>NC_134487.1:200486350-200786350 GCF_040206685.1 Ascaphus truei | reverse complement strand
GCGTAACTAGTACACTCCTATGTTTATATCATCCTAATGAGTCTCCTTAGCTCTTATACATGCTCTAATGCCTTGGTTACATATTTTATTACTCTGAATATGCATGTATGTTCCTAGGACAGCAGAGCCCTGAATATTGGGATAATATCCCTCACCCACTACGGTCAAGCTTATAGGTTTTGGACATGGGGAAGGCGTGGGGAGGGGAGGGAAAACTCCTAGCATAGCCATAACATGGAGATCTTTCTGACAATCCTTAAAACCAGTGTAATAAACGTGAGAACAACTCTTAACAAGCTCAGTACATGAAAAGCATTATAACCTCTCTTTTTGTCAGTCGGTCAAGCTTATAGGTTTTGGACCTGGGAAAGGGGGGGGACATGGGGGGGGGGGGGAGATAAGAGGGAGGGGGAGGGGGAGACCTGGGTTGACAGGTAACACAACAGCACATTGCATTAATGTTTTTAGGTATCATGCTGAACATAAACGGAATACTTCCTACGCTTGCTGGTCGGGGAAGAGGGGGTGGAGGGATGGGGCTCTTACATTTAGTGAAGTTAATATCCGAGGATCCTTATGACATTTCTATTTGATCTATGTGGCCCGCCGTGTGCCTTCCTCAGAGGGTTTGACAACGTATTTTATTACTGCAGGCAGCATCATTAGTATGGGGCCGTGCGGCCATATCTTCTGCGGCGGAAGGGCAGGCTTATGGGCTTTGGAGCGTGAGGGGGGGAGGGCGAAGGGGGGGAGAGAAAAGGGAGTACATTATATTATAACACATACAACTTTTCTCAACTTCAACATTCATCAACTGAGGAACAGGTTTTTTTTTTTTTACATAACTCAACTGTGGCATAGGGACGGCTTAGCACTAGATCCATGTGGCCAGCTAATCTAGACTGCCAGTTACTGTAATAGTGTCACTGCCGCTGCTTCTATTATCGAAGTCATTTGGGCATCCTGTCTTGTGCAGGGCTCATTAGGCAGCTTCCCAGTTAACTAGTATTTCCTAGTCCGGGGGGGTGGGGAGGGTAGCAACAGTCGTGCGAACCAAGCCTGGGGTCCATAGTCCTGTACCCGGGCCTTAGACAGATTAAATTTTGCTACTTACAGTTAGTAGATCGCAGTGCTGTTGTCGGAGCATCGCGCTCCCCTCCTATCCCACCCACAAATCCCCCCGCCAACCCCTAAAGCCCAGCCGGACCTCAGCACTCTTCAACTGGCATCCGGTCAGCTGCAAAAGTTATAGTAGCTTCAGCCGTGGGTTGCCTCCGATCGTCAGGGGTCGGATTCTGAAGCTATGCGTCTGGCTGGGTCTGGTGTGGTTCTTGAGCCGTCATGTGCTCCCGTCTTTGCTGTGGACTACGGTGCTTCTCATCTGTTCTTAGACTGCCTTGGCGCCGCCGTTCTCCTCGCGGGACGGGTGCTGCGTGGTTCCGCGTCCTCCCATTGCGGTGGGTCTTGTAGTTGCTCCGTTGTCCAGGAAAGCGGCGGGGTCAGACCCAGGGCTTTCACGAATGGGGCCATGTCCTCAGGGCGGCGGATGGTTAGGAATTTGCCGTCATAGCTTACAGTAAGCTTGAACGGAAAGCCCCAGCGGTACTTCACCTCCTCCCGGAGGAATGAGGTCAAGGGCTTCATTTCTCTCCTTCGGTCGACTGTTATCCGTGACAGGTCGTTGAAAATTTGGAGAGTTTCATTTTGGAAAGGTAGTGACTCTTTCCCTCTGCAGGCGGTGATGATCTTCTCCTTTACTGTATAGCTGTGTAATCTTATGATTACATCGCGTTGCCGGTTGGGATCTTCTTATCTGGGAGCTACCGCCCGGTGGGCCCTATCCATCTCTAGGTCCATGTCCTCTAGCGGGCCGCAGAGCGATGTGAACAGTTCCGCAAGATGGGGACGAAGCTGGCCAGGTAAGACCGTCTCCGGTACATTTCTTATGCGCAGATTCTGGCGCCTGTCCCTATTTTCTTGGTCTTCCTGCCCGTCTTTGAGACGGGAGATCTCCTCTCCTAGCCGGATGATTTCTTCCTCGGCTGCTGTTTGTCTTGCCAGGTGGACTCCTCCAGTCCACCTTCCAGAGTCGTTGTCCTCTCTGTTAGGCCAGACATCTCCTGTTTAATCTCCGCTACTGCTGCTTTGATTTCTGCCTGCAGGGATGTTTGGAGCTTGACATGCATGGTGGAGAATAGGCTCTCCAGGTAGGATCGGGTGATCGGTTCCTCTATCTCCATTTCAAGAGTTGCATGGGCTTTCGTACCCATATTTAGAGCTGCTTGCGGCTCTTGTGAGCCTCGTGGTCCGCCACCCTCTTGGTTTGCTGGACTCTTCTGTGTCGGGGAGAAGAACCGTGACACCGCCGGTGCTGCGGGCTTCTTTGTGTGTTTGGACATGCTCCGATCTCTCCAAGTAATGGGGGTATGTTTTTGAGCCGTGAATTTCTGGTTTGGGAGCGTTATTTATTAAGTTTTTGCCGGTGGGTCCGCGGAGCTCCCCTCCTACACCCCCACTCCTGATGACATCACCGGAAACCCATCCCTTTAGCACATTTTTAATGGATCATCAATATTCAGTATTGTCATAGACAACTTAGGATCTGGCTGTGGTTTTTTTTTTTTAGGGAAGCTGTGTCTTTAACTGAAACGGGAGGTGCTATCTTGGATCCAGATGGAACGCAGGCTGAAACACATGAAGATAGCTCCTACTCAGAAAGCTCTTATTCAGACCACAGCTCGGATCAGACCCTCTCTTCACAGTGGGGGCGCAGGCAGGCTCAGGAGCGATCAGGTAGGGCGCAAGAAGGCGGGCAGCCAATATCTTCAACTGGTTTAGCCAACAAAATAGTCAGTGGGTCCATAGAAATGGACACATCCGTTATTTCTTTTTTTAATAGATTGGATAACGATCCAATATTTCTATTGCCGGACACGTCCACCAAATGTGGACCATATCGCTTCTCTGCCCACAACCCCTCCAGCACAGATCAGACACCACAGGGTAGATTTGCTTCAGCGGCCATGGCGTGAGGTATCAATGAATACAATTTTATATATATTTTCTTTAGTTGCTGTGCATACTGCACCGACACACTTTATTCGAGCAAATACCCGGTATGTACCTGGCAGATACCTGGAATGCGCCACTCCTGACCTCTGACAAGCCCCGTTGCATTTGCCTTCCCAGCCTGGGTTCATGCCTGGCTGATGGGCGGCTGATCTGTTAAATGATAATGATTAGGATTTAATAGGCTGCAATGCTTCGCGTGTCTACCAGATGGCATAAATTCATGAATTGTAATGCAGTTTATATATATATACTGTGCAGTATTGCAGCCAGAGGGAATAAAATGCTTCAATCCCTGCTTGGAAAATAACTCAATGCACTCGGGCAGAAAACAGTCACAAACCTCAATACACCCGGGTATACCCGAATTCGTGGGACTAGCCAAGCTCGAATAAAGTGTGTCGCCAGTGTATGGAAGTTTTTGCAGCAAACTCCCATATATCCTCCCAATCATCCCTGTCAATTTCTATTTTCAAATCCGCTGCCCATTTGAGCATGCAGTCATGATCATGTGAATTGACCAAGGCCTCAAAACTGGCTTTTATTCTAGTTATCAAACCTTTTTGATAACTACCTCTCCTACATAGTGCTTCAAAACTTGTGAAGGGAGTAAATTCTAATTTTGGGGACATTTTTGGAAAAAAATTCTGATCTGTAGATATTTAAACATACTAAGGTCTGGTGCCTCATACCTAGTTAGGAACTCTTGGAAACTAGAAAGTTTTCCTTTATGCACTAGGTCGGCAACTACTCTAATATGTTTAGCTTTAATTTGGTCGAATTGTTTATAATCACAGCCTGGGGGGAAATTGGGATTATTAAAAAGCGGAGTGAGTTGCGAAACGGGAGACACAAGATTAAATTTGCCCTTAGACGGAGACCCCGCCCCCAGAGTGAGACGGATGGCAGCTTAAGCCTTGAGCTCCATCCCTCATCCCCGACAATACACTCATAAAGCAAGCAAAACTAACCTTTATCACCCCTAACTACTTTCACAATACCATTAAAACATTAGAGATGGCACCGATGCAGGCAAAAAAGGAGACCTCCGCAAATATCTGGGCCGATCGAGCTCACGGAGCGTGGCAGCAACAATGGCGCCGGATTCAAATGCAGGATCAGAGTCAGAACGCGATGAAGACACAGCAGAGGGACCGGAGCAATTACCTGTCCGCCGCTGTGATTTTGAGAGGTTGTATAGAGACATGAAAGCCCTTATACACCTGGAAATGCAGGACTTAAAAAAGGAGGTGCAGGGGCTCGTGAGTGCACCGGAGCCCTGGAAGAGAAAGTCAGCACCAATACAAAACTGATTAAAAAAGCTGACAAACGACACATACTTACAAGCACAACTTTCGGAATTGGCTGACAGACAGGAAGATGCGGAGAACAGGGACCGCAGGAATAACATTAGGGTACGGGGGATCCCTGAAACCGTCACCAATGTGGAGGATTTCATCTCAAGATGGATGGCGGAGTTACTCCCTGACTGCCCACCCAATGAAAGAATAATGGATCGCTGTCATCGTGCCCTAAGAAGCAAACCAGCAGCAACAGAGCAGCCGAGAGATGTAATAGCCCGGCTGCACCATTATCGCACCAGAGATGCTATCCTACAGAAGGCCAGAGTGGCAGAAGCCTGCAGATTCGAGGAGATCACAATGCAACTCTTCCAAGATCTCTCACCGCTTACCCTGGCCAGGAGAAGGAAACTCCAGCCCATCACCCGCACACTGAGGGACAGAGCCATCAGATATAGGTGGACCTTTCCGTTTGGCCTGCTGGTCATCCGCAACGGAAGGGCCATCTCCATGAAGGAGATAGAAGAGGGAGCTGAGTTCCTACAAAAACTAGGGATCAAGGAGAACTCACCCACGAACCCTAGAGGAGAAAAGCCCAGAGAAACGGATTGGCAAGTGGTGGGGGCTGTGGACGAAAGCCGGGAAGCTCTCACATGAGCTCGCTTAAAGTCTCGTATCTTGAAGTTACCTCATGGTTAGAGGCTAGTTAATAAAGTTATATGTTGCTCCTGAACTGTCTCCCCCCTTGATTAACCCCGAGTGTGACGAACAAGGAGCTGGCTGCTTACGTGGCTATAGCCGGACTCAACGCTACACGTTATGGGACCCTGCAACCCTCCAAGGCATTCCTGCAAGAAACACCAACTAAAAAGTGGAAAATCGTACCTGCATACATCATGGCGGCGGGCGGTGGAACGCAAGCTGCCCATCATGGCGGAAGAGCTCGATGGAGTCCACGAGGCGGCTTCACGGAAGTGCTGCAAGTTTCGGCGGGAGAGCTAGCGGAGTGGCGACCTTCCTCGCGGGCTTCAGGTGAGAAAATGGCGTTCCCCGGAACAGCGTCACCGGAAGTGTGCTGGGCGCCATCTTGTAGGAGGCTAAAGAGAGATTACCGCTGACGTCATCTCGGAGCGCCGAACACCATCTAGTCTCGCGAGAAGAGACTCTGACTCATAAACCGGGTAAGGAAGAGGATAAAGTACCAGGAATGCAGCAGAGGGACAACTCTCTACCTGATGGCGGAGGAAGAAGAGAAGGCGTGGACAACATCCTACAGCGATCCGGAAGGAGGGCCCACGAACCACCACACCACCACGTTGCAAGCAAGCAAGGCCCATCATGCAAGCAGCGGAGTAGCGGAGATAATAAACACTGTCCCCAGGCAAATGTAGCTGTGTGCCCATTCATTCCCCTAGGGGCTAATCCCCCCACCCAAAGACACGATACCAAATTGGGGGTGTTGGGAGGGTCATAAAGCCACACTAGCTTATTAAAGTGGCAGTCCCCCTTGAAAAACAAAAAAAAAAGGGGGGAGAAAAAAAAAAGGGGGGAATAAAAACAAATATATAAAGAAAAGACTCGGGACCGAGAAGGGGGGGGGGGGGGGGAGAAAAAGTTGCAGTATCTCAGTTAAACTGCCAAAAGAAGGGTTCTGTTTTTCTGTTTGTTCATTTATCTATATTATCTATAATGAAGATGAATCACCTAATGTTGTCGGAGGGAGGGTGGAGTGCCCTCCAGTCTCAACGAGGGCATGAGCCTCCACATGGGCGCGGGGGGTAACTCCGTCCGGCGGCCCATGAAAGTCCTCACTGAACCAGCAACGAGGAGCGGTAGAGGGGGATGGAGGTCCATCCCGGACTACGCTCGTGCTGTACGTTTAGGAGAGGCAGAGAAGGCACTTGGGGAGGACTGGTCTCGCCCTATTGCCGGATGTGCTAATTTTGTGTTTTTATGTTTCGTTACATGTGTTTATCTGTTCCCCCAGTGTACTTTCCCTTGTTCTTCCCGGCTGCAGTCCGAATCCTCGGAAAGAAATAGAAGATTCTCGACGCTGACACCATGGGCTCGGACGGTTGATTACAAACGAGTAAAGGTTTGGAAATACACTCATGAGTAAAGAGATCACTATTATTTCACACAATGTGAAAGGCTTTAACAGTCCAGGGAAGCGCAGGCTAGCTATGGCGGACTATAAGAAAACAGACCCTGACATAATTCTATTACAAGAAACACACTTTTCGAAATCCAGTTCCCCGAAATATATTGACTATAGGTTTAGGAATTGGTTCTCAGCTTCATCCAACAAAAAAAAAAGAGGAGTAGCCATTCTACTACATAACCGTTTGCCCTTTGCGATTAAGACCATTAAAAAAGACAACAACGGACGATTTCTGATTATAAGCGGCGAAATAAGAGGTCAGCCGATCACATTGGCAAACGTTTATGCTCCAAGTGAAGGCACAGAGGCTTTCCTGGAAAGGTTCTTCTCCATCCTCCAGAGGATGGCACAGGGATGCGTAATACTAGGGGGCGACTTTAATCAGACACTAGATCCAGTAATGGATAGATGCACCCCGAGCGGTAAAGCTAACTCAAAGGTTAGACAAACCTGGAATAGAGGGCTGAGAACTAATAATCTTTTAGATATATGGCGGGAACAGCACCGCCAGGACAAAGGATTTACATTTTACTCCCACCCGCATGACAGATATAGTAGGATAGACTACCTCTTTGTATCCACTAGAATGGTTTCACAGATCTCCCACTCGGGCATCCACGATATTTCGTGGTCCGATCATGCACCGATAGAGCTGCGGTGCTCCGATTTTATTCTGGACAGACCAGGAGCGAACTGGAAACTTAACGAAGTTTTACTAAAAATCCCCGAAATTGCACAAAATGTGGGGGATTGAATCAGGGAATATTTTCAGGAGAATATGGGAAGTGTGACTTCGCAGGCTACCCTATGGGAAGCCCATAAGGAGACTCTGAGAGGAGAGCTCATAAGGATTGCAAGCAGGCGAAAGAGGGAGAAGGACAAAAAATCAATCTAGTTACAGAAGGAATTGGCAGTCCTCTCAGCTCGACATAAAAATAACAAAGATGGAATGACCCTTAAGGAGTTGCTAGACACCAAAACCAAACTTAATATCTTGCTGACCTCCCGTGCTGAAAAGGAGCTGACATGGTCTATAGTTTATGACATACGAGAAAGAAACCACAGACGGGTTCATAACCCTGATGACTCATTATGGGAAGTATTTTTGTACTATGAATTATTTATTCCAGGAGAGGTTTATACAACAAATTGGGAACTGCTTAATTTTGGACACTTAACACACACAAGTTCTTATTTCGCAAGGGTACAGGTTGCTCAACCATTTCAGTACATGTCTGAAATGTGATCGTGAATTTTTCATCAGCACTAGAAGATGTGTTGATAGAGGTTATTTAATTTGCGATGACATTATACAGCACATGCCTTGCAATGATCAAATGCAAGGTAGCAACTGCCCGATAATGCAACACATTAATTCACAGCTTAGATAATGGGAGTTACATAGTATTATCTACAGAAGAGGATTGCGATATTCCTCCTTTTCAGGCATCACTTGTCACGGTTAATGGGAGTATACAGTGTTATGGTACTACACTTATTCCACCTCTGTTACATCAGACACTCACATCTGGAGTACATTTCCAGGTACCAGCTATCACACTGATCCTTCCTCACATGACAGCCTATTTGGCACATTTAAAGATAATGAAGGTTACTATAGGGTTCACACATGATATAGTACATACCCTTTTACAGAGAGTTCACAGTGAATTACTACGTGTTGATTTACACCCGGGTGATTTTCCCCAGTGGTTGACTACACTAGGTGAATCATTGAAAACTTTTTGGCCAATGACAGGTAATTTTTTGACAAAAATAGGCACTAGCCTACAAACTACTGGTAAAAGTATTTTTAGTGGACTAGGAAATGCGTTTGGAATCCTAGGTTATTTGAAACCACTATTGTTTTTTATTTTAAGGATAATAATCCTTGTTATTTTGCTTCGTATTTTCTCTTTTCTTCCGAAGATGAAGAGGCGTTCAGCTTAATCACATTTTGCTTTCTAGCATATATTCTTATATTTTTACCTAGATACTAATATACTGTTTTAAGCACACAGGTCAAATCTAAACTGCTGCAGTATGCTTTGTTGCAAGGACACAGACGAAAAGAAAGATACTTCACAAATCTTCCGTCTACCACGGTCCTATCAAATTTCCATGAGGATGTACTTAGATGAACTGGTTTTACCACATCGAAAACCACGCAAAGTGCATGCAGTTCACAACACGATGATAGACTTTATGTATCAGAACTCTCTTGCTTCCTCAGGACCGTTTTCAGTTTTAACACCTAATGGGACATTGCTACCGCGTAGCTTGCTAATGTTATGTAATTTTTGGCAAGTGAAATCTTTGCTATCTCTTGGTGATCAACCCAACTTCAAGTGTAGAGACATTCACCGTCAAATATTTCAAATGTCTTTTTATACAATTGAAGAAGGTCATATCAGCATTGTTAGCCACGGGTCATATAATTGTACCACTTTGTTTGCATGTTCAGGTAATAAACATCAACATTGTTTTGGGGCCCGTTGGGATACTACGCTTTTAAGTATGTATGAACGTCAACATCAACCCGCTTTACAATTGGGTGATTTTTACAAATTGATACCTTCCCATCGTGGAATAACTTGTGCACATATGCGCAGTTGTGGGTGTTTTGGCGATCAATCACATACTCCTGTGAGTTCAAGCTCATCAACATCAGAGAGTGGTGACACTGTCTTCCAAAAGTACACATAATGAATATTTTCTGCTTTGATAGTTTTTCTGCATTTGCAAACATATGATAATTATGTGTAGGAGAGGGTGTTATGGATTACAGGTATTTTCTGGCATATAACGCATAATGAATACAGGTCACAGGTACATATATACATAGTATCATTATAAGGCCTAGTATAGCTTAGAGTATACTATTAAAATCCTGTTTTTTCTTGTCTTAGAAATAATAGCTTGTTTTGCTCAGAAGTGGCAGGATATTGGGACAGGTTACATAGACATAAAAGGGGAACTAACACCGGTAAACAGGCCGTGGTTTAACGGTAACTTACGACATATATCATACGTCACTAACTGTAAATTCTGATAGTAAACATCATACGTCACAAACCACAGAGCATGGACACATGACACGTGTCACACGTACGCAGCAAACAATGAACACTATAATAGGTTTGCACGACTCCATGTTAAACCAGAACCGAACTTAGGTGTGAAGTCACACAGATGAGACTTGAGCTGGGACTGGCTGACCTATCGTAATATCTTTTGGTTTGTGAGTATTGACAATGCATATATAGTTATAATCTCTGCATAGTTAGGAATGGATTGGTAACATACTGTAACTGCTAGCCATCAGCTTATAAGAAGCTTGTTGTGATATTTCTGATATTTCTGAATATTTTTGTGATACAATAAATGATAAACCTTATCTTATACAAACTCTAAGTGACCTTTCTTTATAATAATCTTACAATACTCTCCATAATATTATTAATATGTGAGAGTGTGGCCGAGACTTTGCAAGTACGACATTGTGGTCGGTGCTCTCTGCTTAGTGCAGGACATAACTCACCATAAGGCGATACTTGAAAAAGGAAGGCAGGCTGAGCCCAGATTAACCTCCCGTGCTGAAAAGGAGCTGACATGGTCTAAGCGGAAATTTTTTGAGAAAGCAAACAGGCCAGATACCCTACTTGCCAACAAATTACGAGACAAAAACCACGTCTCCCAAATTCAGATAATTCGAACAGAACAGGGGGATCTGACCTCTGACCCCAAAAAAATAGTTTATGAATTTAAAACTTATTATGAAACCCTATATGATGGGGCGAAGGTGGCACACACGCCAACCACAAAAGCACGACTAAAGACGTTCTTAACAGAGGCTCAATTGCCTAAAGTGACCAGAGAGGAGAGGGACGCACTACAGGCAGACTTTACTATCGAGGAACTCCTAGAGGTAATGAAGTCATTAAAAGCAGCCAAGGCCCCAGGCCCAGATGGCTTTTCCAATCTCTATTATAAGAAATTTCGCAAAATATTAGCTCCTCATCTACTAAAACTGTGTAATTCTTTCCTGGATGGTGCCCCCATCCCGAGCTCGATGCTCCAGGCGTCTATCTCAGTAATCCACAAACAAGGAAAAGACCCAGCGGACTGTAAAAGCTATAGGCCCATCTCTTTAATAAACTCTGATACAAAAATCTTTTCCAAACTTTTAGCTAACCGCCTTAACCAGGTGTTGTCCAAGTTGGTCCATCCTGATCAAGTGGGGTTCATATGTGGTCGACAAGCAGCTGATAACACCAGCCGGATTATAGATTTGATTGATCTGGCGCAAAAAAAAACATATCCCGTCTATGGTGCTTAGTTTAGATGCAGAAAAAGCGTTCGACAGAATTGATTGGCCCTACTTGAGGGAGACGCTGGGAGCGTTCGGCTTGGGTGGGAGAATGATAGAGGCAATTCTCGCTCTGTATCGGGGACCGACGGCGAAGGTCAGGCACCAGGGCTTCCCCTCGGATGAATTCCTGATTAAGAGCGGCACCAGGCAAGGCTGTCCTCTGTCACCCCTTCTCTTTGCGCTATGCATCGAACCCCTAGCGGCGCACATCCGCCTCAGCCCGAATATAGCAGGAATCCAAATTAGTGACCAGCCACATAAGGTGGCCCTGTACGCTGATGACGTGATACTCACGTTATCACAGCCCCTCACCTCTCTGCCGAACGTCTTTCAATTGCATGGCGAATTTAATGCGATATCTGGGTTCAAAATTAACCAGGCAAAATCAGAAGCCCTAAATATCAACTTACCTAAGGCCACCGAGAAACTGATCACGGTGAACTTTGAATTCAAATGGCAAACCTCCTCCATAAAATATTTAGGGATAAATATCACGAAGCAATCAGGCACCCTTTATAAGGCGAATTACCCCAGACTAATACGGACACTGAAGGAAGAGCTATGGAAATGGGCAGGGTACAACATATCCTGGATTGGCAGGATTCAGTCTCTAAAAATGAATCTCCTTCCCAGAATTCTGTACCTATTTCAGACTCTTCCGGTCCCTATAATCAGGGAAGAGATCCTTCGGTTACAGTCCGCAATGGTGAAGTTTGTCTGGGGTAATAAAACCCCCCGCATCAAAACTAGCACACTAATTCGGCCCACAACAAGAGGAGGATTAGCGGTACCTTACCTGTTATCATACTTCAGAGCGGCCCAATTGACCCAAATTATCCAGTGGCACACCCACCCTAGTCGGAGGCGATGGGTGGAACTGGAGGCGGCCTGCTGTGCCCCGGTGGCATTGCAGGACCTGATCTGGCTCCCAAATAAGGTTCGCAAGGACTTCAAACTCCCGCTCCCCGCGATTGCCAGCTCTTTGGCAGTATGGGACAAAAGCAAATATAAGCACGTATTAATGAGACAACACTCCTTGATGACCCCAATTTTGGGAAACCCTGATTTCGCTCCGGGCCTGCAGAAGAAAGATTTCACTATATGGACACAGAAGGGCTACACTCGCCTTTTACACCTGGAGGGTAGAATATCTATCAAACCGTTTGAGAAAATTAAGTCTGAAAAATCAGTTCCAAATTCAGAATTTTTTAGATACCTCCAGCTAAGAGCTTTCTATGATAAATTTCCCATTCGAGCTCAACGCACTAATTTTGAACAGCTCTGTTCTACTGGAACAGGAACCAAGGGACTTATCTCTACGATGTACAAAGCGGTAGTCTGTTCGACTCCTGACGCCGACGTGACACTAAAATATAAGAATAGATGGGAAAGAGATCTGGGGGACACACTAGAGGACGAGGACTGGGACTATATTGTCTTGGCGGCAGCTAAGAGCTCAATCTGCACGACATTGAAGGAGAACGCGTATAAGGTCCTGATGAGGTGGTATTTGACCCCATTACGATTATCAAAATTTGTCTGCGGCTACCCTACATTGTGCCCTAAACAATGTGGGGAGCAGGCAGACTTGCTGCACATGCTGTGGGGTTGCACCAAGATACTCCCAATCTGGGAAGATATCAGAAATTGGCTCCAGAGAATTCTCGATTGCGCGATCCCTTTGGACCGACCCCTGGTTGTTTCTGCTGGCCAGACGCACCCCGGGGTTAAACAGGTCAGAGCACAAATTAATTGCACATTTTGCAACTGCCCTGAGGTGCGAAATAGCATCATTGTGGAAGCAGCCCGAATGACCAAATATCCCAAAA
The DNA here is from genome assembly GCF_040206685.1 of Ascaphus truei. Taxonomy (NCBI): domain Eukaryota; kingdom Metazoa; phylum Chordata; class Amphibia; order Anura; family Ascaphidae; genus Ascaphus; species Ascaphus truei. The sequence continues at coordinate 200,773,618 of NC_134487.1, read as the reverse complement.
ATCAGAAATAGAATTTGGCATGTTTGCCGGATGGAACCGTTAACGAGTCTGGTTAATGACACCGGCACAAACTTTCTAAAAGTCTGGGCTCCATGGTTAGCCCTGAACGATATCCCAGGGGTCAATGCCTCCAATATACTGCTTTAATAGCTCTAGACGCGTTCTCCTTGGATGAGTGTTGCTGACGGGGAGACATAGAATACAGACAGCGGAGAGGGACAACTAAATTCGGTAGTAGAGTGAGTGAGCAGGGTTAAGTGTACACATCCGCGGACGTACGCAAACATTAAGATAGAAGCTAGCCCGAGATCTGATGGACCTGAAGTCTCCAAAAAGAGCCCAGATGATTCGGAGCCTTTCTGTGGCAGCAATCTCCAAAACGAGCCTAGATGATTCGGAGCCTTTCTGTGGCAGCCTCACCCCTCTCCCCCCCCCCCCCCCACTCCTCCCCCCCCCACTCCTCCCCCCTCCCTACTTCTTCCCTGGTGTATTCTGGTTGTAAGTCTGGTCGGTCTGTGCGTATCCCCGGTATGTCTTTTGTGAGTCCAAATACAAAATGAGTTGACATGTGTACTGTTATATACGACAATGGGTTGGTAAATTATGTGATGATTGTACCATAAACTCAATAAAAACTTTTTTGGTTGAAAAAAAAAATTTGCCCTTAGACTTGCTCCAAATCTCCCAGGTAAATCTCGTCGGATCTAGCTCAAACATTTTGGCGTACACCTCCTTATCCAGTGCCCATATGGACACTGGCAGAGAAGACGTTCTAGCATATTGGGATTCTATGGCTAACCAACAATATTGTGTTGGATCAGCGTTCCACATCACCACCTGCCTTAGTTGGGCAGCTTGGTAGTATTTCGAGATATCTGGGACACCCAAACCTCCTCTTGTCTTTAAAGCCATCATCACCGATCTAGCTGTTCTAGGCCTTTTACCTTGCCAAATAAAATTAAATATTCTATTTGGGAAATTTTTCAGTTCGGATCCCGGTATCCGGACTGGGAGAGTCTGGAAATGATATAATAACCTAGGGAGTATATTCATCTTGACTGATACTATTCTCCCAATCCATGACACCTGATATCCTTCCCACTTTGCCAGATCCCTTTTAATCTTATCAAACAATGGTGGATATTTGCCTTGATATAGGGAGTGGTAGTTCCTAGACACATTTACTCCCAGATATTTAATATGTGAGGAACTCCATCTGTAGCTGAAATTCAGTTTTGGTCATTTTATCTCTGGATCTGAAAGATTCAGATTAAAAGACTGTGACTTGTCGCTGTTCATTTTATATCCAGAGATTTTTCCAAAGTCTGATAGCGCCTTTTGGAGGTTGGGTAAAGAAGTCTGAGGGCTTGCTAAAGTCAGAATAATATCGTCTGCGAATAATGAGATTTTATCATTTGTTTTCCCAATCACTATATACAATGTATATTACTATTTGCTCTTATTTTAGCAGCCAATGGCTCAATCGTTAGAGCGAAGAGAGGAGGAGATAATGGGTACCCTTGTCTCGTACCATTTAAAAAAAAAAATTTCCCCAAACATTTTTATTAGGCATAATCATCTTTACAGACATTGGTTTTACATTATCAGTGTTGGCCTAATACAGTTGTATTTTCCTTGTTCATGTGGTTTTACATTATCAGTGTTGGCCTAATACAGTTGTATTTTCCTTGTTCATGTGGGGGGAGAGAGAAAGAAAGGAAAGATCCCCTAAGGCCACGTCATGGTCTCTGGGGTGTGGAAAAAGAAAGAGAGGAGGGGGGGGGGGGGAGAGAGGGAGTCATTCCACCCTCGTCCGGCCGGGTCCCGGCATCCATCCTTCACGGCTCTACTGTGGTTCAGATCCGTCTGGGGTTGTGTCATGATTTGGTTCGGATTAATGGGTTAACCAGGGTTCCCAGATTTTATAGAAACCTTCAGTTGAGCAGTTCAAGAAGGCCGTGAGTTTTTCCAAACTCATAACATCGTTAACTCTTTTTCACTAGCTGTTTGGTGGGGGGCGCTATCTTCTTCCAAGAGTATGCGACTGAACACCTTGCTGCTGTTAGAATAAAGGAGATTAATTTCCATACTGGGCGATCGATGTCCTCTATCGGCCTGCCCAGTAGGAAGGTCAGTGGATCTATAGGAATTGTGAGGCCTGTGACCTCTTTTATCAAATCTTGTACCGTAAGCCAGTATTTCTGAATTTCTGGACATGACCACCAGATATGGGCCATGTCCCCTCTATGTCCACAGCCTCTCCAGCATAGATCTGAGGCCAGAGGGTAGATTTGTTTTAACCTCACTGGGGTAAGATACCAATGATACATTATTTTATAGATGTTTTCCTTCACCGTGGTACAGATGGAAGTTCCTGAGGCCGCGTCTCATATTTCCTCCCAGTCCTCTCTGTCAATAACTATGTCCAATTCCGCTTCCCATTTAAGCATATAGTCGTGAGCGGTAGAGTTATCCGGATTCTCCATGCCGGCATATATTTGTGTTATTAGACCTTTTTGATGTACTCCTTCGCGACAGAGTTTCTCAAATTTTGTGAGAGGGGGGAATTTCAATGATGGGGACATTTTTTGTAGAAAGTGTCGAATTTGGAGAAACTTAAATGTATCCAGGTGGGGTAATTTTAATTTGGTTCGCAATTCTTGGAGACTCAGGAACTGTCCATCGCTCAGCAGGTCCGCGATCGCTCTGATCCCCATTGTTTTAAATAGGTCGAATTGTCGGGTTTCACACCCTGGTGGGAATTTAGGGTTGTCAAATATTGGAATGAGCTGAGAGCAAGGGGACGAGAGTAAGAATTTAGTTTTAGTTTTTGCCCATATGTCCCAAGTATGTTTCATTGCCCCCAGCCCGAATTTGGGCGCCATGTCATTTCCCCTGTCACCGCTCCAGAGAAAAGCTGGTAGAGAAGGCGTTCTGGAGTAATGAGATTCAATTGCTAGCCAACATAGCTTGTCTGGGTCCGAGTTCCACATTACCGCCTGTTTTAATTGGGCTGCTTGGTAGTATCTATTAATGTCTGGGACCCCCAGTCCTCCTTTTGTCCTAGACGCCATAAGAACCGACCTAACTACCCGGGGTCTCCTTCCGTTCCAAATAAATTGGAGGATTTTATTTTGGATAGTTTTTAATTCAGAACCAGGGACATGGATCGGGAGCGTCTGGAAATAATATAATAATCGGGGGAGTATATTCATTTTAACTGAGATCATTCTCCCGATCCATGAGATCTTGTATTTTTCCCATTTATCCAGATCTTTTTTTTTAATTTTCCTAAATAGGTTGGGATAATTATTTTGGTATAGGGAGCAATAGTGCCTCGATACATGTACTCCCAGGTATTTGATGTATATAGGGCTCCACTTATAATTAAAGTTTGATTTCAATGTCTGCATCTCTGGTTCTGATAGATTTAAGTTGAGGGCTTCTTACTTTTCACTGTTAATTTTGTATCCTGATATTTTGCCAAATTCCTTTAATTCTTTGTGTAAGTTGGGAAGGGAGATCTGGGGCTGCGTTAATGTTAATATGATATCGTCTGCGAACAATGAGACTTTATAGTTTATTCCGCCAATTGGTACCCCCTGTATATTTATATTGTCTCGTATTTTAGACGCTAGTGGTTCGATTGTTAGGGCGAAGAGGAGAGGGGACAAAGGGCACCCCTGTCTCGTTCCATTTTTCATTTCAATTTTTTTTGCTGTACCCCCCGGGAGTTTCACCACTGCAGACGGGCGGCAGTACAGCGCTCGGACTCCCGCTAGATACGCATCTTTTAAGCCGAATTTCTGCATTGTTTTGTCAAGAAATAGCCAATCAATTCTATCGAACGTCTTCTCTGCGTCCAGGCTTAACAGAACCGCTTTGGTAGCTGTGAGGTGGGCATGATCAACTATATTTATAATTTTGCGGGTGTTGTCTGAGGCTTGTCTGCCAGATACAAACCCCACCTGGTCGTTGTGAATTAATCTCGGTAGGATGGGATTCAGTCTATTTGCCAGGATTTTGCTGTATAGCTTAAGATCGTTATTTAGTAGGTAGATTAGTCGGTAGCTCCCACATAGCAGTGGGTCCCTACCCTCTTTGTGGATGATGGTGAGATTGGCCTGGGTCATTGATGGGGGGATTGGGCTGCCCTCCATGAATGAATTGAATAAGCTGAGTAGGTGTTTAGTTAGGATCGGGGAGAATCTTTTGTAATAAACATTGGAGAAGCCGTCGGGGCCAGGGGCTTTTGAGATTTTTAATGTTTTTATTGCGTCCGCCAGCTCTTTTTGGGTAATTTTTGCGTTAAGCATTTGATTCTCCTCCTCTGTCAGTGTTGGTAGGAGGCAATCGGACAGGTAATTACTAATAGGTTCAGTGGCTGGTGTCCCCGTGTTCCCACCCTGAGCCTTGAGGTTATAAAGTTTAATATAAAATGCGGTAAATTCCTCCGCTATTTTCTGTTTGTTATAGATTATTTCTCACGATTCATTTTTTATCGCTGTGATCTGGGAACGCTTCTGTATACCTCTTAGTTTGCTCGCCAAAAGTCTGCCAGCCTTATTGCCCTTGTCATAGTATTTCTGACTAGTCCATGTAAGAGCTTTTTCTACTTCTTCCACTTGGGCTTGTTTTAGCTCATTCCTGGCTGCGGTCAAGGTTTTATAAATCTTTTTCGAGGGGTTGGGTTTGTGCTGTTGTTCCAGCTTAATTATTTTAGTTGTAACAACTAGTGACATACCGCTCACCTCAATATTGAATACCAACTCTATGATATCAGCTGGTGCAAAGGGGATAGGGATGACAGACATACATATATAAGGAGACAAAGGATGCTCCTAAAAAGATCCCACTTTAATGCACAGCAAAGCCGAAAATAGTCCACAGGTATAGTAACCCACTAGAGTAATGGTAAGGCTATAAGGGTACAATTAAGTAACCGCTCCCAACACTGTGGGAGGACAATTACCACTAAAATGCCCTAGGGCAAAAATAATAAATGATTTATTGATATTCAGAAGTCGACGCAGTAACACACACTCAAAATAACCATAAAAACAATTAAAACATAAATCACGGGTGAGGCAGGGTAAGGGGATATTCTTATAAGGTGAATTCCCAAATATTAGTGTATGTCCCCTTACCAGTACCAGGTGGTAGTGTGAGACACAATGGTAAATACAAATGATAGGCAATAGAGAATGCTAGAGCCTCTGGTCTCAGGGTATGGTGGAGGTTGCACTAATCATTGCATGCTGTGATTGATCTGCTCAGTATCAATAGTTGGATACCTGAACCTTGAGAAAGCGCCAGCCCCTTATACGCGAAACGATCGTCGGCATGACTTATAATTAAAGTTTGATTTCAATGTCCGCATCTCTGGTTCTGATAGATTTAAGTTGAGGGCTTCTGACTTTTCACTGTTAATTTTGTATCCTGATATTTTGCCAAATTCCTTTAATTCTTTGTGTAAGTTGGGAAGGGAGATCTGGGGCTGCGTTAATGTTAATATAATATCGTCTGCGAACAATGAGACTTTATAGTTTATTCCGCCAATTGGTACCCCCTGTATATTTATATTGTCTCGTATTTTAGACGCTAGTGGTTCGATTGTTAGGGCGAAGAGGAGAGGGGACAAAGGGCACCCCTGTCTCGTTCCATTTTTCATTTCAATTTTTTTTGCTGTACCCCCCGGGAGTTTCACCACTGCAGACGGGCAGCAGTACAGTGCTCGGACTCCCGCTAGATACGCATCTTTTAAGCCGAATTTCTGCATTGTTTTGTCAAGAAATAGCCAATCAATTCTATCGAACGTCTTCTCTGCGTCCAGGCTTAACAGAACCGCTTTGGTAGCTGTGAGGTGGGCATGATCAACTATATTTATAATTTTGCGGGTGTTGTCTGAGGCTTGTCTGCCAGATACAAACCCCACCTGGTCGTTGTGAATTAATCTCGGTAGGATGGGATTCAGTCTATTTGCCAGGATTTTGCTGTATAGCTTAAGATCGTTATTTAGTAGGTAGATTAGTCGGTAGCTCCCACATAGCAGTGGGTCCCTACCCTCTTTGTGGATGATGGCGAGATTGGCCTGGGTCATTGATGGGGGGATTGGGCTGCCCTCCATGAATGAATTGAATAAGCTGAGTAGGTGTTTAGTTAGGATCGGGGAGAATCTTTTGTAATAAACATTGGAGAAGCCGTCGGGGCCGGGGGCTTTTGAGATTTTTAATGTTTTTATTGCGTCCGCCAGCTCTTTTTGGGTAATTTTTGCGTTAAGCATTTGATTCTCCTCCTCTGTCAGTGTTGGTAGGAGGCAATCGGACAGGTAATTACTAATAGGTTCAGTGGCTGGTGTCCCCGTGTTCCCACCCTGAGCCTTGAGGTTATAAAGTTTAATATAAAATGCGGTAAATTCCTCCGCTATTTTCTGTTTGTTATAGATTATTTCTCACGATTCATTTTTTATCGCTGTGATCTGGGAACGCTTCTGTATACCTCTTAGTTTGCTCGCCAAAAGTCTGTCAGCCTTATTGCCCTTGTCATAGTATTTCTGACTAGTCCATGTAAGAGCTTTTTCTACTTCTTCCATTTGGGCTTGTTTTAGCTCATTCCTGGCTGCGGTCAAGGTTTTATAAATCTTTTTCGAGGGGTTGGGTTTGTGCTGTTGTTCCAGCTTAATTATTTTAGTTGTAACAACTAGTGACATACCGCTCACCTCAATATTGAATACCAACTCTATGATATCAGCTGGTGCAAAGGGGATAGGGATGACAGACATACATATATAAGGAGACAAAGGATGCTCCTAAAAAGATCCCACTTTAATGCACAGCAAAGCCGAAAATAGTCCACAGGTATAGTAACCCACTAGAGTAATGGTAAGGCTATAAGGGTACAATTAAGTAACCGCTCCCAACACTGTGGGAGGACAATTACCACTAAAATGCCCTAGGGCAAAAATAATAAATGATTTATTGATATTCAGAAGTCGACGCAGTAACACACACTCAAAATAACCATAAAAACAATTAAAACATAAATCACGGGTGAGGCAGGGTAAGGGGATATTCTTATAAGGTGAATTCCCAAATATTAGTGTATGTCCCCTTACCAGTACCAGGTGGTAGTGTGAGACACAATGGTAAATACAAATGATAGGCAATAGAGAATGCTAGAGCCTCTGGTCTCAGGGTATGGTGGAGGTTGCACTAATCATTGCATGCTGTGATTTATCTGCTCAGTATCAATAGTTGGATACCTGAACCTTGAGAAAGCGCCAGCCCCTTATGCGCGAAACGATCGTCGGCATGACTTATAATTAAAGTTTGATTTCAATGTCCGCATCTCTGGTTCTGATAGATTTAAGTTGAGGGCTTCTGACTTTTCACTGTTAATTTTGTATCCTGATATTTTGCCGAATTCCTTTAATTCTTTGTGTAAGTTGGGAAGGGAGATCTGGGGCTGCGTTAATGTTAATATGATATCGTCTGCGAACAATGAGACTTTATAGTTTATTCCGCCAATTGGTACCCCCTGTATATTTATATTGTCTCGTATTTTAGACGCTAGTGGTTCGATTGTTAGGGCGAAGAGGAGAGGGGACAAAGGGCACCCCTGTCTCGTTCCATTTTTCATTTCAATTTTTTTTGCTGTACCCCCCGGGAGTTTCACCACTGCAGACGGGCAGCAGTACAGCGCTCGGACTCCCGCTAGATACGCATCTTTTAAGCCGAATTTCTGCATTGTTTTGTCAAGAAATAGCCAATCAATTCTATCGAACGTCTTCTCTGCGTCCAGGCTTAACAGAACCGCTTTGGTAGCTGTGAGGTGGGCATGATCAACTATATTTATAATTTTGCGGGTGTTGTCTGAGGCTTGTCTGCCAGATACAAACCCCACCTGGTCGTTGTGAATTAATCTCGGTAGGATGGGATTCAGTCTATTTGCCAGGATTTTGCTGTATAGCTGAAGATCGTTATTTAGTAGGTAGATTAGTCGGTAGCTCCCACATAGCAGTGGGTCCCTACCCTCTTTGTGGATGATGGCGAGATTGGCCTGGGTCATTGATGGGGGGATTGGGCTGCCCTCCATGAATGAATTGAATAAGCTGAGTAGGTGTTTAGTTAGGATCGGGGAGAATCTTTTGTAATAAACATTGGAGAAGCCGTCGGGGCCAGGGGCTTTTGAGATTTTTAATGTTTTTATTGCGTCCGCCAGCTCTTTTTGGGTAATTTTTGCGTTAAGCATTTGATTCTCCTCCTCTGTCAGTGTTGGTAGGAGGCAATCGGACAGGTAATTACTAATAGGTTCAGTGTCTGGTGTCCCCGTGTTCCCACCCTGAGCCTTGAGGTTATAAAGTTTAATATAAAATGCGGTAAATTCCTCCGCTATTTTCTGTTTGTTATAGATTATTTCTCACGATTCATTTTTTATCGCTGTGATCTGGGAACGCTTCTGTATACCTCTTAGTTTGCTCGCCAAAAGTCTGTCAGCCTTATTGCCCTTGTCATAGTATTTCTGACTAGTCCATGTAAGAGCTTTTTCTACTTCTTCCACTTGGGCTTGTTTTAGCTCATTCCTGGCTGCGGTCAAGGTTTTATAAATCTTTTTCGAGGGGTTGGGTTTGGGCTGTTGTTCCAGCTTAATTATTTTAGTTGTAACAACTAGTGACATACCGCTCACCTCAATATTGAATACCAACTCTATGATATCAGCTGGTGCAAAGGGGATAGGGATGACAGACATACATATATAAGGAGACAAAGGATGCTCCTAAAAAGATCCCACTTTAATGCACAGCAAAGCCGAAAATAGTCCACAGGTATAGTAACCCACTAGAGTAATGGTAAGGCTATAAGGGTACAATTAAGTAACCGCTCCCAACACTGTGGGAGGACAATTACCACTAAAATGCCCTAGGGCAAAAATAATAAATGATTTATTGATATTCAGAAGTCGACGCAGTAACACACACTCAAAATAACCATAAAAACAATTAAAACATAAATCACGGGTGAGGCAGGGTAAGGGGATATTCTTATAAGGTGAATTCCCAAATATTAGTGTATGTCCCCTTACCAGTACCAGGTGGTAGTGTGAGACACAATGGTAAATACAAATGATAGGCAATAGAGAATGCTAGAGCCTCTGGTCTCAGGGTATGGTGGAGGTTGCACTAATCATTGCATGCTGTGATTGATCTGCTCAGTATCAATAGTTGGATACCTGAACCTTGAGAAAGCGCCAGCCCCTTATACGCGAAACGATCGTCGGCATGACTTATAATTAAAGTTTGATTTCAATGTCCGCATCTCTGGTTCTGATAGATTTAAGTTGAGGGCTTCTGACTTTTCACTGTTAATTTTGTATCCTGATATTTTGCCAAATTCCTTTAATTCTTTGTGTAAGTTGGGAAGGGAGATCTGGGGCTGCGTTAATGTTAATATAATATCGTCTGCGAACAATGAGACTTTATAGTTTATTCCGCCAATTGGTACCCCCTGTATATTTATATTGTCTCGTATTTTAGACGCTAGTGGTTCGATTGTTAGGGCGAAGAGGAGAGGGGACAAAGGGCACCCCTGTCTCGTTCCATTTTTCATTTCAATTTTTTTTGCTGTACCCCCCGGGAGTTTCACCACTGCAGACGGGCAGCAGTACAGCGCTCGGACTCCCGCTAGATACGCATCTTTTAAGCCGAATTTCTGCATTGTTTTGTCAAGAAATAGCCAATCAATTCTATCGAACGTCTTCTCTGCGTCCAGGCTTAACAGAACCGCTTTGGTAGCTGTGAGGTGGGCATGATCAACTATATTTATAATTTTGCGGGTGTTGTCTGAGGCTTGTCTGCCAGATACAAACCCCACCTGGTCGTTGTGAATTAATCTCGGTAGGATGGGATTCAGTCTATTTGCCAGGATTTTGCTGTATAGCTGAAGATCGTTATTTAGTAGGTAGATTAGTCGGTAGCTCCCACATAGCAGTGGGTCCCTACCCTCTTTGTGGATGATGGCGAGATTGGCCTGGGTCATTGATGGGGGGATTGGGCTGCCCTCCATGAATGAATTGAATAAGCTGAGTAGGTGTTTAGTTAGGATCGGGGAGAATCTTTTGTAATAAACATTGGAGAAGCCGTCGGGGCCAGGGGCTTTTGAGATTTTTAATGTTTTTATTGCGTCCGCCAGCTCTTTTTGGGTAATTTTTGCGTTAAGCATTTGATTCTCCTCCTCTGTCAGTGTTGGTAGGAGGCAATCGGACAGGTAATTACTAATAGGTTCAGTGGCTGGTGTCCCCGTGTTCCCACCCTGAGCCTTGAGGTTATAAAGTTTAATATAAAATGCGGTAAATTCCTCCGCTATTTTCTGTTTGTTATAGATTATTTCTCACGATTCATTTTTTATCGCTGTGATCTGGGAACGCTTCTGTATACCTCTTAGTTTGCTCGCCAAAAGTCTGTCAGCCTTATTGCCCTTGTCATAGTATTTCTGACTAGTCCATGTAAGAGCTTTTTCTACTACTTCCACTTGGGCTTGTTTTAGCTCATTCCTGGCTGCGGTCAAGGTTTTATAAATCTTTTTCAAGGGGTTGGGTTTGTGCTGTTGTTCCAGCTTAATTATTTTAGTTGTAACAACTAGTGACATACCGCTCACCTCAATATTGAATACCAACTCTATGATATCAGCTGGTGCAAAGGGGATAGGGATGACAGACATACATATATAAGGAGACAAAGGATGCTCCTAAAAAGATCCCACTTTAATGCACAGCAAAGCCGAAAATAGTCCACAGGTATAGTAACCCACTAGAGTAATGGTAAGGCTATAAGGGTACAATTAACTAACCGCTCCCAACACTGTGGGAGGACAATTACCACTAAAATGCCCTAGGGCAAAAATAATAAATGATTTATTGATATTCAGAAGTCGACGCAGTAACACACACTCAAAATAACCATAAAAACAATTAAAACATAAATCACGGGTGAGGCAGGGTAAGGGGATATTCTTATAAGGTGAATTCCCAAATATTAGTGTATGTCCCCTTACCAGTACCAGGTGGTAGTGTGAGACACAATGGTAAATACAAATGATAGGCAATAGAGAATGCTAGAGCCTCTGGTCTCAGGGTATGGTGGAGGTTGCACTAATCATTGCATGCTGTGATTGATCTGCTCAGTATCAATAGTTGGATACCTGAACCTTGAGAAAGCGCCAGCCCCTTATACGCGAAACGATCGTCGGCATGACTTATAATTAAAGTTTGATTTCAATGTCCGCATCTCTGGTTCTGATAGATTTAAGTTGAGGGCTTCTGACTTTTCACTGTTAATTTTGTATCCTGATATTTTGCCAAATTCCTTTAATTCTTTGTGTAAGTTGGGAAGGGAGATCTGGGGCTGCGTTAATGTTAATATGATATCGTCTGCGAACAATGAGACTTTATAGTTTATTCCGCCAATTGGTACCCCCTGTATATTTATATTGTCTCGTATTTTAGACGCTAGTGGTTCGATTGTTAGGGCGAAGAGGAGAGGGGACAAAGGGCACCCCTGTCTCGTTCCATTTTTCATTTCAATTTTTTTTGCTGTACCCCCCGGGAGTTTCACCACTGCAGACGGGCAGCAGTACAGCGCTCGGACTCCCGCTAGATACGCATCTTTTAAGCCGAATTTCTGCATTGTTTTGTCAAGAAATAGCCAATCAATTCTATCGAACGTCTTCTCTGCGTCCAGGCTTAACAGAACCGCTTTGGTAGCTGTGAGGTGGGCATGATCAACTATATTTATAATTTTGCGGGTGTTGTCTGAGGCTTGTCTGCCAGATACAAACCCCACCTGGTCGTTGTGAATTAATCTCGGTAGGATGGGATTCAGTCTATTTGCCAGGATTTTGCTGTATAGCTGAAGATCGTTATTTAGTAGGTAGATTAGTCGGTAGCTCCCACATAGCAGTGGGTCCCTACCCTCTTTGTGGAGGATGGCGAGATTGGCCTGGGTCATTGATGGGGGGATTGGGCTGCCCTCCATGAATGAATTGAATAAGCTGAGTAGGTGTTTAGTTAGGATCGGGGAGAATCTTTTGTAATAAACATTGGAGAAGCCGTCGGGGCCGGGGGCTTTTGAGATTTTTAATGTTTTTATTGCGTCCGCCAGCTCTTTTTGGGTAATTTTTGCGTTAAGCATTTGATTCTCCTCCTCTGTCAGTGTTGGTAGGAGGCAATCGGACAGGTAATTACTAATAGGTTCAGTGGCTGGTGTCCCCGTGTTCCCACCCTGAGCCTTGAGGTTATAAAGTTTAATATAAAATGCGGTAAATTCCTCCGCTATTTTCTGTTTGTTATAGATTATTTCTCACGATTCATTTTTTATCGCTGTGATCTGGGAACGCTTCTGTATACCTCTTAGTTTGCTCGCCAAAAGTCTGTCAGCCTTATTGCCCTTGTCATAGTATTTCTGACTAGTCCATGTAAGAGCTTTTTCTACTTCTTCCATTTGGGCTTGTTTTAGCTCATTCCTGGCTGCGGTCAAGGTTTTATAAATCTTTTTCGAGGGGTTGGGTTTGTGCTGTTGTTCCAGCTTAATTATTTTAGTTGTAACAACTAGTGACATACCGCTCACCTCAATATTGAATACCAACTCTATGATATCAGCTGGTGCAAAGGGGATAGGGATGACAGACATACATATATAAGGAGACAAAGGATGCTCCTAAAAAGATCCCACTTTAATGCACAGCAAAGCCGAAAATAGTCCACAGGTATAGTAACCCACTAGAGTAATGGTAAGGCTATAAGGGTACAATTAAGTAACCGCTCCCAACACTGTGGGAGGACAATTACCACTAAAATGCCCTAGGGCAAAAATAATAAATGATTTATTGATATTCAGAAGTCGACGCAGTAACACACACTCAAAATAACCATAAAAACAATTAAAACATAAATCACGGGTGAGGCAGGGTAAGGGGATATTCTTATAAGGTGAATTCCCAAATATTAGTGTATGTCCCCTTACCAGTACCAGGTGGTAGTGTGAGACACAATGGTAAATACAAATGATAGGCAATAGAGAATGCTAGAGCCTCTGGTCTCAGGGTATGGTGGAGGTTGCACTAATCATTGCATGCTGTGATTGATCTGCTCAGTATCAATAGTTGGATACCTGAACCTTGAGAAAGCGCCAGCCCCTTATGCGCGAAACGATCGTCGGCATGACTTATAATTAAAGTTTGATTTCAATGTCCGCATCTCTGGTTCTGATAGATTTAAGTTGAGGGCTTCTGACTTTTCACTGTTAATTTTGTATCCTGATATTTTGCCAAATTCCTTTAATTCTTTGTGTAAGTTGGGAAGGGAGATCTGGGGCTGCGTTAATGTTAATATGATATCGTCTGCGAACAATGAGACTTTATAGTTTATTCCGCCAATTGGTACCCCCTGTATATTTATATTGTCTCGTATTTTAGACGCTAGTGGTTCGATTGTTAGGGCGAAGAGGAGAGGGGACAAAGGGCACCCCTGTCTCGTTCCATTTTTCATTTCAATTTTTTTTGCTGTACCCCCCGGGAGTTTCACCACTGCAGACGGGCAGCAGTACAGTGCTCGGACTCCCGCTAGATACGCATCTTTTAAGCCGAATTTCTGCATTGTTTTGTCAAGAAATAGCCAATCAATTCTATCGAACGTCTTCTCTGCGTCCAGGCTTAACAGAACCGCTTTGGTAGCTGTGAGGTGGGCATGATCAACTATATTTATAATTTTGCGGGTGTTGTCTGAGGCTTGTCTGGCAGATACAAACCCCACCTGGTCGTTGTGAATTAATCTCGGTAGGATGGGATTCAGTCTATTTGACAGGATTTTGCTGTATAGCTTAAGATCGTTATTTAGTAGGTAGATTAGTCGGTAGCTCCCACATAGCAGTGGGTCCCTACCCTCTTTGTGGATGATGGCGAGATTGGCCTGGGTCATTGATGGGGGGATTGGGCTGCCCTCCATGAATGAATTGAATAAGCTGAGTAGGTGTTTAGTTAGGATCGGGGAGAATCTTTTGTAATAAACATTGGAGAAGCCGTCGGGGCCAGGGGCTTTTGAGATTTTTAATGTTTTTATTGCGTCCGCCAGCTCTTTTTGGGTAATTTTTGCGTTAAGCATTTGATTCTCCTCCTCTGTCAGTGTTGGTAGGAGGCAATCGGACAGGTAATTACTAATAGGTTCAGTGGCTGGTGTCCCCGTGTTCCCACCCTGAGCCTTGAGGTTATAAAGTTTAATATAAAATGCGGTAAATTCCTCCGCTATTTTCTGTTTGTTATAGATTATTTCTCACGATTCATTTTTTATCGCTGTGATCTGGGAACGCTTCTGTATACCTCTTAGTTTGCTCGCCAAAAGTCTGTCAGCCTTATTGCCCTTGTCATAGTATTTCTGACTAGTCCATGTAAGAGCTTTTTCTACTTCTTCCACTTGGGCTTGTTTTAGCTCATTCCTGGCTGCGGTCAAGGTTTTATAAATCTTTTTCAAGGTGTTGGGTTTGTGCTGTTGTTCCAGCTTAATTATTTTAGTTGTAACAACTAGTGACATACCGCTCACCTCAATATTGAATACCAACTCTATGATATCAGCTGGTGCAAAGGGGATAGGGATGACAGACATACATATATAAGGAGACAAAGGATGCTCCTAAAAAGATCCCACTTTAATGCACAGCAAAGCCGAAAATAGTCCACAGGTATAGTAACCCACTAGAGTAATGGTAAGGCTATAAGGGTACAATTAAGTAACCGCTCCCAACACTGTGGGAGGACAATTACCACTAAAATGCCCTAGGGCAAAAATAATAAATGATTTATTGATATTCAGAAGTCGACGCAGTAACACACACTCAAAATAACCATAAAAACAATTAAAACATAAATCACGTGTGAGGCAGGGTAAGGGGATATTCTTATAAGGTGAATTCCCAAATATTAGTGTATGTCCCCTTACCAGTACCAGGTGGTAGTGTGAGACACAATGGTAAATACAAATGATAGGCAATAGAGAATGCTAGAGCCTCTGGTCTCAGGGTATGGTGGAGGTTGCACTAATCATTGCATGCTGTGATTGATCTGCTCAGTATCAATAGTTGGATACCTGAACCTTGAGAAAGCGCCAGCCCCTTATACGCGAAACGATCGTCGGCATGACTTATAATTAAAGTTTGATTTCAATGTCCGCATCTCTGGTTCTGATAGATTTAAGTTGAGGGCTTCTGACTTTTCACTGTTAATTTTGTATCCTGATATTTTGCCAAATTCCTTTAATTCTTTGTGTAAGTTGGGAAGGGAGATCTGGGGCTGCGTTAATGTTAATATGATATCGTCTGCGAACAATGAGACTTTATAGTTTATTCCGCCAATTGGTACCCCCTGTATATTTATATTGTCTCGTATTTTAGACGCTAGTGGTTCGATTGTTAGGGCGAAGAGGAGAGGGGACAAAGGGCACCCCTGTCTCGTTCCATTTTTCATTTCAATTTTTTTTGCTGTACCCCCCGGGAGTTTCACCACTGCAGACGGGCAGCAGTACAGCGCTCGGACTCCCGCTAGATACGCATCTTTTAAGCCGAATTTCTGCATTGTTTTGTCAAGAAATAGCCAATCAATTCTATCGAACGTCTTCTCTGCGTCCAGGCTTAACAGAACCGCTTTGGTAGCTGTGAGGTGGGCATGATCAACTATATTTATAATTTTGCGGGTGTTGTCTGAGGCTTGTCTGCCAGATACAAACCCCACCTGGTCGTTGTGAATTAATCTCGGTAGGATGGGATTCAGTCTATTTGCCAGGATTTTGCTGTATAGCTGAAGATCGTTATTTAGTAGGTAGATTAGTCGGTAGCTCCCACATAGCAGTGGGTCCCTACCCTCTTTGTGGATGATGGCGAGATTGGCCTGGGTCATTGATGGGGGGATTGGGCTGCCCTCCATGAATGAATTGAATAAGCTGAGTAGGTGTTTAGTTAGGATCGGGGAGAATCTTTTGTAATAAACATTGGAGAAGCCGTCGGGGCCGGGGGCTTTTGAGATTTTTAATGTTTTTATTGCGTCCGCCAGCTCTTTTTGGGTAATTTTTGCGTTAAGCATTTGATTCTCCTCCTCTGTCAGTGTTGGTAGGAGGCAATCGGACAGGTAATTACTAATAGGTTCAGTGGCTGGTGTCCCCGTGTTCCCACCCTGAGCCTTGAGGTTATAAAGTTTAATATAAAATGCGGTAAATTCCTCCGCTATTTTCTGTTTGTTATAGATTATTTCTCACGATTCATTTTTTATCGCTGTGATCTGGGAACGCTTCTGTATACCTCTTAGTTTGCTCGCCAAAAGTCTGTCAGCCTTATTGCCCTTGTCATAGTATTTCTGACTAGTCCATGTAAGAGCTTTTTCTACTTCTTCCATTTGGGCTTGTTTTAGCTCATTCCTGGCTGCGGTCAAGGTTTTATAAATCTTTTTCGAGGGGTTGGGTTTGTGCTGTTGTTCCAGCTTAATTATTTTAGTTGTAACAACTAGTGACATACCGCTCACCTCAATATTGAATACCAACTCTATGATATCAGCTGGTGCAAAGGGGATAGGGATGACAGACATACATATATAAGGAGACAAAGGATGCTCCTAAAAAGATCCCACTTTAATGCACAGCAAAGCCGAAAATAGTCCACAGGTATAGTAACCCACTAGAGTAATGGTAAGGCTATAAGGGTACAATTAAGTAACCGCTCCCAACACTGTGGGAGGACAATTACCACTAAAATGCCCTAGGGCAAAAATAATAAATGATTTATTGATATTCAGAAGTCGACGCAGTAACACACACTCAAAATAACCATAAAAACAATTAAAACATAAATCACGGGTGAGGCAGGGTAAGGGGATATTCTTATAAGGTGAATTCCCAAATATTAGTGTATGTCCCCTTACCAGTACCAGGTGGTAGTGTGAGACACAATGGTAAATACAAATGATAGGCAATAGAGAATGCTAGAGCCTCTGGTCTCAGGGTATGGTGAAGGTTGCACTAATCATTGCATGCTGTGATTGATCTGCTCAGTATCAATAGTTGGATACCTGAACCTTGAGAAAGCGCCAGCCCCTTATGCGCGAAACGATCGTCGGCATGACTTATAATTAAAGTTTGATTTCAATGTCCGCATCTCTGGTTCTGATAGATTTAAGTTGAGGGCTTCTGACTTTTCACTGTTAATTTTGTATCCTGATATTTTGCCAAATTCCTTTAATTCTTTGTGTAAGTTGGGAAGGGAGATCTGGGGCTGCGTTAATGTTAATATGATATCGTCTGCGAACAATGAGACTTTATAGTTTATTCCGCCAATTGGTACCCCCTGTATATTTATATTGTCTCGTATTTTAGACGCTAGTGGTTCGATTGTTAGGGCGAAGAGGAGAGGGGACAAAGGGCACCCCTGTCTCGTTCCATTTTTCATTTCAATTTTTTTTGCTGTACCCCCCGGGAGTTTCACCACTGCAGACGGGCAGCAGTACAGTGCTCGGACTCCCGCTAGATACGCATCTTTTAAGCCGAATTTCTGCATTGTTTTGTCAAGAAATAGCCAATCAATTCTATCGAACGTCTTCTCTGCGTCCAGGCTTAAAAGAACCGCTTTGGTAGCTGTGAGGTGGGCATGATCAACTATATTTATAATTTTGCGGGTGTTGTCTGAGGCTTGTCTGCCAGATACAAACCCCACCTGGTCGTTGTGAATTAATCTCGGTAGGATGGGATTCAGTCTATTTGACAGGATTTTGCTGTATAGCTTAAGATCGTTATTTAGTAGGTAGATTAGTCGGTAGCTCCCACATAGCAGTGGGTCCCTACCCTCTTTGTGGATGATGGCGAGATTGGCCTGGGTCATTGATGGGGGGATTGGGCTGCCCTCCATGAATGAATTGAATAAGCTGAGTAGGTGTTTAGTTAGGATCGGGGAGAATCTTTTGTAATAAACATTGGAGAAGCCGTCGGGGCCAGGGGCTTTTGAGATTTTTAATGTTTTTATTGCGTCCGCCAGCTCTTTTTGTGTAATTTTTGCGTTAAGCATTTGATTCTCCTCCTCTGTCAGTGTTGGTAGGAGGCAATCGGACAGGTAATTACTAATAGGTTCAGTGGCTGGTGTCCCCGTGTTCCCACCCTGAGCCTTGAGGTTATAAAGTTTAATATAAAATGCGGTAAATTCCTCCGCTATTTTCTGTTTGTTATAGATTATTTCTCACGATTCATTTTTTATCGCTGTGATCTGGGAACGCTTCTGTATACCTCTTAGTTTGCTCGCCAAAAGTCTGTCAGCCTTATTGCCCTTGTCATAGTATTTCTGACTAGTCCATGTAAGAGCTTTTTCTACTTCTTCCATTTGGGCTTGTTTTAGCTCATTCCTGGCTGCGGTCAAGGTTTTATAAATCTTTTTCGATGGGTTCGGTTTGTGCTGTTGTTCCAGCTTAATTATTTTAGTTGTAACAACTAGTGACATACCGCTCACCTCAATATTGAATACCAACTCTATGATATCAGCTGGTGCAAAGGGGATAGGGATGACAGACATACATATATAAGGAGACAAAGGATGCTCCTAAAAAGATCCCACTTTAATGCACAGCAAAGCCGAAAATAGTCCACAGGTATAGTAACCCACTAGAGTAATGGTAAGGCTATAAGGGTACAATTAAGTAACCGCTCCCAACACTGTGGGAGGACAATTACCACTAAAATGCCCTAGGGCAAAAATAATAAATGATTTATTGATATTCAGAAGTCGACGCAGTAACACACACTCAAAATAACCATAAAAACAATTAAAACATAAATCACGGGTGAGGCAGGGTAAGGGGATATTCTTATAAGGTGAATTCCCAAATATTAGTGTATGTCCCCTTACCAGTATCAGGTGGTAGTGTGAGACACAATGGTAAATACAAATGATAGGCAATAGAGAATGCTAGAGCCTCTGGTCTCAGGGTATGGTGGAGGTTGCACTAATCATTGCATGCTGTGATTGATCTGCTCTGTATCAATAGTTGGATACCTGAACCTTGAGAAAGCGCCAGCCCCTTATGCGCGAAACGATCGTTGGCATGACTTATAATTAAAGTTTGATTTCAATGTCCGCATCTCTGGTTCTGATAGATTTAAGTTGAGGGCTTCTGACTTTTCACTGTTAATTTTGTATCCTGATATTTTGCCAAATTCCTTTAATTCTTTGTGTAAGTTGGGAAGGGAGATCTGGGGCTGCTTTAATGTTAATATGATATCGTCTGCGAACAATGAGACTTTATAGTTTATTCCGCCAATTGGTACCCCCTGTATATTTATATTGTCTCGTATTTTAGACGCTAGTGGTTCGATTGTTAGGGCGAAGAGGAGAGGGGACAAAGGGCACCCCTGTCTCGTTCCATTTTTCATTTCAATTTTTTTTGCTGTACCCCCCGGGAGTTTCACCACTGCAGACGGGCAGCAGTACAGTGCTCGGACTCCCGCTAGATACGCATCTTTTAAGCCGAATTTCTGCATTGTTTTGTCAAGAAATAGCCAATCAATTCTATCGAACGTCTTCTCTGCGTCCAGGCTTAAAAGAACCGCTTTGGTAGCTGTGAGGTGGGCATGATCAACTATATTTATAATTTTGCGGGTGTTGTCTGAGGCTTGTCTGCCAGATACAAACCCCACCTGGTCGTTGTGAATTAATCTCGGTAGGATGGGATTCAGTCTATTTGCCAGGATTTTGCTGTATAGCTGAAGATCGTTATTTAGTAGGTAGATTAGTCGGTAGCTCCCACATAGCAGTGGGTCCCTACCCTCTTTGTGGATGATGGCGAGATTGGCCTGGGTCATTGATGGGGGGATTGGGCTGCCCTCCATGAATGAATTGAATAAGCTGAGTAGGTGTTTAGTTAGGATCGGGGAGAATCTTTTGTAATAAACATTGGAGAAGCCGTCGGGGCCAGGGGCTTTTGAGATTTTTAATGTTTTTATTGCGTCCGCCAGCTCTTTTTGGGTAATTTTTGCGTTAAGCATTTGATTCTCCTCCTCTGTCAGTGTTGGTAGGAGGTAATCGGACAGGTAATTACTAATAGGTTCAGTGGCTGGTGTCCCCGTGTTCCCACCCTGAGCCTTGAGGTTATAAAGTTTAATATAAAATGCGGTAAATTCCTCCGCTATTTTCTGTTTGTTATAGATTATTTCTCACGATTCATTTTTTATCGCTGTGATCTGGGAACGCTTCTGTATACCTCTTAGTTTGCTCGCCAAAAGTCTGTCAGCCTTATTGCCCTTGTCATAGTATTTCTGACAAGTCCATGTAAGAGCTTTTTCTACTTCTTCCATTTGGGCTTGTTTTAGCTCATTCCTGGCTGCGGTCAAGGTTTTATAAATCTTTTTCGAGGGGTTGGGTTTGTGCTGTTGTTCCAGCTTAATTATTTTAGTTGTAACAACTAGTGACATACCGCTCACCTCAATATTGAATACCAACTCTATGATATCAGCTGGTGCAAAGGGGATAGGGATGACAGACATACATATATAAGGAGACAAAGGATGCTCCTAAAAAGATCCCACTTTAATGCACAGCAAAGCCGAAAATAGTCCACAGGTATAGTAACCCACTAGAGTAATGGTAAGGCTATAAGGGTACAATTAAGTAACCGCTCCCAACACTGTGGGAGGACAATTACCACTAAAATGCCCTAGGGCAAAAATAATAAATGATTTATTGATATTCAGAAGTCGACGCAGTAACACACACTCAAAATAACCATAAAAACAATTAAAACATAAATCACGGGTGAGGCAGGGTAAGGGGATATTCTTATAAGGTGAATTCCCAAATATTAGTGTATGTCCCCTTACCAGTACCAGGTGGTAGTGTGAGACACAATGGTAAATACAAATGATAGGCAATAGAGAATGCTAGAGCCTCTGGTCTCAGGGTATGGTGGAGGTTTCACTAATCATTGCATGCTGTGATTGATCTGCTCAGTATCAATAGTTGGATACCTGAACCTTGAGAAAGCGCCAGCCCCTTATGCGCGAAACGATCGTCGGCATGACTTATAATTAAAGTTTGATTTCAATGTCCGCATCTCTGGTTCTGATAGATTTAAGTTGAGGGCTTCTGACTTTTCACTGTTAATTTTGTATCCTGATATTTTGCCAAATTCCTTTAATTCTTTGTGTAAGTTGGGAAGGGAGATCTGGGGCTGCGTTAATGTTAATATGATATCGTCTGCGAACAATGAGACTTTATAGTTTATTCCGCCAATTGGTACCCCCTGTATATTTATATTGTCTCGTATTTTAGACGCTAGTGGTTCGATTGTTAGGGCGAAGAGGAGAGGGGACAAAGGGCACCCCTGTCTCGTTCCATTTTTCATTTCAATTTTTTTTGCTGTACCCCCCGGGAGTTTCACCACTGCAGACGGGCAGCAGTACAGTGCTCGGACTCCCGCTAGATACGCCTCTTTTAAGCCGAATTTCTGCATTGTTTTGTCAAGAAATAGCCAATCAATTCTATCGAACGTCTTCTCTGCGTCCAGGCTTAAAAGAACCGCTTTGGTAGCTGTGAGGTGGGCATGATCAACTATATTTATAATTTTGCGGGTGTTGTCTGAGGCTTGTCTGCCAGATACAAACCCCACCTGGTCGTTGTGAATTAATCTCGGTAGGATGGGATTCAGTCTATTTGACAGGATTTTGCTGTATAGCTTAAGATCGTTATTTAGTAGGTAGATTAGTCGGTAGCTCCCACATAGCAGTGGGTCCCTACCCTCTTTGTGGATGATGGCGAGATTGGCCTGGGTCATTGATGGGGGGATTGGGCTGCCCTCCATGAATGAATTGAATAAGCTGAGTAGGTGTTTAGTTAGGATCGGGGAGAATCTTTTGTAATAAACATTGGAGAAGCCATCGGGGCCAGGGGCTTTTGAGATTTTTAATGTTTTTATTGCGTCCGCCAGCTCTTTTTGTGTAATTTTTGCGTTAAGCATTTGATTCTCCTCCTCTGTCAGTGTTGGTAGGAGGCAATCGGACAGGTAATTACTAATAGGTTCAGTGGCTGGTGTCCCCGTGTTCCCACCCTGAGCCTTGAGGTTATAAAGTTTAATATAAAATGCGGTAAATTCCTCCGCTATTTTCTGTTTGTTATAGATTATTTCTCACGATTCATTTTTTATCGCTGTGATCTGGGAACGCTTCTGTATACCTCTTAGTTTGCTCGCCAAAAGTCTGTCAGCCTTATTGCCCTTGTCATAGTATTTCTGACTAGTCCATGTAAGAGCTTTTTCTACTTCTTCCATTTGGGCTTGTTTTAGCTCATTCCTGGCTGCGGTCAAGGTTTTATAAATCTTTTTCGAGGGGTTGGGTTTGTGCTGTTGTTCCAGCTTAATTATTTTAGTTGTAACAACTAGTGACATACCGCTCACCTCAATATTGAATACCAACTCTATGATATCAGCTGGTGCAAAGGGGATAGAGATGACAGACATACATATACTGCTGCGGCACAGTTTATTCGAGCATTTGCCCGTTCTGTGCCGCAGCAGTAGCCTGGCGCGCGCCCGAGAGTGACGGGCGCGCGCCGAAGCAGCGGAAGAGCGCCCTCCGATCGGGGCGCTCTCCCTACCGCTGCCGGGTCCGCCGGGTCCCCCGGAACCCCCTGCCGCTTTCCCGCGATCGCGGGACACCAGGGCTCCCTCGGGGAGCCCCTGGACGCGCGTGCAGGGGGCGCACGCTCCCGAAGACGCGTGACCGCGCGTCTATGACGCGTGACCGCGCGGAGGGGCGGCCACTAGCAAGCCGGGAAATCTCCCGGCTTGCGGATCTGGCCGCAGTGTAATAAACTGTGTCGCCAGTGTATAAGGAGACAAAGGATGCTCCTAAAAAGATCCCACTTTAATGCACAGCAAAGCCGAAAATAGTCCACAGGTATAGTAACCCACTAGAGTAATGGTAAGGCTATAAGGGTACAATTAAGTAACCGCTCCCAACACTGTGGGAGGACAATTACCACTAAAATGCCCTAGGGCAAAAATAATAAATGATTTATTGATATTCAGAAGTCGACGCAGTAACACACACTCAAAATAACCATAAAAACAATTAAAACATAAATCACGGGTGAGGCAGGGTAAGGGGATATTCTTATAAGGTGAATTCCCAAATATTAGTGTATGTCCCCTTACCAGTACCAGGTGGTAGTGTGAGACACAATGGTAAATACAAATGATAGGCAATAGAGAATGCTAGAGCCTCTGGTCTCAGGGTATGGTGGAGGTTGCACTAATCATTGCATGCTGTGATTGATCTGCTCAGTATCAATAGTTGGATACCTGAACCTTGAGAAAGCGCCAGCCCCTTATGCGCGAAACGATCGTCGGCATGACTTATAATTAAAGTTTGATTTCAATGTCCGCATCTCTGGTTCTGATAGATTTAAGTTGAGGGCTTCTGACTTTTCACTGTTAATTTTGTATCCTGATATTTTGCCAAATTCCTTTAATTCTTTGTGTAAGTTGGGAAGGGAGATCTGGGGCTGCGTTAATGTTAATATGATATCGTCTGCGAACAATGAGACTTTATAGTTTATTCCGCCAATTGGTACCCCCTGTATATTTATATTGTCTCGTATTTTAGACGCTAGTGGTTCGATTGTTAGGGCGAAGAGGAGAGGGGACAAAGGGCACCCCTGTCTCGTTCTATTTTTCATTTCAATTTTTTTTGCTGTACCCCCCGGGAGTTTCACCACTGCAGACGGGCAGCAGTACAGCGCTCGGACTCCCGCTAGATACGCATCTTTTAAGCCGAATTTCTGCATTGTTTTGTCAAGAAATAGCCAATCAATTCTATCGAACGTCTTCTCTGCGTCCAGGCTTAACAGAACCGCTTTGGTAGCTGTGAGGTGGGCATGATCAACTATATTTATAATTTTGCGGGTGTTGTCTGAGGCTTGTCTGCCAGATACAAACCTCACCTGGTCGTTGTGAATTAATCTCGGTAGGATGGGATTCAGTCTATTTGCCAGGATTTTGCTGTATAGCTGAAGATCGTTATTTAGTAGGTAGATTAGTCGGTAGCTCCCACATAGCAGTGGGTCCCTACCCTCTTTGTGGATGATGGCGAGATTGGCCTGGGTCATTGATGGGGGGATTGGGCTGCCCTCCATGAATGAATTGAATAAGCTGAGTAGGTGTTTAGTTAGGATCGGGGAGAATCTTTTGTAATAAACATTGGAGAAGCCGTCGGGGCCAGGGGCTTTTGAGATTTTTAATGTTTTTATTGCGTCCGCCAGCTCTTTTTGTGTAATTTTTGCGTTAAGCATTTGATTCTCCTCCTCTGTCAGTGTTGGTAGGAGGCAATCGGACAGGTAATTACTAATAGGTTCAGTGGCTGGTGTCCCCGTGTTCCCACCCTGAGCCTTGAGGTTATAAAGTTTAATATAAAATGCGGTAAATTCCTCCGCTATTTTCTGTTTGTTATAGATTATTTCTCACGATTCATTTTTTATCGCTGTGATCTGGGAACGCTTCTGTATACCTCTTAGTTTGCTCGCCAAAAGTCTGTCAGCCTTATTGCCCTTGTCATAGTATTTCTGACTAGTCCATGTAAGAGCTTTTTCTACTTCTTCCATTTGGGCTTGTTTTAGCTCATTCCTGGCTGCGGTCAAGGTTTTATAAATCTTTTTCGATGGGTTGGGTTTGTGCTGTTGTTCCAGCTTAATTATTTTAGTTGTAACAACTAGTGACATACCGCTCACCTCAATATTGAATACCAACTCTATGATATCAGCTGGTGCAAAGGGGATAGAGATGACAGACATACTGCACCGACACACTTTATTCGAGCAAATACCCAGTATGTACCTGGCAGATACCTGGAATGCGCCGCTCCTCACCTCTAACAAGCCCCGTTGCGTTTGCCTTCCCAGCCTGGGTTCATGCCTGGCTGACAGGCGGCTGATCTGTTAAATGATAATGATTAGGATTTAATAGGCTGCAATGCTTCGCGTGTCTACCAGATGGCATAAATTCATGAATTCTAATGCAGTATATATATATATACTGTGCAGTATTGCAGCCAGCGGGAATAAAATGCTTCAATCCCTGCCTGGAAAATACCTCAATGCACTCGGTCAGAAAACAGTCACAAACCTCAATACACCCGGGTATACCCGAATTCGTGGGACTAGCCGAGCTCGAATAAAGTGTGTCGCCAGTGTACATATATAAGGAGACAAAGGATGCTCCTAAAAAGATCCCACTTTAATGCACAGCAAAGCCGAAAATAGTCCACATGTATAGTAACCCACTAGAGTAATGGTAAGGCTATAAGGGTACAATTAAGTAACCGCTCCCAACACTGTGGGAGGACAATTACCACTAAAATGCCCTAGGGCAAAAATAATAAATGATTTATTGATATTCAGAAGTCGACGCAGTAACACACACTCAAATTAACCATAAAAACAATTAAAACATAAATCACGGGTGAGGCAGGGTAAGGGGATATTCTTATAAGGTGAATTCCCAAATATTAGTGTATGTCCCCTTACCAGTACCAGGTGGTAGTGTGAGACACAATGGTAAATACAAATGATAGGCAATAGAGAATGCTAGAGCCTCTGGTCTCAGGGTATGGTGGAGGTTGCACTAATCATTGCATGCTGTGATTGATCTGCTCAGTATCAATAGTTGGATACCTGAACCTTGAGAAAGCGCCAGCACCTTATGCGCGAAACGATCGTCGGCATGACTTATAATTAAAGTTTGATTTCAATGTCCGCATCTCTGGTTCTGATAGATTTAAGTTGAGGGCTTCTGACTTTTCACTGTTAATTTTGTATCCTGATATTTTGCCAAATTCCTTTAATTCTTTGTGTAAGTTGGGAAGGGAGATCTGGGGCTGCGTTAATGTTAATATGATATCGTCTGCGAACAATGAGACTTTATAGTTTATTCCGCCAATTGGTACCCCCTGTATATTTATATTGTCTCGTATTTTAGACGCTAGTGGTTCGATTGTTAGGGCGAAGAGGAGAGGGGACAAAGGGCACCCCTGTCTCGTTCCATTTTTCATTTCAATTTTTTTTGCTGTACCCCCCGGGAGTTTCACCACTGCAGACGGGCAGCAGTACAGTGCTCGGACTCCCGCTAGATACGCATCTTTTAAGCCGAATTTCTGCATTGTTTTGTCAAGAAATAGCCAATCAATTCTATCGAACGTCTTCTCTGCGTCCAGGCTTAACAGAACCGCTTTGGTAGCTGTGAGGTGGGCATGATCAACTATATTTATAATTTTGCGGGTGTTGTCTGAGGCTTGTCTGCCAGATACAAACCTCACCTGGTCGTTGTGAATTAATCTCGGTAGGATGGGATTCAGTCTATTTGCCAGGATTTTGCTGTATAGCTGAAGATCGTTATTTAGTAGGTAGATTAGTCGGTAGCTCCCACATAGCAGTGGGTCCCTACCCTCTTTGTGGATGATGGCGAGATTGGCCTGGGTCATTGATGGGGGGATTGGGCTGCCCTCCATGAATGAATTGAATAAGCTGAGTAGGTGTTTAGTTAGGATCGGGGAGAATCTTTTGTAATAAACATTGGAGAAGCCGTCGGGGCCAGGGGCTTTTTGAGATTTTTAATGTTTTTATTGCGTCCGCCAGCTCTTTTTGGGTAATTTTTGCGTTAAGCATTTGATTCTCCTCCTCTGTCAGTGTTGGTAGGAGGCAATCGGACAGGTAATTACTAATAGGTTCAGTGGCTGGTGTCCCCGTGTTCCCACCCTGAGCCTTGAGGTTATAAAGTTTAATATAAAATGCGGTAAATTCCTCCGCTATTTTCTGTTTGTTATAGATTATTTCTCACGATTCATTTTTTATCGCTGTGATCTGGGAACGCTTCTGTATACCTCTTAGTTTGCTCGCCAAAAGTCTGTCAGCCTTATTGCCCTTGTCATAGTATTTCTGACTAGTCCATGTAAGAGCTTTTTCTACTTCTTCCATTTGGGCTTGTTTTAGCTCATTCCTGGCTGCGGTCAAGGTTTTATAAATCTTTTTCGAGGGGTTGGGTTTGTGCTGTTGTTCCAGCTTAATTATTTTAGTTGTAACAACTAGTGACATACCGCTCACCTCAATATTGAATACCAACTCTATGATATCAGCTGGTGCAAAGGGGATAGGGATGACAGACATACATATATAAGGAGACAAAGGATGCTCCTAAAAAGATCCCACTTTAATGCACAGCAAAGCCGAAAATAGTCCACAGGTATAGTAACCCACTAGAGTAATGGTAAGGCTATAAGGGTACAATTAAGTAACCGCTCCCAACACTGTGGGAGGACAATTACCACTAAAATGCCCTAGGGCAAAAATAATAAATGATTTATTGATATTCAGAAGTCGACGCAGTAACACACACTCAAATTAACCATAAAAACAATTAAAACATAAATCACGGGTGAGGCAGGGTAAGGGGATATTCTTATAAGGTGAATTCCCAAATATTAGTGTACTGTATGTCCCCTTACCAGTACCAGGTGGTAGTGTGAGACACAATGGTAAATACAAATGATAGGCAATAGAGAATGCTAGAGCCTCTGGTCTCAGGGTATGGTGGAGGTTGCACTAATCATTGCATGCTGTGATTGATCTGCTCAGTATCAATAGTTGGATACCTGAACCTTGAGAAAGCGCCAGCCCCTTATGCGCGAAACGATCGTCGGCATGACTTATAATTAAAGTTTGATTTCAATGTCCGCATCTCTGGTTCTGATAGATTTAAGTTGAGGGCTTCTGACTTTTCACTGTTAATTTTGTATCCTGATATTTTGCCAAATTCCTTTAATTCTTTGTGTAAGTTGGGAAGGGAGATCTGGGGCTGCGTAAATGTTAATATGATATCGTCTGCGAACAATGAGACTTTATAGTTTATTCCACCAATTGGTACCCCCTGTATATTTATATTGTCTCGTATTTTAGACGCTAGTGGTTCGATTGTTAGGGCGAAGAGGAGAGGGGACAAAGGGCACCCCTGTCTCGTTCCATTTTTCATTTCAATTTTTTTTGCTGTACCCCCCGGGAGTTTCACCACTGCAGACGGGCAGCAGTACAGTGCTCGGACTCCCGCTAGATACGCATCTTTTAAGCCGAATTTCTGCATTGTTTTGTCAAGAAATAGCCAATCAATTCTATCGAACGTCTTCTCTGCGTCCAGGCTTAACAGAACCGCTTTGGTAGCTGTGAGGTGGGCATGATCAACTATATTTATAATTTTGCGGGTGTTGTCTGAGGCTTGTCTGCCAGATACAAACCCCACCTGGTCGTTGTGAATTAATCTCGGTAGGATGGGATTCAGTCTATTTGACAGGATTTTGCTGTATAGCTTAAGATCGTTATTTAGTAGGTAGATTAGTCGGTAGCTCCCACATAGCAGTGGGTCCCTACCCTCTTTGTGGATGATGGCGAGATTGGCCTGGGTCATTGATGGGGGGATTGGGCTGCCCTCCATGAATGAATTGAATAAGCTGAGTAGGTGTTTAGTTAGGATCGGGGAGAATCTTTTGTAATAAACATTGGAGAAGCCGTCGGGGCCAGGGGCTTTTGAGATTTTTAATGTTTTTATTGCGTCCGCCAGCTCTTTTTGGGTAATTTTTGCGTTAAGCATTTGATTCTCCTCCTCTGTCAGTGTTGGTAGGAGGCAATCGGACAGGTAATTACTAATAGGTTCAGTGGCTGGTGTCCCCGTGTTCCCACCCTGAGCCTTGAGGTTATAAAGTTTAATATAAAATGCGGTAAATTCCTCCGCTATTTTCTGTTTGTTATAGATTATTTCTCACGATTCATTTTTTATCGCTGTGATCTGGGAACGCTTCTGTATACCTCTTAGTTTGCTCGCCAAAAGTCTGTCAGCCTTATTGCCCTTGTCATAGTATTTCTGACTAGTCCATGTAAGAGCTTTTTCTACTTCTTCCATTTGGGCTTGTTTTAGCTCATTCCTGGCTGCGGTCAAGGTTTTATAAATCTTTTTCGAGGGGTTGGGTTTGTGCTGTTGTTCCAGCTTAATTATTTTAGTTGTAACAACTAGTGACATACCGCTCACCTCAATATTGAATACCAACTCTATGATATCAGCTGGTGCAAAGGGGATAGGGATGACAGACATACATATATAAGGAGACAAAGGATGCTCCTAAAAAGATCCCACTTTAATGCACAGCAAAGCCGAAAATAGTCCACAGGTACAGTAGCGACATTGTTTATTGCAGTAAAAACCGCCGGCTGCATGCGGCTGGGAAGCGGGTAGCCGCGGCGCGTGGCGGCACACTGTGACGTCACAGTAACATGCGCGCCCGGCTTCCCCGGCTTCCCCGACACCCCTGGAGATAAAATGAAGGTAAGCGGGGGTGCGGGGAAGCAGAGGGGCAGTGTTGTACTGTTTATTGCTGAAGTTTTAAACTTAAATTGCGCGCGAAGCGGAGGGGGGGTGCGTGGGGGAAACGCGGCGGCGCGCGGTTGTTACTGGCGGCAGCTGGGGTAGATCTCGGCGTGCCGCCGTGATTTAGTGCAATAAACAATGTCGGTGCTGTATAGTAACCCACTAGAGTAATGGTAAGGCTATAAGGGTACAATTAAGTAACCGCTCCCAACACTGTGGGAGGACAATTACCACTAAAATGCCCTAGGGCAAAAATAATAAATGATTTATTGATATTCAGAAGTCGACGCAGTAACACACACTCAAAATAACCATAAAAACAATTAAAACATAAATCACGGGTGAGGCAGGGTAAGGGGATATTCTTATAAGGTGAATTCCCAAATATTAGTGTATGTCCCCTTACCAGTATCAGGTGGTAGTGTGAGACACAATGGTAAATACAAATGATAGGCAATAGAGAATGCTAGAGCCTCTGGTCTCAGGGTATGGTGGAGGTTGCACTAATCATTGCATGCTGTGATTGATCTGCTCAGTATCAATAGTTGGATACCTGAACCTTGAGAAAGCGCCAGCCCCTTATGCGCGAAACGATCGTCGGCATGACTTATAATTAAAGTTTGATTTCAATGTCCGCATCTCTGGTTCTGATAGATTTAAGTTGAGGGCTTCTGACTTTTCACTGTTAATTTTGTATCCTGATATTTTGCCAAATTCCTTTAATTCTTTGTGTAAGTTGGGAAGGGAGATCTGGGGCTGCGTAAATGTTAATATGATATCGTCTGCGAACAATGAGACTTTATAGTTTATTCCGCCAATTGGTACCCCCTGTATATTTATATTGTCTCGTATTTTAGACGCTAGTGGTTCGATTGTTAGGGCGAAGAGGAGAGGGGACAAAGGGCACCCCTGTCTCGTTCCATTTTTCATTTCAATTTTTTTTGCTGTACCCCCCGGGAGTTTCACCACTGCAGACGGGCAGCAGTACAGTGCTCGGACTCCCGCTAGATACGCATCTTTTAAGCCGAATTTCTGCATTGTTTTGTCAAGAAATAGCCAATCAATTCTATCGAACGTCTTCTCTGCGTCCAGGCTTAACAGAACCGCTTTGGTAGCTGTGAGGTGGGCATGATCAACTATATTTATAATTTTGCGGGTGTTGTCTGAGGCTTGTCTGCCAGATACAAACCCCACCTGGTCGTTGTGAATTAATCTCGGTAGGATGGGATTCAGTCTATTTGACAGGATTTTGCTGTATAGCTTAAGATCGTTATTTAGTAGGTAGATTAGTCGGTAGCTCCCACATAGCAGTGGGTCCCTACCCTCTTTGTGGATGATGGCGAGATTGGCCTGGGTCATTGATGGGGGGATTGGGCTGCCCTCCATGAATGAATTGAATAAGCTGAGTAGGTGTTTAGTTAGGATCGGGGAGAATCTTTTGTAATAAACATTGGAGAAGCCGTCGGGGCCAGGGGCTTTTGAGATTTTTAATGTTTTTATTGCGTCCGCCAGCTCTTTTTGGGTAATTTTTGCGTTAAGCATTTGATTCTCCTCCTCTGTCAGTGTTGGTAGGAGGCAATCGGACAGGTAATTACTAATAGGTTCAGTGGCTGGTGTCCCCGTGTTCCCACCCTGAGCCTTGAGGTTATAAAGTTTAATATAAAATGCGGTAAATTCCTCCGCTATTTTCTGTTTGTTATAGATTATTTCTCACGATTCATTTTTTATCGCTGTGATCTGGGAACGCTTCTGTATACCTCTTAGTTTGCTCGCCAAAAGTCTGTCAGCCTTATTGCCCTTGTCATAGTATTTCTGACTAGTCCATGTAAGAGCTTTTTCTACTTCTTCCATTTGGGCTTGTTTTAGCTCATTCCTGGCTGCGGTCAAGGTTTTATAAATCTTTTTCGAGGGGTTGGGTTTGTGCTGTTGTTCCAGCTTAATTATTTTAGTTGTAACAACTAGTGACATACCGCTCACCTCAATATTGAATACCAACTCTATGATATCAGCTGGTGCAAAGGGGATAGGGATGACAGACATACATATATAAGGAGACAAAGGATGCTCCTAAAAAGATCCCACTTTAATGCACAGCAAAGCCGAAAATAGTCCACAGGTATAGTAACCCACTAGAGTAATGGTAAGGCTATAAGGGTACAATTAAGTAACCGCTCCCAACACTGTGGGAGGACAATTACCACTAAAATGCCCTAGGGCAAAAATAATAAATGATTTATTGATATTCAGAAGTCGACGCAGTAACACACACTCAAAATAACCATAAAAACAATTAAAACATAAATCACGGGTGAGGCAGGGTAAGGGGATATTCTTATAAGGTGAATTCCCAAATATTAGTGTATGTCCCCTTACCAGTACCAGGTGGTAGTGTGAGACACAATGGTAAATACAAATGATAGGCAATAGAGAATGCTAGAGCCTCTGGTCTCAGGGTATGGTGGAGGTTGCACTAATCATTGCATGCTGTGATTGATCTGCTCAGTATCAATAGTTGGATACCTGAACCTTGAGAAAGCGCCAGCCCCTTATGCGCGAAACGATCGTCGGCATGACTTATAATTAAAGTTTGATTTCAATGTCCGCATCTCTGGTTCTGATAGATTTAAGTTGAGGGCTTCTGACTTATCACTGTTAATTTTGTATCCTGATATTTTGCCAAATTCCTTTAATTCTTTGTGTAAGTTGGGAAGGGAGATCTGGGGCTGCGTTAATGTTAATATGATA
The DNA here is from genome assembly GCF_040206685.1 of Ascaphus truei. Taxonomy (NCBI): domain Eukaryota; kingdom Metazoa; phylum Chordata; class Amphibia; order Anura; family Ascaphidae; genus Ascaphus; species Ascaphus truei. Next base: position 200,741,414 of record NC_134487.1, on the reverse strand, counting down.
TCGTCTGCGAACAATGAGACTTTATAGTTTATTCCGCCAATTGGTACCCCCTGTATATTTATATTGTCTCGTATTTTAGACGCTAGTGGTTCGATTGTTAGGGCGAAGAGGAGAGGGGACAAAGGGCATCCCTGTCTCGTTCCATTTTTCATTTCAATTTTTTTTGCTGTACCCCCGGGAGTTTCACCACTGCAGACGGGCAGCAGTACAGCGCTCGGACTCCCGCTAGATACGCATCTTTTAAGCCGAATTTCTGCATTGTTTTGTCAAGAAATAGCCAATCAATTCTATCGAACGTCTTCTCTGCGTCCAGGCTTAACAGAACCGCTTTGGTAGCTGTGAGGTGGGCATGATCAACTATATTTATAATTTTGCGGGTGTTGTCTGAGGCTTGTCTGCCAGATACAAAGCCCACCTGGTCGTTGTGAATTAATCTCGGTAGGATGGGATTCAGTCTATTTGCCAGGATTTTGCTGTATAGCTTAAGATCGTTATTTAGTAGGTAGATTAGTCGGTAGCTCCCACATAGCAGTGGGTCCCTACCCTCTTTGTGGATGATGGCGAGATTGGCCTGGGTCATTGATGGGGGGATTGGGCTGCCCTCCATGAATGAATTGAATAAGCTGAGTAGGTGTTTAGTTAGGATCGGGGAGAATCTTTTGTAATAAACATTGGAGAAGCCGTCGGGGCCAGGGGCTTTTGAGATTTTTAATGTTTTTATTGCGTCCGCCAGCTCTTTTTGTGTAATTTTTGCGTTAAGCATTTGATTCTCCTCCTCTGTCAGTGTTGGTAGGAGGCAATCGGACAGGTAATTACTAATAAGTTCAGTGGCTGGTGTCCCCGTGTTCCCACCCTGAGCCTTGAGGTTATAAAGTTTAATATAAAATGCGGTAAATTCCTCCGCTATTTTCTGTTTGTTATAGATTATTTCTCACGATTCATTTTTTATCGCTGTGATCTGGGAACGCTTCTGTATACCTCTTAGTTTGCTCGCCAAAAGTCTGTCAGCCTTATTGCCCTTGTCATAGTATTTCTGACTAGTCCATGTAAGAGCTTTTTCTACTTCTTCCATTTGGGCTTGTTTTAGCTCATTCCTGGCTGCGGTCAAGGTTTTATAAATCTTTTTCGATGGGTTGGGTTTGTGCTGTTGTTCCAGCTTAATTATTTTAGTTGTAACAACTAGTGACATACCGCTCACCTCAATATTGAATACCAACTCTATGATATCAGCTGGTGCAAAGGGGATAGGGATGACAGACATACATATATAAGGAGACAAAGGATGCTCCTTAAAAGATCCCACTTTAATGCACAGCAAAGCCGAAAATAGTCCACAGGTATAGTAACCCACTAGAGTAATGGTAAGGCTATAAGGGTACAATTAAGTAACCGCTCCCAACACTGTGGGAGGACAATTACCACTAAAATGCCCTAGGGCAAAAATAATAAATGATTTATTGATATTCAGAAGTCGACGCAGTAACACACACTCAAAATAACCATAAAAACAATTAAAACATAAATCACGGGTGAGGCAGGGTAAGGGGATATTCTTATAAGGTGAATTCCCAAATATTAGTGTATGTCCCCTTACCAGTACCAGGTGGTAGTGTGAGACACAATGGTAAATACAAATGATAGGCAATAGAGAATGCTAGAGCCTCTGGTCTCAGGGTATGGTGGAGGTTGCACTAATCATTGCATGCTGTGATTGATCTGCTCAGTATCAATAGTTGGATACCTGAACCTTGAGAAAGCGCCAGCCCCTTATGCGCGAAACGATCGTCGGCATGACTTATAATTAAAGTTTGATTTCAATGTCCACATCTCTGGTTCTGATAGATTTAAGTTGAGGGCTTCTGACTTTTCACTGTTAATTTTGTATCCTGATATTTTGCCAAATTCCTTTAATTCTTTGTGTAAGTTGGGAAGGGAGATCTGGGGCTGCGTTAATGTTAATATGATATCGTCTGCGAACAATGAGACTTTATAGTTTATTCCGCCAATTGGTACCCCCTGTATATTTATATTGTCTCGTATTTTAGACGCTAGTGGTTCGATTGTTAGGGCGAAGAGGAGAGGGGACAAAGGGCACCCCTGTCTCGTTCCATTTTTCATTTCAATTTTTTTTGCTGTACCCCCCGGGAGTTTCACCACTGCAGACGGGCAGCAGTACAGCGCTCGGACTCCCGCTAGATACGCATCTTTTAAGCCGAATTTCTGCATTGTTTTGTCAAGAAATAGCCAATCAATTCTATCGAACGTCTTCTCTGCGTCCAGGCTTAACAGAACCGCTTTGGTAGCTGTGAGGTGGGCATGATCAACTATATTTATAATTTTGCGGGTGTTGTCTGAGGCTTGTCTGCCAGATACAAACCCCACCTGGTCGTTGTGAATTAATCTCGGTAGGATGGGATTCAGTCTATTTGACAGGATTTTGCTGTATAGCTGAAGATCGTTATTTAGTAGGTAGATTAGTCGGTAGCTCCCACATAGCAGTGGGTCCCTACCCTCTTTGTGGATGATGGCGAGATTGGCCTGGGTCATTGATGGGGGGATTGGGCTGCCCTCCATGAATGAATTGAATAAGCTGAGTAGGTGTTTAGTTAGGATCGGGGAGAATCTTTTGTAATAAACATTGGAGAAGCCGTCGGGGCCAGGGGCTTTTGAGATTTTTAATGTTTTTATTGCGTCCGCCAGCTCTTTTTGGGTAATTTTTGCGTTAAGCATTTGATTCTCCTCCTCTGTCAGTGTTGGTAGGAGGCAATCGGACAGGTAATTACTAATAGGTTCAGTGGCTGGTGTCCCCGTGTTCCCACCCTGAGCCTTGAGGTTATAAAGTTTAATATAAAATGCGGTAAATTCCTCCGCTATTTTCTGTTTGTTATAGATTATTTCTCACGATTCATTTTTTATCGCTGTGATCTGGGAACGCTTCTGTATACCTCTTAGTTTGCTCGCCAAAAGTCTGTCAGCCTTATTGTCCTTGTCATAGTATTTCTGACTAGTCCATGTAAGAGCTTTTTCTACTTCTTCCATTTGGGCTTGTTTTAGCTCATTCCTGGCTGCGGTCAAGGTTTTATAAATCTTTTTCGAGGGGTTGGGTTTGTGCTGTTGTTCCAGCTTAATTATTTTAGTTGTAACAACTAGTGACATACCGCTCACCTCAATATTGAATACCAACTCTATGATATCAGCTGGTGCAAAGGGGATAGGGATGACAGACATACATATATAAGGAGACAAAGGATGCTCCTAAAAAGATCCCACTTTAATGCACAGCAAAGCCGAAAATAGTCCACAGGTATAGTAACCCACTAGAGTAATGGTAAGGCTATAAGGGTACAATTAAGTAACCGCTCCCAACACTGTGGGAGGACAATTACCACTAAAATGCCCTAGGGCAAAAATAATAAATGATTTATTGATATTCAGAAGTCGACGCAGTAACACACACTCAAAATAACCATAAAAACAATTAAAACATAAATCACGGGTGAGGCAGGGTAAGGGGATATTCTTATAAGGTGAATTCCCAAATATTAGTGTATGTCCCCTTACCAGTACCAGGTGGTAGTGTGAGACACAATGGTAAATACAAATGATAGGCAATAGAGAATGCTAGAGCCTCTGGTCTCAGGGTATGGTGGAGGTTGCACTAATCATTGCATGCTGTGATTGATCTGCTCAGTATCAATAGTTGGATACCTGAACCTTGAGAAAGCGCCAGCCCCTTATGCGCGAAACGATCGTCGGCATGACTTATAATTAAAGTTTGATTTCAATGTCCGCATCTCTGGTTCTGATAGATTTAAGTTGAGGGCTTCTGACTTATCACTGTTAATTTTGTATCCTGATATTTTGCCAAATTCCTTTAATTCTTTGTGTAAGTTGGGAAGGGAGATCTGGGGCTGCGTTAATGTTAATATGATATCGTCTGCGAACAATGAGACTTTATAGTTTATTCCGCCAATTGGTACCCCCTGTATATTTATATTGTCTCGTATTTTAGACGCTAGTGGTTCGATTGTTAGGGCGAAGAGGAGAGGGGACAAAGGGCATCCCTGTCTCGTTCCATTTTTCATTTCAATTTTTTTTGCTGTACCCCCGGGAGTTTCACCACTGCAGACGGGCAGCAGTACAGCGCTCGGACTCCCGCTAGATACGCATCTTTTAAGCCGAATTTCTGCATTGTTTTGTCAAGAAATAGCCAATCAATTCTATCGAACGTCTTCTCTGCGTCCAGGCTTAACAGAACCGCTTTGGTAGCTGTGAGGTGGGCATGATCAACTATATTTATAATTTTGCGGGTGTTGTCTGAGGCTTGTCTGCCAGATACAAAGCCCAACTGGTCGTTGTGAATTAATCTCGGTAGGATGGGATTCAGTCTATTTGCCAGGATTTTGCTGTATAGCTTAAGATCGTTATTTAGTAGGTAGATTAGTCGGTAGCTCCCACATAGCAGTGGGTCCCTACCCTCTTTGTGGATGATGGCGAGATTGGCCTGGGTCATTGATGGGGGGATTGGGCTGCCCTCCATGAATGAATTGAATAAGCTGAGTAGGTGTTTAGTTAGGATCGGGGAGAATCTTTTGTAATAAACATTGGAGAAGCCGTCGGGGCCAGGGGCTTTTGAGATTTTTAATGTTTTTATTGCGTCCGCCAGCTCTTTTTGTGTAATTTTTGCGTTAAGCATTTGATTCTCCTCCTCTGTCAGTGTTGGTAGGAGGCAATCGGACAGGTAATTACTAATAAGTTCAGTGGCTGGTGTCCCCGTGTTCCCACCCTGAGCCTTGAGGTTATAAAGTTTAATATAAAATGCGGTAAATTCCTCCGCTATTTTCTGTTTGTTATAGATTATTTCTCACGATTCATTTTTTATCGCTGTGATCTGGGAACGCTTCTGTATACCTCTTAGTTTGCTCGCCAAAAGTCTGTCAGCCTTATTGCCCTTGTCATAGTATTTCTGACTAGTCCATGTAAGAGCTTTTTCTACTTCTTCCATTTGGGCTTGTTTTAGCTCATTCCTGGCTGCGGTCAAGGTTTTATAAATCTTTTTCGATGGGTTGGGTTTGTGCTGTTGTTCCAGCTTAATTATTTTAGTTGTAACAACTAGTGACATACCGCTCACCTCAATATTGAATACCAACTCTATGATATCAGCTGGTGCAAAGGGGATAGGGATGACAGACATACATATACACTGGCGACACACTTTATTCGAGCTTGGCTAGTCCCACGAATTCAGGTATACCCGGGTGTATTGAGGTTTGTGACTGTTTTCTGCCCGAGTGCATTGAGTTATTTTCCAAGCAGGGATTGAAGCATTTTATTCCCGCTGGCTGCAATACTGCACAGTATATATATATAAACTGCATTACAATTCATGAATTTATGCCATCTGGTAGACACGCGAAGCATTGCAGCCTATTAAATCCTAATCATTATCATTTAACAGATCAGCCGCCCATCAGCCAGGCATGAACCCAGGCTGGGAAGGCAAATGCAACGGGGCTTGTCAGAGGTTAGGAGCGGCGCATTCCAGGTATCTGCCAGGTACATACCGGGTATTTGCTCGAATAAAGTGTGTCGGTGCAGTATAAGGAGACAAAGGATGCTCCTTAAAAGATCCCACTTTAATGCACAGCAAAGCCGAAAATAGTCCACAGGTATAGTAACCCACTAGAGTAATGGTAAGGCTATAAGGGTACAATTAAGTAACCGCTCCCAACACTGTGGGAGGACAATTACCACTAAAATGCCCTAGGGCAAAAATAATAAATGATTTATTGATATTCAGAAGTCGACGCAGTAACACACACTCAAAATAACCATAAAAACAATTAAAACATAAATCACGGGTGAGGCAGGGTAAGGGGATATTCTTATAAGGTGAATTCCCAAATATTAGTGTATGTCCCCTTACCAGTACCAGGTGGTAGTGTGAGACACAATGGTAAATACAAATGATAGGCAATAGAGAATGCTAGAGCCTCTGGTCTCAGGGTATGGTGGAGGTTGCACTAATCATTGCATGCTGTGATTGATCTGCTCAGTATCAATAGTTGGATACCTGAACCTTGAGAAAGCGCCAGCCCCTTATACGCGAAACGATCGTCGGCATGACTTATAATTAAAGTTTGATTTCAATGTCCACATCTCTGGTTCTGATAGATTTAAGTTGAGGGCTTCTGACTTTTCACTGTTAATTTTGTATCCTGATATTTTGCCAAATTCCTTTAATTCTTTGTGTAAGTTGGGAAGGGAGATCTGGGGCTGCGTTAATGTTAATATGATATCGTCTGCGAACAATGAGACTTTATAGTTTATTCCGCCAATTGGTACCCCCTGTATATTTATATTGTCTCGTATTTTAGACGCTAGTGGTTCGATTGTTAGGGCGAAGAGGAGAGGGGACAAAGGGCACCCCTGTCTCGTTCCATTTTTCATTTCAATTTTTTTTGCTGTACCCCCCGGGAGTTTCACCACTGCAGACGGGCAGCAGTACAGCGCTCGGACTCCCGCTAGATACGCATCTTTTAAGCCGAATTTCTGCATTGTTTTGTCAAGAAATAGCCAATCAATTCTATCGAACGTCTTCTCTGCGTCCAGGCTTAACAGAACCGCTTTGGTAGCTGTGAGGTGGGCATGATCAACTATATTTATAATTTTGCGGGTGTTGTCTGAGGCTTGTCTGCCAGATACAAACCCCACCTGGTCGTTGTGAATTAATCTCGGTAGGATGGGATTCAGTCTATTTGCCAGGATTTTGCTGTATAGCTTAAGATCGTTATTTAGTAGGTAGATTAGTCGGTAGCTCCCACATAGCAGTGGGTCCCTACCCTCTTTGTGGATGATGGCGAGATTGGCCTGGGTCATTGATGGGGGGATTGGGCTGCCCTCCATGAATGAATTGAATAAGCTGAGTAGGTGTTTAGTTAGGATCGGGGAGAATCTTTTGTAATAAACATTGGAGAAGCCGTCGGGGCCAGGGGCTTTTGAGATTTTTAATGTTTTTATTGCGTCCGCCAGCTCTTTTTGGGTAATTTTTGCGTTAAGCATTTGATTCTCCTCCTCTGTCAGTGTTGGTAGGAGGCAATCGGACAGGTAATTACTAATAGGTTCAGTGGCTGGTGTCCCCGTGTTCCCACCCTGAGCCTTGAGGTTATAAAGTTTAATATAAAATGCGGTAAATTCCTCCGCTATTTTCTGTTTGTTATAGATTATTTCTCACGATTCATTTTTTATCGCTGTGATCTGGGAACGCTTCTGTATACCTCTTAGTTTGCTCGCCAAAAGTCTGTCAGCCTTATTGCCCTTGTCATAGTATTTCTGACTAGTCCATGTAAGAGCTTTTTCTACTTCTTCCATTTGGGCTTGTTTTAGCTCATTCCTGGCTGCGGTCAAGGTTTTATAAATCTTTTTCGAGGGGTTGGGTTTGTGCTGTTGTTCCAGCTTAATTATTTTAGTTGTAACAACTAGTGACATACCGCTCACCTCAATATTGAATACCAACTCTATGATATCAGCTGGTGCAAAGGGGATAGGGATGACAGACATACATATATAAGGAGACAAAGGATGCTCCTAAAAAGATCCCACTTTAATGCACAGCAAAGCCGAAAATAGTCCACAGGTATAGTAACCCACTAGAGTAATGGTAAGGCTATAAGGGTACAATTAAGTAACCGCTCCCAACACTGTGGGAGGACAATTACCACTAAAATGCCCTAGGGCAAAAATAATAAATGATTTATTGATATTCAGAAGTCGACGCAGTAACACACACTCAAAATAACCATAAAAACAATTAAAACATAAATCACGGGTGAGGCAGGGTAAGGGGATATTCTTATAAGGTGAATTCCCAAATATTAGTGTATGTCCCCTTACCAGTATCAGGTGGTAGTGTGAGACACAATGGTAAATACAAATGATAGGCAATAGAGAATGCTAGAGCCTCTGGTCTCAGGGTATGGTGGAGGTTGCACTAATCATTGCATGCTGTGATTGATCTGCTCAGTATCAATAGTTGGATACCTGAACCTTGAGAAAGCGCCAGCCCCTTATGCGCGAAACGATCGTCGGCATGACTTATAATTAAAGTTTGATTTCAATGTCCGCATCTCTGGTTCTGATAGATTTAAGTTGAGGGCTTCTGACTTTTCACTGTTAATTTTGTATCCTGATATTTTGCCAAATTCCTTTAATTCTTTGTGTAAGTTGGGAAGGGAGATCTGGGGCTGCGTTAATGTTAATATGATATCGTCTGCGAACAATGAGACTTTATAGTTTATTCCGCCAATTGGTACCCCCTGTATATTTATATTGTCTCGTATTTTAGACGCTAGTGGTTCGATTGTTAGGGCGAAGAGGAGAGGGGACAAAGGGCACCCCTGTCTCGTTCCATTTTTCATTTCAATTTTTTTTGCTGTACCCCCCGGGAGTTTCACCACTGCAGACGGGCAGCAGTACAGCGCTCGGACTCCCGCTAGATACGCATCTTTTAAGCCGAATTTCTGCATTGTTTTGTCAAGAAATAGCCAATCAATTCTATCGAACGTCTTCTCTGCGTCCAGGCTTAACAGAACCGCTTTGGTAGCTGTGAGGTGGGCATGATCAACTATATTTATAATTTTGCGGGTGTTGTCTGAGGCTTGTCTGCCAGATACAAACCCCACCTGGTCGTTGTGAATTAATCTCGGTAGGATGGGATTCAGTCTATTTGCCAGGATTTTGCTGTATAGCTTAAGATCGTTATTTAGTAGGTAGATTAGTCGGTAGCTCCCACATAGCAGTGGGTCCCTACCCTCTTTGTGGATGATGGCGAGATTGGCCTGGGTCATTGATGGGGGGATTGGGCTGCCCTCCATGAATGAATTGAATAAGCTGAGTAGGTGTTTAGTTAGGATCGGGGAGAATCTTTTGTAATAAACATTGGAGAAGCCGTCGGGGCCAGGGGCTTTTGAGATTTTTAATGTTTTTATTGCGTCCGCCAGCTCTTTTTGTGTAATTTTTGCGTTAAGCATTTGATTCTCCTCCTCTGTCAGTGTTGGTAGGAGGCAATCGGACAGGTAATTACTAATAGGTTCAGTGGCTGGTGTCCCCGTGTTCCCACCCTGAGCCTTGAGGTTATAAAGTTTAATATAAAATGCGGTAAATTCCTCCGCTATTTTCTGTTTGTTATAGATTATTTCTCACGATTCATTTTTTATCGCTGTGATCTGGGAACGCTTCTGTATACCTCTTAGTTTGCTCGCCAAAAGTCTGTCAGCCTTATTGCCCTTGTCATAGTATTTCTGACTAGTCCATGTAAGAGCTTTTTCTACTTCTTCCATTTGGGCTTGTTTTAGCTCATTCCTGGCTGCGGTCAAGGTTTTATAAATCTTTTTCGATGGGTTGGGTTTGTGCTGTTGTTCCAGCTTAATTATTTTAGTTGTAACAACTAGTGACATACCGCTCACCTCAATATTGAATACCAACTCTATGATATCAGCTGGTGCAAAGGGGATAGAGATGACAGACATACATATACTGTATAAGGAGACAAAGGATGCTCCTAAAAAGATCCCACTTTAATGCACAGCAAAGCCAAAAATAGTCCACATGTATAGTAACCCACTAGAGTAATGGTAAGGCTATAAGGGTACAATTAAGTAACCGCTCCCAACACTGTGGGAGGACAATTACCACTAAAATGCCCTAGGGCAAAAATAATAAATGATTTATTGATATTCAGAAGTCGACGCAGTAACACACACTCAAATTAACCATAAAAACAATTAAAACATAAATCACGGGTGAGGCAGGGTAAGGGGATATTCTTATAAGGTGAATTCCCAAATATTAGTGTATGTCCCCTTACCAGTACCAGGTGGTAGTGTGAGACACAATGGTAAATACAAATGATAGGCAATAGAGAATGCTAGAGCCTCTGGTCTCAGGGTATGGTGGAGGTTGCACTAATCATTGCATGCTGTGATTGATCTGCTCAGTATCAATAGTTGGATACCTGAACCTTGAGAAAGCGCCAGCCCCTTATGTGCGAAACGATCGTCGGCATGACTTATAATTAAAGTTTGATTTCAATGTCCGCATCTCTGGTTCTGATAGATTTAAGTTGAGGGCTTCTGACTTTTCACTGTTAATTTTGTATCCTGATATTTTGCCAAATTCCTTTAATTCTTTGTGTAAGTTGGGAAGGGAGATCTGGGGCTGCGTTAATGTTAATATGATATCGTCTGCGAACAATGAGACTTTATAGTTTATTCCGCCAATTGGTACCCCCTGTATATTTATATTGTCTCGTATTTTAGACGCTAGTGGTTCGATTGTTAGGGCGAAGAGGAGAGGGGACAAAGGGCACCCCTGTCTCGTTCCATTTTTCATTTCAATTTTTTTTGCTGTACCCCCCCGGGAGTTTCACCACTGCAGACGGGCAGCAGTACAGTGCTCGGACTCCCGCTAGATACGCATCTTTTAAGCCGAATTTCTGCATTGTTTTGTCAAGAAATAGCCAATCAATTCTATCGAACGTCTTCTCTGCGTCCAGGCTTAACAGAACCGCTTTGGTAGCTGTGAGGTGGGCATGATCAACTATATTTATAATTTTGCGGGTGTTGTCTGAGGCTTGTCTGCCAGATACAAACCCCACCTGGTCGTTGTGAATTAATCTCGGTAGGATGGGATTCAGTCTATTTGACAGGATTTTGCTGTATAGCTTAAGATCGTTATTTAGTAGGTAGATTAGTCGGTAGCTCCCACATAGCAGTGGGTCCCTACCCTCTTTGTGGATGATGGCGAGATTGGCCTGGGTCATTGATGGGGGGATTGGGCTGCCCTCCATGAATGAATTGAATAAGCTGAGTAGGTGTTTAGTTAGGATCGGGGAGAATCTTTTGTAATAAACATTGGAGAAGCCGTCGGGGCCAGGGGCTTTTGAGATTTTTAATGTTTTTATTGCGTCCGCCAGCTCTTTTTGTGTAATTTTTGCGTTAAGCATTTGATTCTCCTCCTCTGTCAGTGTTGGTAGGAGGCAATCGGACAGGTAATTACTAATAGGTTCAGTGGCTGGTGTCCCCGTGTTCCCACCCTGAGCCTTGAGGTTATAAAGTTTAATATAAAATGCGGTAAATTCCTCCGCTATTTTCTGTTTGTTATAGATTATTTCTCACGATTCATTTTTTATCGCTGTGATCTGGGAACGCTTCTGTATACCTCTTAGTTTGCTCGCCAAAAGTCTGTCAGCCTTATTGCCCTTGTCATAGTATTTCTGACTAGTCCATGTAAGAGCTTTTTCTACTTCTTCCATTTGGGCTTGTTTTAGCTCATTCCTGGCTGCGGTCAAGGTTTTATATATCTTTTTCGATGGGTTGGGTTTGTGCTGTTGTTCCAGCTTAATTATTTTAGTTGTAACAACTAGTGACATACCGCTCACCTCAATATTGAATACCAACTCTATGATATCAGCTGGTGCAAAGGGGATAGAGATGACAGACATACATTTATAAGGAGACAAAGGATGCTCCTAAAAAGATCCCACTTTAATGCACAGCAAAGCCGAAAATAGTCCACAGGTATAGTAACCCACTAGAGTAATGGTAAGGCTATAAGGGTACAATTAAGTAACCGCTCCCAACACTGTGGGAGGACAATTACCACTAAAATGCCCTAGGGCAAAAATAATAAATGATTTATTGATATTCAGAAGTCGACGCAGTAACACACACTCAAAATAACCATAAAAACAATTAAAACATAAATCACGGGTGAGGCAGGGTAAGGGGATATTCTTATAAGGTGAATTCCCAAATATTAGTGTATGTCCCCTTACCAGTACCAGGTGGTAGTGTGAGACACAATGGTAAATACAAATGATAAGCAATAGAGAATGCTAGAGCCTCTGGTCTCAGGGTATGGTGGAGGTTGCACTAATCATTGCATGCTGTGATTGATCTGCTCAGTATCAATAGTTGGATACCTGAACCTTGAGAAAGCGCCAGCCCCTTATGCGCGAAACGATCGTCGGCATGACTTATAATTAAAGTTTGATTTCAATGTCCGCATCTCTGGTTCTGATAGATTTAAGTTGAGGGCTTCTGACTTTTCACTGTTAATTTTGTATCCTGATATTTTGCCAAATTCCTTTAATTCTTTGTGTAAGTTGGGAAGGGAGATCTGGGGCTGCGTTAATGTTAATATGATATCGTCTGCGAACAATGAGACTTTATAGTTTATTCCGCCAATTGGTACCCCCTGTATATTTATATTGTCTCGTATTTTAGACGCTAGTGGTTCGATTGTTAGGGCGAAGAGGAGAGGGGACAAAGGGCACCCCTGTCTCGTTCCATTTTTCATTTCAATTTTTTTTGCTGTACCCCCCGGGAGTTTCACCACTGCAGACGGGCAGCAGTACAGTGCTCGGACTCCCGCTAGATACGCATCTTTTAAGCCGAATTTCTGCATTGTTTTGTCAAGAAATAGCCAATCAATTCTATCGAACGTCTTCTCTGCGTCCAGGCTTAACAGAACCGCTTTGGTAGCTGTGAGGTGGGCATGATCAACTATATTTATAATTTTGCGGGTGTTGTCTGAGGCTTGTCTGCCAGATACAAACCCCACCTGGTCGTTGTGAATTAATCTCGGTAGGATGGGATTCAGTCTATTTGCCAGGATTTTGCTGTATAGCTGAAGATCGTTATTTAGTAGGTAGATTAGTCGGTAGCTCCCACATAGCAGTGGGTCCCTACCCTCTTTGTGGATGATGGCGAGATTGGCCTGGGTCATTGATGGGGGGATTGGGCTGCCCTCCATGAATGAATTGAATAAGCTGAGTAGGTGTTTAGTTAGGATCGGGGAGAATCTTTTGTAATAAACATTGGAGAAGCCGTCGGGGCCAGGGGCTTTTTGAGATTTTTAATGTTTTTATTGCGTCCGCCAGCTCTTTTTGGGTAATTTTTGCGTTAAGCATTTGATTCTCCTCCTCTGTCAGTGTTGGTAGGAGGCAATCGGACAGGTAATTACTAATAGGTTCTGTGTCTGGTGTCCCCGTGTTCCCACCCTGAGCCTTGAGGTTATAAAGTTTAATATAAAATGCGGTAAATTCCTCCGCTATTTTCTGTTTGTTATAGATTATTTCTCACGATTCATTTTTTATCGCTGTGATCTGGGAACGCTTCTGTATACCTCTTAGTTTGCTCGCCAAAAGTCTGTCAGCCTTATTGCCCTTGTCATAGTATTTCTGACTAGTCCATGTAAGAGCTTTTTCTACTTCTTCCATTTGGGCTTGTTTTAGCTCATTCCTGGCTGCGGTCAAGGTTTTATAAATCTTTTTCGAGGGGTTGGGTTTGTGCTGTTGTTCCAGCTTAATTATTTTAGTTGTAACAACTAGTGACATACCGCTCACCTCAATATTGAATACCAACTCTATGATATCAGCTGGTGCAAAGGGGATAGGGATGACAGACATACATATATAAGGAGACAAAGGATGCTCCTAAAAAGATCCCACTTTAATGCACAGCAAAGCCGAAAATAGTCCACAGGTATAGTAACCCACTAGAGTAATGGTAAGGCTATAAGGGTACAATTAAGTAACCGCTCCCAACACTGTGGGAGGACAATTACCACTAAAATGCCCTAGGGCAAAAATAATAAATGATTTATTGATATTCAGAAGTCGACGCAGTAACACACACTCAAAATAACCATAAAAACAATTAAAACATAAATCACGGGTGAGGCAGGGTAAGGGGATATTCTTATAAGGTGAATTCCCAAATATTAGTGTATGTCCCCTTACCAGTATCAGGTGGTAGTGTGAGACACAATGGTAAATACAAATGATAGGCAATAGAGAATGCTAGAGCCTCTGGTCTCAGGGTATGGTGGAGGTTGCACTAATCATTGCATGCTGTGATTGATCTGCTCAGTATCAATAGTTGGATACCTGAACCTTGAGAAAGCGCCAGCCCCTTATGCGCGAAACGATCGTCGGCATGACTTATAATTAAAGTTTGATTTCAATGTCCGCATCTCTGGTTCTGATAGATTTAAGTTGAGGGCTTCTGACTTTTCACTGTTAATTTTGTATCCTGATATTTTGCCAAATTCCTTTAATTCTTTGTGTAAGTTGGGAAGGGAGATCTGGGGCTGCGTTAATGTTAATATGATATCGTCTGCGAACAATGAGACTTTATAGTTTATTCCGCCAATTGGTACCCCCTGTATATTTATATTGTCTCGTATTTTAGACGCTAGTGGTTCGATTGTTAGGGCGAAGAGGAGAGGGGACAAAGGGCACCCCTGTCTCGTTCCATTTTTCATTTCAATTTTTTTTGCTGTACCCCCCGGGAGTTTCACCACTGCAGACGGGCAGCAGTACAGCGCTCGGACTCCCGCTAGATACGCATCTTTTAAGCCGAATTTCTGCATTGTTTTGTCAAGAAATAGCCAATCAATTCTATCGAACGTCTTCTCTGCGTCCAGGCTTAACAGAACCGCTTTGGTAGCTGTGAGGTGGGCATGATCAACTATATTTATAATTTTGCGGGTGTTGTCTGAGGCTTGTCTGCCAGATACAAACCCCACCTGGTCGTTGTGAATTAATCTCGGTAGGATGGGATTCAGTCTATTTGCCAGGATTTTGCTGTATAGCTTAAGATCGTTATTTAGTAGGTAGATTAGTCGGTAGCTCCCACATAGCAGTGGGTCCCTACCCTCTTTGTGGATGATGGCGAGATTGGCCTGGGTCATTGATGGGGGGATTGGGCTGCCCTCCATGAATGAATTGAATAAGCTGAGTAGGTGTTTAGTTAGGATCGGGGAGAATCTTTTGTAATAAACATTGGAGAAGCCGTCGGGGCCAGGGGCTTTTGAGATTTTTAATGTTTTTATTGCGTCCGCCAGCTCTTTTTGTGTAATTTTTGCGTTAAGCATTTGATTCTCCTCCTCTGTCAGTGTTGGTAGGAGGCAATCGGACAGGTAATTACTAATAGGTTCAGTGGCTGGTGTCCCCGTGTTCCCACCCTGAGCCTTGAGGTTATAAAGTTTAATATAAAATGCGGTAAATTCCTCCGCTATTTTCTGTTTGTTATAGATTATTTCTCACGATTCATTTTTTATCGCTGTGATCTGGGAACGCTTCTGTATACCTCTTAGTTTGCTCGCCAAAAGTCTGTCAGCCTTATTGCCCTTGTCATAGTATTTCTGACTAGTCCATGTAAGAGCTTTTTCTACTTCTTCCATTTGGGCTTGTTTTAGCTCATTCCTGGCTGCGGTCAAGGTTTTATAAATCTTTTTCGATGGGTTGGGTTTGTGCTGTTGTTCCAGCTTAATTATTTTAGTTGTAACAACTAGTGACATACCGCTCACCTCAATATTGAATACCAACTCTATGATATCAGCTGGTGCAAAGGGGATAGAGATGACAGACATACATATACTGTATAAGGAGACAAAGGATGCTCCTAAAAAGATCCCACTTTAATGCACAGCAAAGCCAAAAATAGTCCACATGTATTGTAACCCACTAGAGTAATGGTAAGGCTATAAGGGTACAATTAAGTAACCGCTCCCAACACTGTGGGAGGACAATTACCACTAAAATGCCCTAGGGCAAAAATAATAAATGATTTATTGATATTCAGAAGTCGACGCAGTAACACACACTCAAATTAACCATAAAAACAATTAAAACATAAATCACGGGTGAGGCAGGGTAAGGGGATATTCTTATAAGGTGAATTCCCAAATATTAGTGTATGTCCCCTTACCAGTACCAGGTGGTAGTGTGAGACACAATGGTAAATACAAATGATAGGCAATAGAGAATGCTAGAGCCTCTGGTCTCAGGGTATGGTGGAGGTTGCACTAATCATTGCATGCTGTGATTGATCTGCTCAGTATCAATAGTTGGATACCTGAACCTTGAGAAAGCGCCAGCCCCTTATGTGCGAAACGATCGTCGGCATGACTTATAATTAAAGTTTGATTTCAATGTCCGCATCTCTGGTTCTGATAGATTTAAGTTGAGGGCTTCTGACTTTTCACTGTTAATTTTGTATCCTGATATTTTGCCAAATTCCTTTAATTCTTTGTGTAAGTTGGGAAGGGAGATCTGGGGCTGCGTTAATGTTAATATGATATCGTCTGCGAACAATGAGACTTTATAGTTTATTCCGCCAATTGGTACCCCCTGTATATTTATATTGTCTCGTATTTTAGACGCTAGTGGTTCGATTGTTAGGGCGAAGAGGAGAGGGGACAAAGGGCACCCCTGTCTCGTTCCATTTTTCATTTCAGTTTTTTTTGCTGTACCCCCCGGGAGTTTCACCACTGCAGACGGGCAGCAGTACAGTGCTCGGACTCCCGCTAGATACGCATCTTTTAAGCCGAATTTCTGCATTGTTTTGTCAAGAAATAGCCAATCAATTCTATCGAACGTCTTCTCTGCGTCCAGGCTTAACAGAACCGCTTTGGTAGCTGTGAGGTGGGCATGATCAACTATATTTATAATTTTGCGGGTGTTGTCTGAGGCTTGTCTGCCAGATACAAACCCCACCTGGTCGTTGTGAATTAATCTCGGTAGGATGGGATTCAGTCTATTTGACAGGATTTTGCTGTATAGCTTAAGATCGTTATTTAGTAGGTAGATTAGTCGGTAGCTCCCACATAGCAGTGGGTCCCTACCCTCTTTGTGGATGATGGCGAGATTGGCCTGGGTCATTGATGGGGGGATTGGGCTGCCCTCCATGAATGAATTGAATAAGCTGAGTAGGTGTTTAGTTAGGATCGGGGAGAATCTTTTGTAATAAACATTGGAGAAGCCGTCGGGGCCAGGGGCTTTTGAGATTTTTAATGTTTTTATTGCGTCCGCCAGCTCTTTTTGTGTAATTTTTGCGTTAAGCATTTGATTCTCCTCCTCTGTCAGTGTTGGTAGGAGGCAATCGGACAGGTAATTACTAATAGGTTCAGTGGCTGGTGTCCCCGTGTTCCCACCCTGAGCCTTGAGGTTATAAAGTTTAATATAAAATGCGGTAAATTCCTCCGCTATTTTCTGTTTGTTATAGATTATTTCTCACGATTCATTTTTTATCGCTGTGATCTGGGAACGCTTCTGTATACCTCTTAGTTTGCTCGCCAAAAGTCTGTCAGCCTTATTGCCCTTGTCATAGTATTTCTGACTAGTCCATGTAAAAGCTTTTTCTACTTCTTCCATTTGGGCTTGTTTTAGCTCATTCCTGGCTGCGGTCAAGGTTTTATAAATCTTTTTCGATGGGTTGGGTTTGTGCTGTTGTTCCAGCTTAATTATTTTAGTTGTAACAACTAGTGACATACCGCTCACCTCAATATTGAATACCAACTCTATGATATCAGCTGGTGCAAAGGGGATAGAGATGACAGACATACATTTATAAGGAGACAAAGGATGCTCCTAAAAAGATCCCACTTTAATGCACAGCAAAGCCGAAAATAGTCCACAGGTATAGTAGCCCACTAGAGTAATGGTAAGGCTATAAGGGTACAATTAAGTAACCGCTCCCAACACTGTGGGAGGACAATTACCACTAAAATGCCCTAGGGCAAAAATAATAAATGATTTATTGATATTCAGAAGTCGACGCAGTAACACACACTCAAAATAACCATAAAAACAATTAAAACATAAATCACGGGTGAGGCAGGGTAAGGGGATATTCTTATAAGGTGAATTCCCAAATATTAGTGTATGTCCCCTTACCAGTACCAGGTGGTAGTGTGAGACACAATGGTAAATACAAATGATAAGCAATAGAGAATGCTAGAGCCTCTGGTCTCAGGGTATGGTGGAGGTTGCACTAATCATTGCATGCTGTGATTGATCTGCTCAGTATCAATAGTTGGATACCTGAACCTTGAGAAAGCGCCAGCCCCTTATGCGCGAAACGATCGTCGGCATGACTTATAATTAAAGTTTGATTTCAATGTCCGCATCTCTGGTTCTGATAGATTTAAGTTGAGGGCTTCTGACTTTTCACTGTTAATTTTGTATCCTGATATTTTGCCAAATTCCTTTAATTCTTTGTGTAAGTTGGGAAGGGAGATCTGGGGCTGCGTTAATGTTAATATGATATCGTCTGCGAACAATGAGACTTTATAGTTTATTCCGCCAATTGGTACCCCCTGTATATTTATATTGTCTCGTATTTTAGACGCTAGTGGTTCGATTGTTAGGGCGAAAGGAGAGGGGACAAAGGGCACCCCTGTCTCGTTCCATTTTTCATTTCAATTTTTTTTGCTGTACCCCCCGGGAGTTTCACCACTGCAGACGGGCAGCAGTACAGCGCTCGGACTCCCGCTAGATACGCATCTTTTAAGCCGAATTTCTGCATTGTTTTGTCAAGAAATAGCCAATCAATTCTATCGAACGTCTTCTCTGCGTCCAGGCTTAACAGAACCGCTTTGGTAGCTGTGAGGTGGGCATGATCAACTATATTTATAATTTTGCGGGTGTTGTCTGAGGCTTGTCTGCCAGATACAAACCCCACCTGGTCGTTGTGAATTAATCTCGGTAGGATGGGATTCAGTCTATTTGACAGGATTTTGCTGTATAGCTGAAGATCGTTATTTAGTAGGTAGATTAGTCGGTAGCTCCCACATAGCAGTGGGTCCCTACCCTCTTTGTGGATGATGGCGAGATTGGCCTGGGTCATTGATGGGGGGATTGGGCTGCCCTCCATGAATGAATTGAATAAGCTGAGTAGGTGTTTAGTTAGGATCGGGGAGAATCTTTTGTAATAAACATTGGAGAAGCCGTCGGGGCCAGGGGCTTTTTGAGATTTTTAATGTTTTTATTGCGTCCGCCAGCTCTTTTTGGGTAATTTTTGCGTTAAGCATTTGATTCTCCTCCTCTGTCAGTGTTGGTAGGAGGCAATCGGACAGGTAATTACTAATAGGTTCAGTGTCTGGTGTCCCCGTGTTCCCACCCTGAGCCTTGAGGTTATAAAGTTTAATATAAAATGCGGTAAATTCCTCCGCTATTTTCTGTTTGTTATAGATTATTTCTCACGATTCATTTTTTATCGCTGTGATCTGGGAACGCTTCTGTATACCTCTTAGTTTGCTCGCCAAAAGTCTGTCAGCCTTATTGCCCTTGTCATAGTATTTCTGACTAGTCCATGTAAGAGCTTTTTCTACTTCTTCCATTTGGGCTTGTTTTAGCTCATTCCTGGCTGCGGTCAAGGTTTTATAAATCTTTTTCGATGGGTTGGGTTTGTGCTGTTGTTCCAGCTTAATTATTTTAGTTGTAACAACTAGTGACATACCGCTCACCTCAATATTGAATACCAACTCTATGATATCAGCTGGTGCAAAGGGGATAGAGATGACAGACATACATATATAAGGAGACAAAGGATGCTCCTAAAAAGATCCCACTTTAATGCACAGCAAAGCCGAAAATAGTCCACATGTATAGTAACCCACTAGAGTAATGGTAAGGCTATAAGGGTACAATTAAGTAACCGCTCCCAACACTGTGGGAGGACAATTACCACTAAAATGCCCTAGGGCAAAAATAATAAATGATTTATTGATATTCAGAAGTCGACGCAGTAACACACACTCAAAATAACCATAAAAACAATTAAAACATAAATCACGGGTGAGGCAGGGTAAGGGGATATTCTTATAAGGTGAATTCCCAAATATTAGTGTATGTCCCCTTACCAGTACCAGGTGGTAGTGTGAGACACAATGGTAAATACAAATGATAGGCAATAGAGAATGCTAGAGCCTCTGGTCTCAGGGTATGGTGGAGGTTGCACTAATCATTGCATGCTGTGATTGATCTGCTCAGTATCAATAGTTGGATACCTGAACCTTGAGAAAGCGCCAGCCCCTTATGCGCGAAACGATCGTCGGCATGACTTATAATTAAAGTTTGATTTCAATGTCCGCATCTCTGGTTCTGATAGATTTAAGTTGAGGGCTTCTGACTTTTCACTGTTAATTTTGTATCCTGATATTTTGCCAAATTCCTTTAATTCTTTGTGTAAGTTGGGAAGGGAGATCTGGGGCTGCGTTAATGTTAATATGATATCGTCTGCGAACAATGAGACTTTATAGTTTATTCCGCCAATTGGCACCCCCTGTATATTTATATTGTCTCGTATTTTAGACGCTAGTGGTTCGATTGTTAGGGCGAAGAGGAGAGGGGACAAAGGGCACCCCTGTCTCGTTCCATTTTTCATTTCAATTTTTTTTGCTGTACCCCCCGGGAGTTTCACCACTGCAGACGGGCAGCAGTACAGCGCTCGGACTCCCGCTAGATACGCATCTTTTAAGCCGAATTTCTGCATTGTTTTGTCAAGAAATAGCCAATCAATTCTATCGAACGTCTTCTCTGCGTCCAGGCTTAACAGAACCGCTTTGGTAGCTGTGAGGTGGGCATGATCAACTATATTTATAATTTTGCGGGTGTTGTCTGAGGCTTGTCTGCCAGATACAAACCCCACCTGGTCGTTGTGAATTAATCTCGGTAGGATGGGATTCAGTCTATTTGACAGGATTTTGCTGTATAGCTTAAGATCGTTATTTAGTAGGTAGATTAGTCGGTAGCTCCCACATAGCAGTGGGTCCCTACCCTCTTTGTGGATGATGGCGAGATTGGCCTGGGTCATTGATGAGGGGATTGGGCTGCCCTCCATGAATGAATTGAATAAGCTGAGTAGGTGTTTAGTTAGGATCGGGGAGAATCTTTTGTAATAAACATTGGAGAAGCCGTCGGGGCCAGGGGCTTTTGAGATTTTTAATGTTTTTATTGCGTCCGCCAGCTCTTTTTGGGTAATTTTTGCGTTAAGCATTTGATTCTCCTCCTCTGTCAGTGTTGGTAGGAGGCAATCGGACAGGTAATTACTAATAGGTTCAGTGGCTGGTGTCCCCGTGTTCCCACCCTGAGCCTTGAGGTTATAAAGTTTAATATAAAATGCGGTAAATTCCTCCGCTATTTTCTGTTTGTTATAGATTATTTCTCACGATTCATTTTTTATCGCTGTGATCTGGGAACGCTTCTGTATACCTCTTAGTTTGCTCGCCAAAAGTCTGTCAGCCTTATTGCCCTTGTCATAGTATTTCTGACTAGTCCATGTAAGAGCTTTTTCTACTTCTTCCATTTGGGCTTGTTTTAGCTCATTCCTGGCTGCGGTCAAGGTTTTATAAATCTTTTTCGATGGGTTGGGTTTGTGCTGTTGTTCCAGCTTAATTATTTTAGTTGTAACAACTAGTGACATACCGCTCACCTCAATATTGAATACCAACTCTATGATATCAGCTGGTGCAAAGGGGATAGAGATGACAGACATACATATATAAGGAGACAAAGGATGCTCCTAAAAAGATCCCACTTTAATGCACAGCAAAGCCGAAAATAGTCCACAGGTATAGTAACCCACTAGAGTAATGGTAAGGCTATAAGGGTACAATTAAGTAACCGCTCCCAACACTGTGGGAGGACAATTACCACTAAAATGCCCTAGGGCAAAAATAATAAATGATTTATTGATATTCAGAAGTCGACGCAGTAACACACACTCAAAATAACCATAAAAACAATTAAAACATAAATCACGGGTGAGGCAGGGTAAGGGGATATTCTTATAAGGTGAATTCCCAAATATTAGTGTATGTCCCCTTACCAGTACCAGGTGGTAGTGTGAGACACAATGGTAAATACAAATGATAGGCAATAGAGAATGCTAGAGCCTCTGGTCTCAGGGTATGGTGGAGGTTGCACTAATCATTGCATGCTGTGATTGATCTGCTCAGTATCAATAGTTGGATACCTGAACCTTGAGAAAGCGCCAGCCCCTTATGCGCGAAACGATCGTCGGCATGACTTATAATTAAAGTTTGATTTCAATGTCCGCATCTCTGGTTCTGATAGATTTAAGTTGAGGGCTTCTGACTTTTCACTGTTAATTTTGTATCCTGATATTTTGCCAAATTCCTTTAATTCTTTGTGTAAGTTGGGAAGGGAGATCTGGGGCTGCGTTAATGTTAATATGATATCGTCTGCGAACAATGAGACTTTATAGTTTATTCCGCCAATTGGTACCCCCTGTATATTTATATTGTCTCGTATTTTAGACGCTAGTGGTTCGATTGTTAGGGCGAAGAGGAGAGGGGACAAAGGGCACCCCTGTCTCGTTCCATTTTTCATTTCAATTTTTTTTGCTGTACCCCCCGGGAGTTTCACCACTGCAGACGGGCAGCAGTACAGCGCTCGGACTCCCGCTAGATACGCATCTTTTAAGCCGAATTTCTGCATTGTTTTGTCAAGAAATAGCCAATCAATTATTTCGAACGTCTTCTCTGCGTCCAGGCTTAACAGAACCGCTTTGGTAGCTGTGAGGTGGGCATGATCAACTATATTTATAATTTTGCGGGTGTTGTCTGAGGCTTGTCTGCCAGATACAAACCCCACCTGGTCGTTGTGAATTAATCTCGGTACGATGGGATTCAGTCTATTTGCCAGGATTTTGCTGTATAGCTGAAGATCGTTATTTAGTAGGTAGATTAGTCGGTAGCTCCCACATAGCAGTGGGTCCCTACCCTCTTTGTGGATGATGGCGAGATTGGCCTGGGTCATTGATGGGGGGATTGGGCTGCCCTCCATGAATGAATTGAATAAGCTGAGTAGGTGTTTAGTTAGGATCGGGGAGAATCTTTTGTAATAAACATTGGAGAAGCCGTCGGGGCCAGGGGCTTTTGAGATTTTTAATGTTTTTATTGCGTCCGCCAGCTCTTTTTGGGTAATTTTTGCGTTAAGCATTTGATTTTCCTCCTCTGTCAGTGTTGGTAGGAGGCAATCGGACAGGTAATTACTAATAGGTTCAGTGGCTGGTGTCCCCGTGTTCCCACCCTGAGCCTTGAGGTTATAAAGTTTAATATAAAATGCGGTAAATTCCTCCGCTATTTTCTGTTTGTTATAGATTATTTCTCACGATTCATTTTTTATCGCTGTGATCTGGGAACGCTTCTGTATACCTCTTAGTTTGCTCGCCAAAAGTCTGTCAGCCTTATTGCCCTTGTCATAGTATTTCTGACTAGTCCATGTAAGAGCTTTTTCTACTTCTTCCATTTGGGCTTGTTTTAGCTCATTCCTGGCTGCGGTCAAGGTTTTATAAATCTTTTTCGATGGGTTGGGTTTGTGCTGTTGTTCCAGCTTAATTATTTTAGTTGTAACAACTAGTGACATACCGCTCACCTCAATATTGAATACCAACTCTATGATATCAGCTGGTGCAAAGGGGATAGAGATGACAGACATACATATATAAGGAGACAAAGGATGCTCCTAAAAAGATCCCACTTTAATGCACAGCAAAGCCAAAAATAGTCCACAGGTATAGTAACCCACTAGAGTAATGGTAAGGCTATAAGGGTACAATTAAGTAACCGCTCCCAACACTGTGGGAGGACAATTACCACTAAAATGCCCTAGGGCAAAAATAATAAATGATTTATTGATATTCAGAAGTCGACGCAGTAACACACACTCAAATTAACCATAAAAACAATTAAAACATAAATCACGGGTGAGGCAGGGTAAGGGGATATTCTTATAAGGTGAATTCCCAAATATTAGTGTATGTCCCCTTACCAGTACCAGGTGGTAGTGTGAGACACAATGGTAAATACAAATGATAGGCAATAGAGAATGCTAGAGCCTCTGGTCTCAGGGTATGGTGGAGGTTGCACTAATCATTGCATGCTGTGATTGATCTGCTCAGTATCAATAGTTGGATACCTGAACCTTGAGAAAGCGCCAGCCCCTTATGCGCGAAACGATCGTCGGCATGACTTATAATTAAAGTTTGATTTCAATGTCCGCATCTCTGGTTCTGATAGATTTAAGTTGAGGGCTTCAGACTTTTCACTGTTAATTTTGTATCCTGATATTTTGCCAAATTCCTTTAATTCTTTGTGTAAGTTGGGAAGGGAGATCTGGGGCTGCGTTAATGTTAATATGATATCGTCTGCGAACAATGAGACTTTATAGTTTATTCCGCCAATTGGTACCCCCTGTATATTTATATTGTCTCGTATTTTAGACGCTAGTGGTTCGATTGTTAGGGCGAAGAGGAGAGGGGACAAAGGGCACCCCTGTCTCGTTCCATTTTTCATTTCAATTTTTTTTGCTGTACCCCCCGGGAGTTTCACCACTGCAGACGGGCAGCAGTACAGTGCTCGGACTCCCGCTAGATACGCATCTTTTAAGCCGAATTTCTGCGTTGTTTTGTCAAGAAATAGCCAATCAATTCTATCGAACGTCTTCTCTGCGTCCAGGCTTAACAGAACCGCTTTGGTAGCTGTGAGGTGGGCATGATCAACTATATTTATAATTTTGCGGGTGTTGTCTGAGGCTTGTCTGCCAGATACAAACCCCACCTGGTCGTTGTGAATTAATCTCGGTAGGATGGGATTCAGTCTATTTGACAGGATTTTGCTGTATAGCTTAAGATCGTTATTTAGTAGGTAGATTAGTCGGTAGCTCCCACATAGCAGTGGGTCCCTACCCTCTTTGTGGATGATGGCGAGATTGGCCTGGGTCATTGATGGGGGGATTGGGCTGCCCTCCATGAATGAATTGAATAAGCTGAGTAGGTGTTTAGTTAGGATCGGGGAGAATCTTTTGTAATAAACATTGGAGAAGCCGTCGGGGCCAGGGGCTTTTGAGATTTTTAATGTTTTTATTGCGTCCGCCAGCTCTTTTTGGGTAATTTTTGCATTAAGCATTTGATTCTCCTCCTCTGTCAGTGTTGGTAGGAGGCAATCGGACAGGTAATTACTAATAGGTTCAGTGGCTGGTGTCCCCGTGTTCCCACCCTGAGCCTTGAGGTTATAAAGTTTAATATAAAATGCGGTAAATTCCTCCGCTATTTTCTGTTTGTTATAGATTATTTCTCACGATTCATTTTTTATCGCTGTGATCTGGGAACGCTTCTGTATACCTCTTAGTTTGCTCGCCAAAAGTCTGTCAGCCTTATTGCCCTTGTCATAGTATTTCTGACTAGTCCATGTAAGAGCTTTTTCTACTTCTTCCATTTGGGCTTGTTTTAGCTCATTCCTGGCTGCGGTCAAGGTTTTATAAATCTTTTTCGATGGGTTGGGTTTGTGCTGTTGTTCCAGCTTAATTATTTTAGTTGTAACAACTAGTGACATACCGCTCACCTCAATATTGAATACCAACTCTATGATATCAGCTGGTGCAAAGGGGATAGAGATGACAGACATACATATATAAGGAGACAAAGGATGCTCCTAAAAAGATCCCACTTTAATGCACAGCAAAGCCGAAAATAGTCCACATGTATAGTAACCCACTAGAGTAATGGTAAGGCTATAAGGGTACAATTAAGTAACCGCTCCCAACACTGTGGGAGGACAATTACCACTAAAATGCCCTAGGGCAAAAATAATAAATGATTTATTGATATTCAGAAGTCGACGCAGTAACACACACTCAAATTAACCATAAAAACAATTAAAACATAAATCACGGGTGAGGCAGGGTAAGGGGATATTCTTATAAGGTGAATTCCCAAATATTAGTGTATGTCCCCTTACCAGTACCAGGTGGTAGTGTGAGACACAATGGTAAATACAAATGATAGGCAATAGAGAATGCTAGAGCCTCTGGTCTCAGGGTATGGTGGAGGTTGCACTAATCATTGCATGCTGTGATTGATCTGCTCAGTATCAATAGTTGGATACCTGAACCTTGAGAAAGCGCCAGCCCCTTATGCGCGAAACGATCGTCGGCATGACTTATAATTAAAGTTTGATTTCAATGTCCGCATCTCTGGTTCTGATAGATTTAAGTTGAGGGCTTCTGACTTTTCACTGTTAATTTTGTATCCTGATATTTTGCCAAATTCCTTTAATTCTTTGTGTAAGTTGGGAAGGGAGATCTGGGGCTGCGTTAATGTTAATATGATATCGTCTGCGAACAATGAGACTTTATAGTTTATTCCGCCAATTGGTACCCCCTGTATATTTATATTGTCTCGTATTTTAGACGCTAGTGGTTCGATTGTTAGGGCGAAGAGGAGAGGGGACAAAGGGCACCCCTGTCTCGTTCTATTTTTCATTTCAATTTTTTTTGCTGTACCCCCCGGGAGTTTCACCACTGCAGACGGGCAGCAGTACAGCGCTCGGACTCCCGCTAGATACGCATCTTTTAAGCCGAATTTCTGCATTGTTTTGTCAAGAAATAGCCAATCAATTCTATCGAACGTCTTCTCTGCGTCCAGGCTTAACAGAACCGCTTTGGTAGCTGTGAGGTGGGCATGATCAACTATATTTATAATTTTGCGGGTGTTGTCTGAGGCTCTTCTGCCAGATACAAACCCCACCTGGTCGTTGTGAATTAATCTCGGTAGGATGGGATTCAGTCTATTTGCCAGGATTTTGCTGTATAGCTGAAGATCGTTATTTAGTAGGTAGATTAGTCGGTAGCTCCCACATAGCAGTGGGTCCCTACCCTCTTTGTGGATGATGGCGAGATTGGCCTGGGTCATTGATGGGGGGATTGGGCTGCCCTCCATGAATGAATTGAATAAGCTGAGTAGGTGTTTAGTTAGGATCGGGGAGAATCTTTTGTAATAAACATTGGAGAAGCCGTCGGGGCCAGGGGCTTTTTGAGATTTTTAATGTTTTTATTGCGTCCGCCAGCTCTTTTTGGGTAATTTTTGCGTTAAGCATTTGATTCTCCTCCTCTGTCAGTGTTGGTAGGAGGCAATCGGACAGGTAATTACTAATAGGTTCAGTGTCTGGTGTCCCCGTGTTCCCACCCTGAGCCTTGAGGTTATAAAGTTTAATATAAAATGCGGTAAATTCCTCCGCTATTTTCTGTTTGTTATAGATTATTTCTCACGATTCATTTTTTATCGCTGTGATCTGGGAACGCTTCTGTATACCTCTTAGTTTGCTCGCCAAAAGTCTGTCAGCCTTATTGCCCTTGTCATAGTATTTCTGACTAGTCCATGTAAGAGCTTTTTCTACTTCTTCCATTTGGGCTTGTTTTAGCTCATTCCTGGCTGCGGTCAAGGTTTTATAAATCTTTTTCGAGGGGTTGGGTTTGTGCTGTTGTTCCAGCTTAATTATTTTAGTTGTAACAACTAGTGACATACCGCTCACCTCAATATTGAATACCAACTCTATGATATCAGCTGGTGCAAAGGGGATAGGGATGACAGACATACATATATAAGGAGACAAAGGATGCTCCTAAAAAGATCCCACTTTAATGCACAGCAAAGCCGAAAATAGTCCACAGGTATAGTAACCCACTAGAGTAATGGTAAGGCTATAAGGGTACAATTAAGTAACCGCTCCCAACACTGTGGGAGGACAATTACCACTAAAATGCCCTAGGGCAAAAATAATAAATGATTTATTGATATTCAGAAGTCGACGCAGTAACACACACTCAAAATAACCATAAAAACAATTAAAACATAAATCACGGGTGAGGCAGGGTAAGGGGATATTCTTATAAGGTGAATTCCCAAATATTAGTGTATGTCCCCTTACCAGTATCAGGTGGTAGTGTGAGACACAATGGTAAATACAAATGATAGGCAATAGAGAATGCTAGAGCCTCTGGTCTCAGGGTATGGTGGAGGTTGCACTAATCATTGCATGCTGTGATTGATCTGCTCAGTATCAATAGTTGGATACCTGAACCTTGAGAAAGCGCCAGCCCCTTATGTGCGAAACGATCGTCGGCATGACTTATAATTAAAGTTTGATTTCAATGTCCGCATCTCTGGTTCTGATAGATTTAAGTTGAGGGCTTCTGACTTTTCACTGTTAATTTTGTATCCTGATATTTTGCCAAATTCCTTTAATTCTTTGTGTAAGTTGGGAAGGGAGATCTGGGGCTGCGTTAATGTTAATATGATATCGTCTGCGAACAATGAGACTTTATAGTTTATTCCGCCAATTGGTACCCCCTGTATATTTATATTGTCTCGTATTTTAGACGCTAGTGGTTCGATTGTTAGGGCGAAGAGGAGAGGGGACAAAGGGCACCCCTGTCTCATTCCATTTTTCATTTCAATTTTTTTTGCTGTACCCCCCGGGAGTTTCACCACTGCAGACGGGCAGCAGTACAGTGCTCGGACTCCCGCTAGATACGCATCTTTTAAGCCGAATTTCTGCATTGTTTTGTCAAGAAATAGCCAATCAATTCTATCGAACGTCTTCTCTGCGTCCAGGCTTAACAGAACCGCTTTGGTAGCTGTGAGGTGGGCATGATCAACTATATTTATAATTTTGCGGGTGTTGTCTGAGGCTTGTCTGCCAGATACAAACCCCACCTGGTCGTTGTGAATTAATCTCGGTAGGATGGGATTCAGTCTATTTGACAGGATTTTGCTGTATAGCTTAAGATCGTTATTTAGTAGGTAGATTAGTCGGTAGCTCCCACATAGCAGTGGGTCCCTACCCTCTTTGTGGATGATGGCGAGATTGGCCTGGGTCATTGATGGGGGGATTGGGCTGCCCTCCATGAATGAATTGAATAAGCTGAGTAGGTGTTTAGTTAGGATCGGGGAGAATCTTTTGTAATAAACATTGGAGAAGCCGTCGGGGCCAGGGGCTTTTGAGATTTTTAATGTTTTTATTGCGTCCGCCAGCTCTTTTTGTGTAATTTTTGCGTTAAGCATTTGATTCTCCTCCTCTGTCAGTGTTGGTAGGAGGCAATCGGACAGGTAATTACTAATAGGTTCAGTGGCTGGTGTCCCCGTGTTCCCACCCTGAGCCTTGAGGTTATAAAGTTTAATATAAAATGCGGTAAATTCCTCCGCTATTTTCTGTTTGTTATAGATTATTTCTCACGATTCATTTTTTATCGCTGTGATCTGGGAACGCTTCTGTATACCTCTTAGTTTGCTCGCCAAAAGTCTGTCAGCCTTATTGCCCTTGTCATAGTATTTCTGACTAGTCCATGTAAGAGCTTTTTCTACTTCTTCCATTTGGGCTTGTTTTAGCTCATTCCTGGCTGCGGTCAAGGTTTTATAAATCTTTTTTGAGGGGTTGGGTTTGTGCTGTTGTTCCAGCTTAATTATTTTAGTTGTAACAACTAGTGACATACCGCTCACCTCAATATTGAATACCAACTCTATGATATCAGCTGGTGCAAAGGGGATAGGGATGACAGACATACATATATAAGGAGACAAAGGATGCTCCTAAAAAGATCCCACTTTAATGCACAGAAAAGCCGAAAATAGTCCACATGTATAGTAACCCACTAGAGTAATGGTAAGGCTATAAGGGTACAATTAAGTAACCGCTCCCAACACTGTGGGAGGACAATTACCACTAAAATGCCCTAGGGCAAAAATAATAAATGATTTATTGATATTCAGAAGTCGACGCAGTAACACACACTCAAAATAACCATAAAAACAATTAAAACATAAATCACGGGTGAGGCAGGGTAAGGGGATATTCTTATAAGGTGAATTCCCAAATATTAGTGTATGTCCCCTTACCAGTACCAGGTGGTAGTGTGAGACACAATGGTAAATACAAATGATAGGCAATAGAGAATGCTAGAGCCTCTGGTCTCAGGGTATGGTGGAGGTTGCACTAATCATTGCATGCTGTGATTGATCTGCTCAGTATCAATAGTTGGATACCTGAACCTTGAGAAAGCGCCAGCCCCTTATGCGCGAAACGATCGTCGGCATGACTTATAATTAAAGTTTGATTTCAATGTCCGCATCTCTGGTTCTGATAGATTTAAGTTGAGGGCTTCTGACTTTTCACTGTTAATTTTGTATCCTGATATTTTGCCAAATTCCTTTAATTCTTTGTGTAAGTTGGGAAGGGAGATCTGGGGCTGCGTTAATGTTAATATGATATCGTCTGCGAACAATGAGACTTTATAGTTTATTCCGCCAATTGGTACCCCCTGTATATTTATATTGTCTCGTATTTTAGACGCTAGTGGTTCGATTGTTAGGGCGAAGAGGAGAGGGGACAAAGGGCACCCCTGTCTCGTTCTATTTTTTTTTCAATTTTTTTTGCTGTACCCCCCGGGAGTTTCACCACTGCAGACGGGCAGCAGTACAGCGCTCGGACTCCCGCTAGATACGCATCTTTTAAGCCGAATTTCTGCATTGTTTTGTCAAGAAATAGCCAATCAATTCTATCGAACGTCTTCTCTGCGTCCAGGCTTAACAGAACCGCTTTGGTAGCTGTGAGGTGGGCATGATCAACTATATTTATAATTTTGCGGGTGTTGTCTGAGGCTTGTCTGCCAGATACAAACCCCACCTGGTCGTTGTGAATTAATCTCGGTAGGATGGGATTCAGTCTATTTGCCAGGATTTTGCTGTATAGCTTAAGATCGTTATTTAGTAGGTAGATTAGTCGGTAGCTCCCACATAGCAGTGGGTCCCTACCCTCTTTGTGGATGATGGCGAGATTGGCCTGGGTCATTGATGGGGGGATTGGGCTGCCCTCCATGAATGAATTGAATAAGCTGAGTAGGTGTTTAGTTAGGATCGGGGAGAATCTTTTGTAATAAACATTGGAGAAGCCGTCGGGGCCAGGGGCTTTTGAGATTTTTAATGTTTTTATTGCGTCCGCCAGCTCTTTTTGTGTAATTTTTGCGTTAAGCATTTGATTCTCCTCCTCTGTCAGTGTTGGTAGGAGGCAATCGGACAGGTAATTACTAATAGGTTCAGTGGCTGGTGTCCCCGTGTTCCCACCCTGAGCCTTGAGGTTATAAAGTTTAATATAAAATGCGGTAAATTCCTCCGCTATTTTCTGTTTGTTATAGATTATTTCTCACGATTCATTTTTTATCGCTGTGATCTGGGAACGCTTCTGTATACCTCTTAGTTTGCTCGCCAAAAGTCTTTCAGCCTTATTGCCCTTGTCATAGTATTTCTGACTAGTCCATGTAAGAGCTTTTTCTACTTCTTCCATTTGGGCTTGTTTTAGCTCATTCCTGGCTGCGGTCAAGGTTTTATAAATCTTTTTCGATGGGTTGGGTTTGTGCTGTTGTTCCAGCTTAATTATTTTAGTTGTAACAACTAGTGACATACCGCTCACCTCAATATTGAATACCAACTCTATGATATCAGCTGGTGCAAAGGGGATAGAGATGACAGACATACATATATAAGGAGACAAAGGATGCTCCTAAAAAGATCCCACTTTAATGCACAGCAAAGCCAAAAATAGTCCACATGTATAGTAACCCACTAGAGTAATGGTAAGGCTAAAAGGGTACAATTAAGTAACCGCTCCCAACACTGTGGGAGGACAATTACCACTAAAATGCCCTAGGGCAAAAATAATAAATGATTTATTGATATTCAGAAGTCGACGCAGTAACACACACTCAAATTAACCATAAAAACAATTAAAACATAAATCACGGGTGAGTTAGGGTAAGGGGATATTCTTATAAGGTGAATTCCCAAATATTAGTGTATGTCCCCTTACCAGTACCAGGTGGTAGTGTGAGACACAATGGTAAATACAAATGATAGGCAATAGAGAATGCTAGAGCCTCTGGTCTCAGGGTATGGTGGAGGTTGCACTAATCATTGCATGCTGTGATTGATCTGCTCAGTATCAATAGTTGGATACCTGAACCTTGAGAAAGCGCCAGCCCCTTATGTGCGAAACGATCGTCGGCATGACTTATAATTAAAGTTTGATTTCAATGTCCGCATCTCTGGTTCTGATAGATTTAAGTTGAGGGCTTCTGACTTTTCACTGTTAATTTTGTATCCTGATATTTTGCCAAATTCCTTTAATTCTTTGTGTAAGTTGGGAAGGGATATCTGGGGCTGCGTTAATGTTAATATGATATCGTCTGCGAACAATGAGACTTTATAGTTTATTCCGCCAATTGGTACCCCCTGTATATTTATATTGTCTCGTATTTTAGACGCTAGTGGTTCGATTGTTAGGGCGAAGAGGAGAGGGGACAAAGGGCACCCCTGTCTCGTTCCATTTTTCATTTCAATTTTTTTTGCTGTACCCCCCGGGAGTTTCACCACTGCAGACGGGCAGCAGTACAGTGCTCGGACTCCCGCTAGATACGCATCTTTTAAGCCGAATTTCTGCATTGTTTTGTCAAGAAATAGCCAATCAATTCTATCGAACGTCTTCTCTGCGTCCAGGCTTAACAGAACCGCTTTGGTAGCTGTGAGGTGGGCATGATCAACTATATTTATAATTTTGCGGGTGTTGTCTGAGGCTTGTCTGCCAGATACAAACCCCACCTGGTCGTTGTGAATTAATCTCGGTAGGATGGGATTCAGTCTATTTGACAGGATTTTGCTGTATAGCTTAAGATCGTTATTTAGTAGGTAGATTAGTCGGTAGCTCCCACATAGCAGTGGGTCCCTACCCTCTTTGTGGATGATGGCGAGATTGGCCTGGGTCATTGATGGGGGGATTGGGCTGCCCTCCATGAATGAATTGAATAAGCTGAGTAGGTGTTTAGTTAGGATCGGGGAGAATCTTTTGTAATAAACATTGGAGAAGCCGTCGGGGCCAGGGGCTTTTGAGATTTTTAATGTTTTTATTGCGTCCGCCAGCTCTTTTTGTGTAATTTTTGCGTTAAGCATTTGATTCTCCTCCTCTGTCAGTGTTGGTAGGAGGCAATCGGACAGGTAATTACTAATAGGTTCAGTGGCTGGTGTCCCTGTGTTCCCACCCTGAGCCTTGAGGTTATAAAGTTTAATATAAAATGCGGTAAATTCCTCCGCTATTTTCTGTTTGTTATAGATTATTTCTCACGATTCATTTTTTATCGCTGTGATCTGGGAACGCTTCTGTATACCTCTTAGTTTGCTCGCCAAAAGTCTGTCAGCCTTATTGCCCTTGTCATAGTATTTCTGACTAGTCCATGTAAGAGCTTTTTCTAC
Organism: Ascaphus truei; assembly: GCF_040206685.1. Taxonomy (NCBI): domain Eukaryota; kingdom Metazoa; phylum Chordata; class Amphibia; order Anura; family Ascaphidae; genus Ascaphus; species Ascaphus truei. The sequence goes on along the minus strand of NC_134487.1, from coordinate 200,708,469 downwards.
TTCTTCCATTTGGGCTTGTTTTAGCTCATTCCTGGCTGCGGTCAAGGTTTTATAAATCTTTTTCGAGGGGTTGGGTTTGTGCTGTTGTTCCAGCTTAATTATTTTAGTTGTAACAACTAGTGACATACCGCTCACCTCAATATTGAATACCAACTCTATGATATCAGCTGGTGCAAAGGGGATAGGGATGACAGACATACATATATAAGGAGACAAAGGATGCTCCTAAAAAGATCCCACTTTAATGCACAGCAAAGCCGAAAATAGTCCACATGTACTGTATAGTAACCCACTAGAGTAATGGTAAGGCTATAAGGGTACAATTAAGTAACCGCTCCCAACACCGTGGGAGGACAATTACCACTAAAATGCCCTAGGGCAAAAATAATAAATGATTTATTGATATTCAGAAGTCGACGCAGTAACACACACTCAAAATAACCATAAAAACAATTAAAACATAAATCACGGGTGAGGCAGGGTAAGGGGATATTCTTATAAGGTGAATTCCCAAATATTAGTGTATGTCCCCTTACCAGTACCAGGTGGTAGTGTGAGACACAATGGTAAATACAAATGATAGGCAATAGAGAATGCTAGAGCCTCTGGTCTCAGGGTATGGTGGAGGTTGCACTAATCATTGCATGCTGTGATTGATCTGCTCAGTATCAATAGTTGGATACCTGAACCTTGAGAAAGCGCCAGCCCCTTATGCGCGAAACGATCGTCGGCATGACTTATAATTAAAGTTTGATTTCAATGTCCGCATCTCTGGTTCTGATAGATTTAAGTTGAGGGCTTCTGACTTTTCACTGTTAATTTTGTATCCTGATATTTTGCCAAATTCCTTTAATTCTTTGTGTAAGTTGGGAAGGGAGATCTGGGGCTGCGTTAATGTTAATATGATATCGTCTGCGAACAATGAGACTTTATAGTTTATTCCGCCAATTGGTACCCCCTGTATATTTATATTGTCTCGTATTTTAGACGCTAGTGGTTCGATTGTTAGGGCGAAGAGGAGAGGGGACAAAGGGCACCCCTGTCTCGTTCCATTTTTCATTTCAATTTTTTTTGCTGTACCCCCCGGGAGTTTCACCACTGCAGACGGGCAGCAGTACAGCGCTCGGACTCCCGCTAGATACGCATCTTTTAAGCCGAATTTCTGCATTGTTTTGTCAAGAAATAGCCAATCAATTCTATCGAACGTCTTCTCTGCGTCCAGGCTTAACAGAACCGCTTTGGTAGCTGTGAGGTGGGCATGATCAACTATATTTATAATTTTGCGGGTGTTGTCTGAGGCTTGTCTGCCAGATACAAACCCCACCTGGTCGTTGTGAATTAATCTCGGTAGGATGGGATTCAGTCTATTTGACAGGATTTTGCTGTATAGCTTAAGATCGTTATTTAGTAGGTAGATTAGTCGGTAGCTCCCACATAGCAGTGGGTCCCTACCCTCTTTGTGGATGATGGCGAGATTGGCCTGGGTCATTGATGGGGGGATTGGGCTGCCCTCCATGAATGAATTGAATAAGCTGAGTAGGTGTTTAGTTAGGATCGGGGAGAATCTTTTGTAATAAACATTGGAGAAGCCGTCGGGGCCAGGGGCTTTTGAGATTTTTAATGTTTTTATTGCGTCCGCCAGCTCTTTTTGTGTAATTTTTGCGTTAAGCATTTGATTCTCCTCCTCTGTCAGTGTTGGTAGGAGGCAATCGGACAGGTAATTACTAATAGGTTCAGTGGCTGGTGTCCCCGTGTTCCCACCCTGAGCCTTGAGGTTATAAAGTTTAATATAAAATGCGGTAAATTCCTCCGCTATTTTCTGTTTGTTATAGATTATTTCTCACGATTCATTTTTTATCGCTGTGATCTGGGAACGCTTCTGTATACCTCTTAGTTTGCTCGCCAAAAGTCTGTCAGCCTTATTGCCCTTGTCATAGTATTTCTGACTAGTCCATGTAAGAGCTTTTTCTACTTCTTCCATTTGGGCTTGTTTTAGCTCATTCCTGGCTGCGGTCAAGGTTTTATAAATCTTTTTCGAGGGGTTGGGTTTGTGCTGTTGTTCCAGCTTAATTATTTTAGTTGTAACAACTAGTGACATACCGCTCACCTCAATATTGAATACCAACTCTATGATATCAGCTGGTGCAAAGGGGATAGGGATGACAGACATACATATATAAGGAGACAAAGGATGCTCCTAAAAAGATCCCACTTTAATGCACAGCAAAGCCGAAAATAGTCCACATGTACTGTATAGTAACCCACTAGAGTAATGGTAAGGCTATAAGGGTACAATTAAGTAACCGCTCCCAACACTGTGGGAGGACAATTACCACTAAAATGCCCTAGGGCAAAAATAATAAATGATTTATTGATATTCAGAAGTCGACGCAGTAACACACACTCAAAATAACCATAAAAACAATTAAAACATAAATCACGGGTGAGGCAGGGTAAGGGGATATTCTTATAAGGTGAATTCCCAAATATTAGTGTATGTCCCCTTACCAGTACCAGGTGGTAGTGTGAGACACAATGGTAAATACAAATGATAGGCAATAGAGAATGCTAGAGCCTCTGGTCTCAGGGTATGGTGGAGGTTGCACTAATCATTGCATGCTGTGATTGATCTGCTCAGTATCAATAGTTGGATACCTGAACCTTGAGAAAGCGCCAGCCCCTTATGCGCGAAACGATCGTCGGCATGACTTATAATTAAAGTTTGATTTCAATGTCCGCATCTCTGGTTCTGATAGATTTAAGTTGAGGGCTTCTGACTTTTCACTGTTAATTTTGTATCCTGATATTTTGCCAAATTCCTTTAATTCTTTGTGTAAGTTGGGAAGGGAGATCTGGGGCTGCGTTAATGTTAATATGATATCGTCTGCGAACAATGAGACTTTATAGTTTATTCCGCCAATTGGTACCCCCTGTATATTTATATTGTCTCGTATTTTAGACGCTAGTGGTTCGATTGTTAGGGCGAAGAGGAGAGGGGACAAAGGGCACCCCTGTCTCGTTCCATTTTTCATTTCAATTTTTTTTGCTGTACCCCCCGGGAGTTTCACCACTGCAGACGGGCAGCAGTACAGCGCTCGGACTCCCGCTAGATACGCATCTTTTAAGCCGAATTTCTGCATTGTTTTGTCAAGAAATAGCCAATCAATTCTATCGAACGTCTTCTCTGCGTCCAGGCTTAACAGAACCGCTTTGGTAGCTGTGAGGTGGGCATGATCAACTATATTTATAATTTTGCGGGTGTTGTCTGAGGCTTGTCTGCCAGATACAAACCCCACCTGGTCGTTGTGAATTAATCTCGGTAGGATGGGATTCAGTCTATTTGACAGGATTTTGCTGTATAGCTTAAGATCGTTATTTAGTAGGTAGATTAGTCGGTAGCTCCCACATAGCAGTGGGTCCCTACCCTCTTTGTGGATGATGGCGAGATTGGCCTGGGTCATTGATGGGGGGATTGGGCTGCCCTCCATGAATGAATTGAATAAGCTGAGTAGGTGTTTAGTTAGGATCGGGGAGAATCTTTTGTAATAAACATTGGAGAAGCCGTCGGGGCCAGGGGCTTTTGAGATTTTTAATGTTTTTATTGCGTCCGCCAGCTCTTTTTGGGTAATTTTTGCGTTAAGCATTTGATTCTCCTCCTCTGTCAGTGTTGGTAGGAGGCAATCAGACAGGTAATTACTAATAGGTTCAGTGGCTGGTGTCCCCGTGTTCCCACCCTGAGCCTTGAGGTTATAAAGTTTAATATAAAATGCGGTAAATTCCTCCGCTATTTTCTGTTTGTTATAGATTATTTCTCACGATTCATTTTTTATCGCTGTGATCTGGGAACGCTTCTGTATACCTCTTAGTTTGCTCGCCAAAAGTCTGTCAGCCTTATTGCCCTTGTCATAGTATTTCTGACTAGTCCATGTAAGAGCTTTTTCTACTTCTTCCATTTGGGCTTGTTTTAGCTCATTCCTGGCTGCGGTCAAGGTTTTATAAATCTTTTTCGAGGGGTTGGGTTTGTGCTGTTGTTCCAGCTTAATTATTTTAGTTGTAACAACTAGTGACATACCGCTCACCTCAATATTGAATACCAACTCTATGATATCAGCTGGTGCAAAGGGGATAGGGATGACAGACATACATATATAAGGAGACAAAGGATGCTCCTAAAAAGATCCCACTTTAATGCACAGCAAAGCCGAAAATAGTCCACAGGTATAGTAACCCACTAGAGTAATGGTAAGGCTATAAGGGTACAATTAAGTAACCCCTCCCAACACTGTGGGAGGACAATTACCACTAAAATGCCCTAGGGCAAAAATAATAAATGATTTATTGATATTCAGAAGTCGACGCAGTAACACACACTCAAAATAACCATAAAAACAATTAAAACATAAATCACGGGTGAGGCAGGGTAAGGGGATATTCTTATAAGGTGAATTCCCAAATATTAGTGTATGTCCCCTTACCAGTACCAGGTGGTAGTGTGAGACACAATGGTAAATACAAATGATAGGCAATAGAGAATGCTAGAGCCTCTGGTCTCAGGGTATGGTGGAGGTTGCACTAATCATTGCATGCTGTGATTGATCTGCTCAGTATCAATAGTTGGATACCTGAACCTTGAGAAAGCGCCAGCCCCTTATGCGCGAAACGATCGTCGGCATGACTTATAATTAAAGTTTGATTTCAATGTCCGTATCTCTGGTTCTGATAGATTTAAGTTGAGGGCTTCTGACTTTTCACTGTTAATTTTGTATCCTGATATTTTGCCAAATTCCTTTAATTCTTTGTGTAAGTTGGGAAGGGAGATCTGGGGCTGCGTTAATGTTAATATGATATCGTCTGCGAACAATGAGACTTTATAGTTTATTCCGCCAATTGGTACCCCCTGTATATTTATATTGTCTCGTATTTTAGACGCTAGTGGTTCGATTGTTAGGGCGAAGAGGAGAGGGGACAAAGGGCACCCCTGTCTCGTTCCATTTTTCATTTCAATTTTTTTTGCTGTACCCCCCGGGAGTTTCACCACTGCAGACGGGCAGCAGTACAGCGCTCGGACTCCCGCTAGATACGCATCTTTTAAGCCGAATTTCTGCATTGTTTTGTCAAGAAATAGCCAATCAATTCTATCGAACGTCTTCTCTGCGTCCAGGCTTAACAGAACCGCTTTGGTAGCTGTGAGGTGGGCATGATCAACTATATTTATAATTTTGCGGGTGTTGTCTGAGGCTTGTCTGCCAGATACAAACCCCACCTGGTCGTTGTGAATTAATCTCGGTAGGATGGGATTCAGTCTATTTGACAGGATTTTGCTGTATAGCTTAAGATCGTTATTTAGTAGGTAGATTAGTCGGTAGCTCCCACATAGCAGTGGGTCCCTACCCTCTTTGTGGATGATGGCGAGATTGGCCTGGGTCATTGATGGGGGGATTGGGCTGCCCTCCATGAATGAATTGAATAAGCTGAGTAGGTGTTTAGTTAGGATCGGGGAGAATCTTTTGTAATAAACATTGGAGAAGCCGTCGGGGCCAGGGGCTTTTGAGATTTTTAATGTTTTTATTGCGTCCGCCAGCTCTTTTTGTGTAATTTTTGCGTTAAGCATTTGATTCTCCTCCTCTGTCAGTGTTGGTAGGAGGCAATCGGACAGGTAATTACTAATAGGTTCAGTGGCTGGTGTCCCCGTGTTCCCACCCTGAGCCTTGAGGTTATAAAGTTTAATATAAAATGCGGTAAATTCCTCCGCTATTTTCTGTTTGTTATAGATTATTTCTCACGATTCATTTTTTATCGCTGTGATCTGGGAACGCTTCTGTATACCTCTTAGTTTGCTCGCCAAAAGTCTGTCAGCCTTATTGCCCTTGTCATAGTATTTCTGACTAGTCCATGTAAGAGCTTTTTCTACTTCTTCCATTTGGGCTTGTTTTAGCTCATTCCTGGCTGCGGTCAAGGTTTTATAAATCTTTTTCGAGGGGTTGGGTTTGTGCTGTTGTTCCAGCTTAATTATTTTAGTTGTAACAACTAGTGACATACCGCTCACCTCAATATTGAATACCAACTCTATGATATCAGCTGGTGCAAAGGGGATAGGGATGACAGACATACATATATAAGGAGACAAAGGATGCTCCTAAAAAGATCCCACTTTAATGCACAGCAAAGCCGAAAATAGTCCACAGGTATAGTAACCCACTAGAGTAATGGTAAGGCTATAAGGGTACAATTAAGTAACCGCTCCCAACACTGTGGGAGGACAATTACCACTAAAATGCCCTAGGGCAAAAATAATAAATGATTTATTGATATTCAGAAGTCGACGCAGTAACACACACTCAAAATAACCATAAAAACAATTAAAACATAAATCACGGGTGAGGCAGGGTAAGGGGATATTCTTATAAGGTGAATTCCCAAATATTAGTGTATGTCCCCTTACCAGTACCAGGTGGTAGTGTGAGACACAATGGTAAATACAAATGATAGGCAATAGAGAATGCTAGAGCCTCTGGTCTCAGGGTATGGTGGAGGTTGCACTAATCATTGCATGCTGTGATTGATCTGCTCAGTATCAATAGTTGGATACCTGAACCTTGAGAAAGCGCCAGCCCCTTATGCGCGAAACGATCGTCGGCATGACTTATAATTAAAGTTTGATTTCAATGTCCGCATCTCTGGTTCTGATAGATTTAAGTTGAGGGCTTCTGACTTTTCACTGTTAATTTTGTATCCTGATATTTTGCCAAATTCCTTTAATTCTTTGTGTAAGTTGGGAAGGGAGATCTGGGGCTGCGTTAATGTTAATATGATATCGTCTGCGAACAATGAGACTTTATAGTTTATTCCGCCAATTGGTACCCCCTGTATATTTATATTGTCTCGTATTTTAGACGCTAGTGGTTCGATTGTTAGGGCGAAGAGGAGAGGGGACAAAGGGCACCCCTGTCTCGTTCTATTTTTCATTTCAATTTTTTTTGCTGTACCCCCCGGGAGTTTCACCACTGCAGACGGGCAGCAGTACAGCGCTCGGACTCCCGCTAGATACGCATCTTTTAAGCCGAATTTCTGCATTGTTTTGTCAAGAAATAGCCAATCAATTCTATCGAACGTCTTCTCTGCGTCCAGGCTTAACAGAACCGCTTTGGTAGCTGTGAGGTGGGCATGATCAACTATATTTATAATTTTGCGGGTGTTGTCTGAGGCTTGTCTGCCAGATACAAACCCCACCTGGTCGTTGTGAATTAATCTCGGTAGGATGGGATTCAGTCTATTTGCCAGGATTTTGCTGTATAGCTGAAGATCGTTATTTAGTAGGTAGATTAGTCGGTAGCTCCCACATAGCAGTGGGTCCCTACCCTCTTTGTGGATGATGGCGAGATTGGCCTGGGTCATTGATGGGGGGATTGGGCTGCCCTCCATGAATGAATTGAATAAGCTGAGTAGGTGTTTAGTTAGGATCGGGGAGAATCTTTTGTAATAAACATTGGAGAAGCCGACGGGGCCAGGGGCTTTTTGAGATTTTTAATGTTTTTATTGCGTCCGCCAGCTCTTTTTGGGTAATTTTTGCGTTAAGCATTTGATTCTCCTCCTCTGTCAGTGTTGGTAGGAGGCAATCGGACAGGTAATTACTAATAGGTTCAGTGTCTGGTGTCCCCGTGTTCCCACCCTGAGCCTTGAGGTTATAAAGTTTAATATAAAATGCGGTAAATTCCTCCGCTATTTTCTGTTTGTTATAGATTATTTCTCACGATTCATTTTTTATCGCTGTGATCTGGGAACGCTTCTGTATACCTCTTAGTTTGCTCGCCAAAAGTCTGTCAGCCTTATTGCCCTTGTCATAGTATTTCTGACTAGTCCATGTAAGAGCTTTTTCTACTTCTTCCATTTGGGCTTGTTTTAGCTCATTCCTGGCTGCGGTCAAGGTTTTATAAATCTTTTTCGAGGGGTTGGGTTTGTGCTGTTGTTCCAGCTTAATTATTTTAGTTGTAACAACTAGTGACATACCGCTCACCTCAATATTGAATACCAACTCTATGATATCAGCTGGTGCAAAGGGGATAGGGATGACAGACATACATATATAAGGAGACAAAGGATGCTCCTAAAAAGATCCCACTTTAATGCACAGCAAAGCCGAAAATAGTCCACAGGTATAGTAACCCACTAGAGTAATGGTAAGGCTATAAGGGTACAATTAAGTAACCGCTCCCAACACCGTGGGAGGACAATTACCACTAAAATGCCCTAGGGCAAAAATAATAAATCATTTATTGATATTCAGAAGTCGACGCAGTAACACACACTCAAAATTACCATAAAAACAATTAAAACATAAATCACGGGTGAGGCAGGGTAAGGGGATATTCTTATAAGGTGAATTCCCAAATATTAGTGTATGTCCCCTTACCAGTATCAGGTGGTAGTGTGAGACACAATGGTAAATACAAATGATAGGCAATAGAGAATGCTAGAGCCTCTGGTCTCAGGGTATGGTGGAGGTTGCACTAATCATTGCATGCTGTGATTGATCTGCTCAGTATCAATAGTTGGATACCTGAACCTTGAGAAAGCGCCAGCCCCTTATGCGCGAAACGATCGTCGGCATGACTTATAATTAAAGTTTGATTTCAATGTCCGCATCTCTGGTTCTGATAGATTTAAGTTGAGGGCTTCTGACTTTTCACTGTTAATTTTGTATCCTGATATTTTGCCAAATTCCTTTAATTCTTTGTGTAAGTTGGGAAGGGAGATCTGGGGCTGCGTTAATGTTAATATGATATCGTCTGCGAACAATGAGACTTTATAGTTTATTCCGCCAATTGGTACCCCCTGTATATTTATATTGTCTCGTATTTTAGACGCTAGTGGTTCGATTGTTAGGGCGAAGAGGAGAGGGGACAAAGGGCACCCCTGTCTCGTTCCATTTTTCATTTCAATTTTTTTTGCTCTACCCCCCGGGAGTTTCACCACTGCAGACGGGCAGCAGTACAGCGCTCGGACTCCCGCTAGATACGCATCTTTTAAGCCGAATTTCTGCATTGTTTTGTCAAGAAATAGCCAATCAATTCTATCGAACGTCTTCTCTGCGTCCAGGCTTAACAGAACCGCTTTGGTAGCTGTGAGGTGGGCATGATCAACTATATTTATAATTTTGCGGGTGTTGTCTGAGGCTTGTCTGCCAGATACAAACCCCACCTGGTCGTTGTGAATTAATCTCGGTAGGATGGGATTCAGTCTATTTGCCAGGATTTTGCTGTATAGCTGAAGATCGTTATTTAGTAGGTAGATTAGTCGGTAGCTCCCACATAGCATTGGGTCCCTACCCTCTTTGTGGATGATGGCGAGATTGGCCTGGGTCATTGATGGGGGATTGGGCTGCCCTCCATGAATGAATTGAATAAGCTGAGTAGGTGTTTAGTTAGGATCGGGGAGAATCTTTTGTAATAAACATTGGAGAAGCCGTCGGGGCCAGGGGCTTTTGAGATTTTTAATGTTTTTATTGCGTCCGCCAGCTCTTTTTGGGTAATTTTTGCGTTAAGCATTTGATTCTCCTCCTCTGTCAGTGTTGGTAGGAGGCAATCGGACAGGTAATTACTAATAGGTTCAGTGGCTGGTGTCCCCGTGTTCCCACCCTGAGCCTTGAGGTTATAAAGTTTAATATAAAATGCGGTAAATTCCTCCGCTATTTTCTGTTTGTTATAGATTATTTCTCACGATTAATTTTTTATCGCTGTGATCTGGGAACGCTTCTGTATACCTCTTAGTTTGCTCGCCAAAAGTCTGTCAGCCTTATTGCCCTTGTCATAGTATTTCTGACTAGTCCATGTAAGAGCTTTTTCTACTTCTTCCATTTGGGCTTGTTTTAGCTCATTCCTGGCTGCGGTCAAGGTTTTATAAATCTTTTTCGAGGGGTTGGGTTTGTGCTGTTGTTCCAGCTTAATTATTTTAGTTGTAACAACTAGTGACATACCGCTCACCTCAATATTGAATACCAACTCTATGATATCAGCTGGTGCAAAGGGGATAGGGATGACAGACATACATATATAAGGAGACAAAGGATGCTCCTAAAAAGATCCCACTTTAATGCACAGCAAAGCCGAAAATAGTCCACAGGTATAGTAACCCACTAGAGTAATGGTAAGGCTATAAGGGTACAATTAAGTAACCGCTCCCAACACCGTGGGAGGACAATTACCACTAAAATGCCCTAGGGCAAAAATAATAAATGATTTATTGATATTCAGAAGTCGACGCAGTAACACACACTCAAAATAACCATAAAAACAATTAAAACATAAATCACGGGTGAGGCAGGGTAAGGGGATATTCTTATAAGGTGAATTCCCAAATATTAGTGTATGTCCCCTTACCAGTACCAGGTGGTAGTGTGAGACACAATGGTAAATACAAATGATAGGCAATAGAGAATGCTAGAGCCTCTGGTCTCAGGGTATGGTGGAGGTTGCACTAATCATTGCATGCTGTGATTGATCTGCTCAGTATCAATAGTTGGATACCTGAACCTTGAGAAAGCGCCAGCCCCTTATGCGCGAAACGATCGTCGGCATGACTTATAATTAAAGTTTGATTTCAATGTCCGCATCTCTGGTTCTGATAGATTTAAGTTGAGGGCTTCTGACTTTTCACTGTTAATTTTGTATCCTGATATTTTGCCAAATTCCTTTAATTCTTTGTGTAAGTTGGGAAGGGAGATCTGGGGCTGCGTTAATGTTAATATGATATCGTCTGCGAACAATGAGACTTTATAGTTTATTCCGCCAATTGGTACCCCCTGTATATTTATATTGTCTCGTATTTTAGACGCTAGTGGTTCGATTGTTAGGGCGAAGAGGAGAGGGGACAAAGGGCATCCCTGTCTCGTTCCATTTTTCATTTCAATTTTTTTTGCTGTACCCCCCGGGAGTTTCACCACTGCAGACGGGCAGCAGTACAGCGCTCGGACTCCCGCTAGATACGCATCTTTTAAGCCGAATTTCTGCATTGTTTTGTCAAGAAATAGCCAATCAATTCTATCGAACGTCTTCTCTGCGTCCAGGCTTAACAGAACCGCTTTGGTAGCTGTGAGGTGGGCATGATCAACTATATTTATAATTTTGCGGGTGTTGTCTGAGGCTTGTCTGCCAGATACAAACCCCACCTGGTCGTTGTGAATTAATCTCGGTAGGATGGGATTCAGTCTATTTGACAGGATTTTGCTGTATAGCTTAAGATCGTTATTTAGTAGGTAGATTAGTCGGTAGCTCCCACATAGCAGTGGGTCCCTACCCTCTTTGTGGATGATGGCGAGATTGGCCTGGGTCATTGATGGGGGGATTGGGCTGCCCTCCATGAATGAATTGAATAAGCTGAGTAGGTGTTTAGTTAGGATCGGGGAGAATCTTTTGTAATAAACATTGGAGAAGCCGTCGGGGCCAGGGGCTTTTGAGATTTTTAATGTTTTTATTGCGTCCGCCAGCTCTTTTTGGGTAATTTTTGCGTTAAGCATTTGATTCTCCTCCTCTGTCAGTGTTGGTAGGAGGCAATCGGACAGGTAATTACTAATAGGTTCAGTGGCTGGTGTCCTCGTGTTCCCACCCTGAGCCTTGAGGTTATAAAGTTTAATATAAAATGCGGTAAATTCCTCCGCTATTTTCTGTTTGTTATAGATTATTTCTCACGATTAATTTTTTATCGCTGTGATCTGGGAACGCTTCTGTATACCTCTTAGTTTGCTTGCCAAAAGTCTGTCAGCCTTATTGCCCTTGTCATAGTATTTCTGACTAGTCCATGTAAGAGCTTTTTCTACTTCTTCCATTTGGGCTTGTTTTAGCTCATTCCTGGCTGCGGTCAAGGTTTTATAAATCTTTTTCGATGGGTTGGGTTTGTGCTGTTGTTCCAGCTTAATTATTTTAGTTGTAACAACTAGTGACATACCGCTCACCTCAATATTGAATACCAACTCTATGATATCAGCTGGTGCAAAGGGGATAGGGATGACAGACATACATATATAAGGAGACAAAGGATGCTCCTAAAAAGATCCCACTTTAATGCACAGCAAAGCCGAAAATAGTCCACAGGTATAGTAACCCACTAGAGTAATGGTAAGGTTATAAGGGTACAATTAAGTAACCGCTCCCAACACTGTGGGAGGACAATTACCACTAAAATGCCCTAGGGCAAAAATAATAAATGATTTATTGATATTCAGAAGTCGACGCAGTAACACACACTCAAAATAACCATAAAAACAATTAAAACATAAATCACGGGTGAGGCAGGGTAAGGGGATATTCTTATAAGGTGAATTCCCAAATATTAGTGTATGTCCCCTTACCAGTACCAGGTGGTAGTGTGAGACACAATGGTAAATACAAATGATAGGCAATAGAGAATGCTAGAGCCTCTGGTCTCAGGGTATGGTGGAGGTTGCACTAATCATTGCATGCTGTGATTGATCTGCTCAGTATCAATAGTTGGATACCTGAACCTTGAGAAAGCGCCAGCCCCTTATGCGCGAAACGATCGTCGGCATGACTTATAATTAAAGTTTGATTTCAATGTCCGCATCTCTGGTTCTGATAGATTTAAGTTGAGGGCTTCTGACTTTTCACTGTTAATTTTGTATCCTGATATTTTGCCAAATTCCTTTAATTCTTTGTGTAAGTTGGGAAGGGAGATCTGGGGCTGCGTTAATGTTAATATGATATCGTCTGCGAACAATGAGACTTTATAGTTTATTCCGCCAATTGGTACCCCCTGTATATTTATATTGTCTCGTATTTTAGACGCTAGTGGTTCGATTGTTAGGGCGAAGAGGAGAGGGGACAAAGGGCATCCCTGTCTCGTTCCATTTTTCATTTCAATTTTTTTTGCTGTACCCCCCGGGAGTTTCACCACTGCAGACGGGCAGCAGTACAGCGCTCGGACTCCCGCTAGATACGCATCTTTTAAGCCGAATTTCTGCATTGTTTTGTCAAGAAATAGCCAATCAATTCTATCGAACGTCTTCTCTGCGTCCAGGCTTAACAGAACCGCTTTGGTAGCTGTGAGGTGGGCATGATCAACTATATTTATAATTTTGCGGGTGTTGTCTGAGGCTTGTCTGCCAGATACAAACCCCACCTGGTCGTTGTGAATTAATCTCGGTAGGATGGGATTCAGTCTATTTGCCAGGATTTTGCTGTATAGCTGAAGATCGTTATTTAGTAGGTAGATTAGTCGGTAGCTCCCACATAGCATTGGGTCCCTACCCTCTTTGTGGATGATGGCGAGATTGGCCTGGGTCATTGATGGGGGGATTGGGCTGCCCTCCATGAATGAATTGAATAAGCTGAGTAGGTGTTTAGTTAGGATCGGGGAGAATCTTTTGTAATAAACATTGGAGAAGCCGTCGGGGCCAGGGGCTTTTGAGATTTTTAATGTTTTTATTGCGTCCACCAGCTCTTTTTGGGTAATTTTTGCGTTAAGCATTTGATTCTCCTCCTCTGTCAGTGTCGGTAGGAGGCAATCGGACAGGTAATTACTAATAGGTTCAGTGGCTGGTGTCCCCGTGTTCCCACCCTGAGCCTTGAGGTTATAAAGTTTAGTATAAAATGCGGTAAATTCCTCCGCTATTTTCTGTTTGTTATAGATTATTTCTCACGATTCATTTTTTATCGCTGTGATCTGGGAACGCTTCTGTATACCTCTTAGTTTGCTCGCCAAAAGTCTGTCAGCCTTATTGCCCTTGTCATAGTATTTCTGACTAGTCCATGTAAGAGCTTTTTCTACTTCTTCCATTTGGGCTTGTTTTAGCTCATTCCTGGCTGCGGTCAAGGTTTTATAAATCTTTTTCGAGGGGTTGGGTTTGTGCTGTTGTTCCAGCTTAATTATTTTAGTTGTAACAACTAGTGACATACCGCTCACCTCAATATTGAATACCAACTCTATGATATCAGCTGGTGCAAAGGGGATAGGGATGACAGACATACATATATAAGGAGACAAAGGATGCTCCTAAAAAGATCCCACTTTAATGCACAGCAAAGCCGAAAATAGTCCACAGGTATAGTAACCCACTAGAGTAATGGTAAGGCTATAAGGGTACAATTAAGTAACCGCTCCCAACACTGTGGGAGGACAATTACCACTAAAATGCCCTAGGGCAAAAATAATAAATGATTTATTGATATTCAGAAGTCGACGCAGTAACACACACTCAAAATAACCATAAAAACAATTAAAACATAAATCACGGGTGAGGCAGGGTAAGGGGATATTCTTATAAGGTGAATTCCCAAATATTAGTGTATGTCCCCTTACCAGTACCAGGTGGTAGTGTGAGACACAATGGTAAATACAAATGATAGGCAATAGAGAATGCTAGAGCCTCTGGTCTCAGGGTATGGTGGAGGTTGCACTAATCATTGCATGCTGTGATTGATCTGCTCAGTATCAATAGTTGGATACCTGAACCTTGAGAAAGCGCCAGCCCCTTATGCGCGAAACGATCGTCGGCATGACTTATAATTAAAGTTTGATTTCAATGTCCGCATCTCTGGTTCTGATAGATTTAAGTTGAGGGCTTCTGACTTTTCACTGTTAATTTTGTATCCTGATATTTTGCCAAATTCCTTTAATTCTTTGTGTAAGTTGGGAAGGGAGATCTGGGGCTGCGTTAATGTTAATATGATATCGTCTGCGAACAATGAGACTTTATAGTTTATTCCGCCAATTGGTACCCCCTGTATATTTATATTGTCTCGTATTTTAGACGCTAGTGGTTCGATTGTTAGGGCGAAGAGGAGAGGGGACAAAGGGCACCCCTGTCTCGTTCCATTTTTCATTTCAATTTTTTTTGCTGTACCCCCCGGGAGTTTCACCACTGCAGACGGGCAGCAGTACAGCGCTCGGACTCCCGCTAGATACGCATCTTTTAAGCCGAATTTCTGCATTGTTTTGTCAAGAAATAGCCAATCAATTCTATCGAACGTCTTCTCTGCGTCCAGGCTTAACAGAACCGCTTTGGTAGCTGTGAGGTGGGCATGATCAACTATATTTATAATTTTGCGGGTGTTGTCTGAGGCTTGTCTGCCAGATACAAACCCCACCTGGTCGTTGTGAATTAATCTCGGTAGGATGGGATTCAGTCTATTTGCCAGGATTTTGCTGTATAGCTGAAGATCGTTATTTAGTAGGTAGATTAGTCGGTAGCTCCCACATAGCATTGGGTCCCTACCCTCTTTGTGGATGATGGCGAGATTGGCCTGGGTCATTGATGGGGGATTGGGCTGCCCTCCATGAATGAATTGAATAAGCTGAGTAGGTGTTTAGTTAGGATCGGGGAGAATCTTTTGTAATAAACATTGGAGAAGCCGTCGGGGCCAGGGGCTTTTGAGATTTTTAATGTTTTTATTGCGTCCGCCAGCTCTTTTTGGGTAATTTTTGCGTTAAGCATTTGATTCTCCTCCTCTGTCAGTGTTGGTAGGAGGCAATCGGACAGGTAATTACTAATAGGTTCAGTGGCTGGTGTCCCCGTGTTCCCACCCTGAGCCTTGAGGTTATAAAGTTTAATATAAAATGCGGTAAATTCCTCCGCTATTTTCTGTTTGTTATAGATTATTTCTCACGATTAATTTTTTATCGCTGTGATCTGGGAACGCTTCTGTATACCTCTTAGTTTGCTCGGCAAAAGTCTGTCAGCCTTATTGCCCTTGTCATAGTATTTCTGACTAGTCCATGTAAGAGCTTTTTCTACTTCTTCCATTTGGGCTTGTTTTAGCTCATTCCTGGCTGCGGTCAAGGTTTTATAAATCTTTTTCGAGGGGTTGGGTTTGTGCTGTTGTTCCAGCTTAATTATTTTAGTTGTAACAACTAGTGACATACCGCTCACCTCAATATTGAATACCAACTCTATGATATCAGCTGGTGCAAAGGGGATAGGGATGACAGACATACATATATAAGGAGACAAAGGATGCTCCTAAAAAGATCCCACTTTAATGCACAGCAAAGCCGAAAATAGTCCACAGGTATAGTAACCCACTAGAGTAATGGTAAGGCTATAAGGGTACAATTAAGTAACCGCTCCCAACACCGTGGGAGGACAATTACCACTAAAATGCCCTAGGGCAAAAATAATAAATGATTTATTGATATTCAGAAGTCGACGCAGTAACACACACTCAAAATAACCATAAAAACAATTAAAACATAAATCACGGGTGAGGCAGGGTAAGGGGATATTCTTATAAGGTGAATTCCCAAATATTAGTGTATGTCCCCTTACCAGTACCAGGTGGTAGTGTGAGACACAATGGTAAATACAAATGATAGGCAATAGAGAATGCTAGAGCCTCTGGTCTCAGGGTATGGTGGAGGTTGCACTAATCATTGCATGCTGTGATTGATCTGCTCAGTATCAATAGTTGGATACCTGAACCTTGAGAAAGCACCAGCCCCTTATGCGCGAAACGATCGTCGGCATGACTTATAATTAAAGTTTGATTTCAATGTCCGCATCTCTGGTTCTGATAGATTTAAGTTGAGGGCTTCTGACTTTTCACTGTTAATTTTGTATCCTGATATTTTGCCAAATTCCTTTAATTCTTTGTGTAAGTTGGGAAGGGAGATCTGGGGCTGCGTTAATGTTAATATGATATCGTCTGCGAACAATGAGACTTTATAGTTTATTCCGCCAATTGGTTCCCCCTGTATATTTATATTGTCTCGTATTTTAGACGCTAGTGGTTCGATTGTTAGGGCGAAGAGGAGAGGGGACAAAGGGCATCCCTGTCTCGTTCCATTTTTCATTTCAATTTTTTTTGCTGTACCCCCCGGGAGTTTCACCACTGCAGACGGGCAGCAGTACAGCGCTCGGACTCCCGCTAGATACGCATCTTTTAAGCCGAATTTCTGCATTGTTTTGTCAAGAAATAGCCAATCAATTCTATCGAACGTCTTCTCTGCGTCCAGGCTTAACAGAACCGCTTTGGTAGCTGTGAGGTGGGCATGATCAACTATATTTATAATTTTGCGGGTGTTGTCTGAGGCTTGTCTGCCAGATACAAACCCCACCTGGTCGTTGTGAATTAATCTCGGTAGGATGGGATTCAGTCTATTTGACAGGATTTTGCTGTATAGCTTAAGATCGTTATTTAGTAGGTAGATTAGTCGGTAGCTCCCACATAGCAGTGGGTCCCTACCCTCTTTGTGGATGATGGCGAGATTGGCCTGGGTCATTGATGGGGGGATTGGGCTGCCCTCCATGAATGAATTGAATAAGCTGAGTAGGTGTTTAGTTAGGATCGGGGATAATCTTTTGTAATAAACATTGGAGAAGCCGTCGGGGCCAGGGGCTTTTGAGATTTTTAATGTTTTTATTGCGTCCGCCAGCTCTTTTTGGGTAATTTTTGCGTTAAGCATTTGATTCTCCTCCTCTGTCAGTGTTGGTAGGAGGCAATCGGACAGGTAATTACTAATAGGTTCAGTGGCTGGTGTCCCCGTGTTCCCACCCTGAGCCTTGAGGTTATAAAGTTTAATATAAAATGCGGTAAATTCCTCCGCTATTTTCTGTTTGTTATAGATTATTTCTCACGATTAATTTTTTATCGCTGTGATCTGGGAACGCTTCTGTATACCTCTTAGTTTGCTCGGCAAAAGTCTGTCAGCCTTATTGCCCTTGTCATAGTATTTCTGACTAGTCCATGTAAGAGCTTTTTCTACTTCTTCCATTTGGGCTTGTTTTAGCTCATTCCTGGCTGCGGTCAAGGTTTTATAAATCTTTTTCGAGGGGTTGGGTTTGTGCTGTTGTTCCAGCTTAATTATTTTAGTTGTAACAACTAGTGACATACCGCTCACCTCAATATTGAATACCAACTCTATGATATCAGCTGGTGCAAAGGGGATAGGGATGACAGACATACATATATAAGGAGACAAAGGATGCTCCTAAAAAGATCCCACTTTAATGCACAGCAAAGCCGAAAATAGTCCACAGGTATAGTAACCCACTAGAGTAATGGTAAGGCTATAAGGGTACAATTAAGTAACCGCTCCCAACACTGTGGGAGGACAATTACCACTAAAATGCCCTAGGGCAAAAATAATAAATGATTTATTGATATTCAGAAGTCGACGCAGTAACACACACTCAAAATAACCATAAAAACAATTAAAACATAAATCACGGGTGAGGCAGGGTAAGGGGATATTCTTATAAGGTGAATTCCCAAATATTAGTGTATGTCCCCTTACCAGTACCAGGTGGTAGTGTGAGACACAATGGTAAATACAAATGATAGGCAATAGAGAATGCTAGAGCCTCTGGTCTCAGGGTATGGTGGAGGTTGCACTAATCATTGCATGCTGTGATTGATCTGCTCAGTATCAATAGTTGGATACCTGAACCTTGAGAAAGCGCCAGCCCCTTATGCGCGAAACGATCGTCGGCATGACTTATAATTAAAGTTTGATTTCAATGTCCGCATCTCTGGTTCTGATAGATTTAAGATGAGGGCTTCTGACTTTTCACTGTTAATTTTGTATCCTGATATTTTGCCAAATTCCTTTAATTCTTTGTGTAAGTTGGGAAGGGAGATCTGGGGCTGCGTTAATGTTAATATGATATCGTCTGCGAACAATGAGACTTTATAGTTTATTCCGCCAATTGGTACCCCCTGTATATTTATATTGTCTCGTATTTTAGACGCTAGTGGTTCGATTGTTAGGGCGAAGAGGAGAGGGGACAAAGGGCACCCCTGTCTCGTTCCATTTTTCATTTCAATTTTTTTTGCTGTACCCCCCGGGAGTTTCACCACTGCAGACGGGCAGCAGTACAGCGCTCGGACTCCCGCTAGATACGCATCTTTTAAGCCGAATTTCTGCATTGTTTTGTCAAGAAATAGCCAATCAATTCTATCGAACGTCTTCTCTGCGTCCAGGCTTAACAGAACCGCTTTGGTAGCTGTGAGGTGGGCATGATCAACTATATTTATAATTTTGCGGGTGTTGTCTGAGGCTTGTCTGCCAGATACAAACCCCACCTGGTCGTTGTGAATTAATCTCGGTAGGATGGGATTCAGTCTATTTGCCAGGATTTTGCTGTATAGCTGAAGATCGTTATTTAGTAGGTAGATTAGTCGGTAGCTCCCACATAGCATTGGGTCCCTACCCTCTTTGTGGATGATGGCGAGATTGGCCTGGGTCATTGATGGGGGATTGGGCTGCCCTCCATGAATGAATTGAATAAGCTGAGTAGGTGTTTAGTTAGGATCGGGGAGAATCTTTTGTAATAAACATTGGAGAAGCCGTCGGGGCCAGGGGCTTTTGAGATTTTTAATGTTTTTATTGCGTCCGCCAGCTCTTTTTGGGTAATTTTTGCGTTAAGCATTTGATTCTCCTCCTCTGTCAGTGTTGGTAGGAGGCAATCGGACAGGTAATTACTAATAGGTTCAGTGGCTGGTGTCCCCGTGTTCCCACCCTGAGCCTTGAGGTTATAAAGTTTAATATAAAATGCGGTAAATTCCTCCGCTATTTTCTGTTTGTTATAGATTATTTCTCACGATTAATTTTTTATCGCTGTGATTTGGGAACGCTTCTGTATACCTCTTAGTTTGCTCGCCAAAAGTCTGTCAGCCTTATTGCCCTTGTCATAGTATTTCTGACTAGTCCATGTAAGAGCTTTTTCTACTTCTTCCATTTGGGCTTGTTTTAGCTCATTCCTGGCTGCGGTCAAGGTTTTATAAATCTTTTTCGAGGGGTTGGGTTTGTGCTGTTGTTCCAGCTTAATTATTTTAGTTGTAACAACTAGTGACATACCGCTCACCTCAATATTGAATACCAACTCTATGATATCAGCTGGTGCAAAGGGGATAGGGATGACAGACATACATATATAAGGAGACAAAGGATGCTCCTAAAAAGATCCCACTTTAATGCACAGCAAAGCCGAAAATAGTCCACAGGTATAGTAACCCACTAGAGTAATGGTAAGGCTATAAGGGTACAATTAAGTAACCGCTCCCAACACCGTGGGAGGACAATTACCACTAAAATGCCCTAGGGCAAAAATAATAAATGATTTATTGATATTCAGAAGTCGACGCAGTAACACACACTCAAAATAACCATAAAAACAATTAAAACATAAATCACGGGTGAGGCAGGGTAAGGGGATATTCTTATAAGGTGAATTCCCAAATATTAGTGTATGTCCCCTTACCAGTACCAGGTGGTAGTGTGAGACACAATGGTAAATACAAATGATAGGCAATAGAGAATGCTAGAGCCTCTGGTCTCAGGGTATGGTGGAGGTTGCACTAATCATTGCATGCTGTGATTGATCTGCTCAGTATCAATAGTTGGATACCTGAACCTTGAGAAAGCGCCAGCCCCTTATGCGCGAAACGATCGTCGGCATGACTTATAATTAAAGTTTGATTTCAATGTCCGCATCTCTGGTTCTGATAGATTTAAGTTGAGGGCTTCTGACTTTTCACTGTTAATTTTGTATCCTGATATTTTGCCAAATTCCTTTAATTCTTTGTGTAAGTTGGGAAGGGAGATCTGGGGCTGCGTTAATGTTAATATGATATCGTCTGCGAACAATGAGACTTTATAGTTTATTCCGCCAATTGGTACCCCCTGTATATTTATATTGTCTCGTATTTTAGACGCTAGTGGTTCGATTGTTAGGGCGAAGAGGAGAGGGGACAAAGGGCATCCCTGTCTCGTTCCATTTTTCATTTCAATTTTTTTTGCTGTACCCCCCGGGAGTTTCACCACTGCAGACGGGCAGCAGTACAGCGCTCGGACTCCCGCTAGATACGCATCTTTTAAGCCGAATTTCTGCATTGTTTTGTCAAGAAATAGCCAATCAATTCTATCGAACGTCTTCTCTGCGTCCAGGCTTAACAGAACCGCTTTGGTAGCTGTGAGGTGGGCATGATCAACTATATTTATAATTTTGCGGGTGTTGTCTGAGGCTTGTCTGCCAGATACAAACCCCACCTGGTCGTTGTGAATTAATCTCGGTAGGATGGGATTCAGTCTATTTGCCAGGATTTTGCTGTATAGCTTAAGATCGTTATTTAGTAGGTAGATTAGTCGGTAGCTCCCACATAGCAGTGGGTCCCTACCCTCTTTGTGGATGATGGCGAGATTGGCCTGGGTCATTGATGAGGGGATTGGGCTGCCCTCCATGAATGAATTGAATAAGCTGAGTAGGTGTTTAGTTAGGATCGGGGAGAATCTTTTGTAATAAACATTGGAGAAGCCGTCGGGGCCAGGGGCTTTTGAGATTTTTAATGTTTTTATTGCGTCCGCCAGCTCTTTTTGGGTAATTTTTGCGTTAAGCATTTGATTCTCCTCCTCTGTCAGTGTTGGTAGGAGGCAATCGGACAGGTAATTACTAATAGGTTCAGTGGCTGGTGTCCCCGTGTTCCCACCCTGAGCCTTGCGGTTATAAAGTTTAATATAAAATGCGGTAAATTCCTCCGCTATTTTCTGTTTGTTATAGATTATTTCTCACGATTAATTTTTTATCGCTGTGATCTGGGAACGCTTCTGTATACCTCTTAGTTTGCTCGCCAAAAGTCTGTCAGCCTTATTGCCCTTGTCATAGTATTTCTGACTAGTCCATGTAAGAGCTTTTTCTACTTCTTCCACTTGGGCTTGTTTTAGCTCATTCCTGGCTGCGGTCAAGGTTTTATAAATCTTTTTCGAGGGGTTGGGTTTGTGCTGTTGTTCCAGCTTAATTATTTTAGTTGTAACAACTAGTGACATACCGCTCACCTCAATATTGAATACCAACTCTATGATATCAGCTGGTGCAAAGGGGATAGGGATGACAGACATACATATATAAGGAGACAAAGGATGCTCCTAAAAAGATCCCACTTTAATGCACAGCAAAGCCGAAAATAGTCCACAGGTATAGTAACCCACTAGAGTAATGGTAAGGCTATAAGGGTACAATTAAGTAACCGCTCCCAACACTGTGGGAGGACAATTACCACTAAAATGCCCTAGGGCAAAAATAATAAATGATTTATTGATATTCAGAAGTCGACGCAGTAACACACACTCAAAATAACCATAAAAACAATTAAAACATAAATCACGGGTGAGGCAGGGTAAGGGGATATTCTTATAAGGTGAATTCCCAAATATTAGTGTATGTCCCCTTACCAGTACCAGGTGGTAGTGTGAGACACAATGGTAAATACAAATGATAGGCAATAGAGAATGCTAGAGCCTCTGGTCTCAGGGTATGGTGGAGGTTGCACTAATCATTGCATGCTGTGATTGATCTGCTCAGTATCAATAGTTGGATACCTGAACCTTGAGAAAGCGCCAGCCCCTTATGCGCGAAACGATCGTCGGCATGACTTATAATTAAAGTTTGATTTCAATGTCCGCATCTCTGGTTCTGATAGATTTAAGTTGAGGGCTTCTGACTTTTCACTGTTAATTTTGTATCCTGATATTTTGCCAAATTCCTTTAATTCTTTGTGTAAGTTGGGAAGGGAGATCTGGGGCTGCGTTAATGTTAATATGATATCGTCTGCGAACAATGAGACTTTATAGTTTATTCCGCCAATTGGTACCCCCTGTATATTTATATTGTCTCGTATTTTAGACGCTAGTGGTTCGATTGTTAGGGCGAAGAGGAGAGGGGACAAAGGGCACCCCTGTCTCGTTCCATTTTTCATTTCAATTTTTTTTGCTGTACCCCCCGGGAGTTTCACCACTGCAGACGGGCAGCAGTACAGCGCTCGGACTCCCGCTAGATACGCATCTTTTAAGCCGAATTTCTGCATTGTTTTGTCAAGAAATAGCCAATCAATTCTATCGAACGTCTTCTCTGCGTCCAGGCTTAACAGAACCGCTTTGGTAGCTGTGAGGTGGGCATGATCAACTATATTTATAATTTTGCGGGTGTTGTCTGAGGCTTGTCTGCCAGATACAAACCCCACCTGGTCGTTGTGAATTAATCTCGGTAGGATGGGATTCAGTCTATTTGACAGGATTTTGCTGTATAGCTTAAGATCGTTATTTAGTAGGTAGATTAGTCGGTAGCTCCCACATAGCAGTGGGTCCCTACCCTCTTTGTGGATGATGGCGAGATTGGCCTGGGTCATTGATGAGGGGATTGGGCTGCCCTCCATGAATGAATTGAATAAGCTGAGTAGGTGTTTAGTTAGGATCGGGGAGAATCTTTTGTAATAAACATTGGAGAAGCCGTCGGGGCCAGGGGCTTTTGAGATTTTTAATGTTTTTATTGCGTCCGCCAGCTCTTTTTGGGTAATTTTTGCGTTAAGCATTTGATTCTCCTCCTCTGTCAGTGTTGGTAGGAGGCAATCGGACAGGTAATTACTAATAGGTTCAGTGGCTGGTGTCCCCGTGTTCCCACCCTGAGCCTTGAGGTTATAAAGTTTAATATAAAATGCGGTAAATTCCTCCGCTATTTTCTGTTTGTTATAGATTATTTCTCACGATTAATTTTTTATCGCTGTGATCTGGGAATGCTTCTGTATACCTCTTAGTTTGCTTGCCAAAAGTCTGTCAGCCTTATTGCCCTTGTCATGGTATTTCTGACTAGTCCATGTAAGAGCTTTTTCTACTTCTTCCATTTGGGCTTGTTTTAGCTCATTCCTGGCTGCGGTCAAGGTTTTATAAATCTTTTTCGAGGGGTTGGGTTTGTGCTGTTGTTCCAGCTTAATTATTTTAGTTGTAACAACTAGTGACATACCGCTCACCTCAATATTGAATACCAACTCTATGATATCAGCTGGTGCAAAGGGGATAGGGATGACAGACATACATATATAAGGAGACAAAGGATGCTCCTAAAAAGATCCCACTTTAATGCACAGCAAAGCCGAAAATAGTCCACAGGTATAGTAACCCACTAGAGTAATGGTAAGGCTATAAGGGTACAATTAAGTAACCGCTCCCAACACCGTGGGAGGACAATTACCACTAAAATGCCCTAGGGCAAAAATAATAAATGATTTATTGATATTCAGAAGTCGACGCAGTAACACACACTCAAAATAACCATAAAAACAATTAAAACATAAATCACGGGTGAGGCAGGGTAAGGGGATATTCTTATAAGGTGAATTCCCAAATATTAGTGTATGTCCCCTTACCAGTACCAGGTGGTAGTGTGAGACACAATGGTAAATACAAATGATAGGCAATAGAGAATGCTAGAGCCTCTGGTCTCAGGGTATGGTGGAGGTTGCACTAATCATTGCATGCTGTGATTGATCTGCTCAGTATCAATAGTTGGATACCTGAACCTTGAGAAAGCGCCAGCCCCTTATGCGCGAAACGATCGTCGGCATGACTTATAATTAAAGTTTGATTTCAATGTCCGCATCTCTGGTTCTGATAGATTTAAGTTGAGGGCTTCTGACTTTTCACTGTTAATTTTGTATCCTGATATTTTGCCAAATTCCTTTAATTCTTTGTGTAAGTTGGGAAGGGAGATCTGGGGCTGCGTTAATGTTAATATGATATCGTCTGCGAACAATGAGACTTTATAGTTTATTCCGCCAATTGGTACCCCCTGTATATTTATATTGTCTCGTATTTTAGACGCTAGTGGTTCGATTGTTAGGGCGAAGAGGAGAGGGGACAAAGGGCATCCCTGTCTCGTTCCATTTTTCATTTCAATTTTTTTTGCTGTACCCCCCGGGAGTTTCACCACTGCAGACGGGCAGCAGTACAGCGCTCGGACTCCCGCTAGATACGCATCTTTTAAGCCGAATTTCTGCATTGTTTTGTCAAGAAATAGCCAATCAATTCTATCGAACGTCTTCTCTGCGTCCAGGCTTAACAGAACCGCTTTGGTAGCTGTGAGGTGGGCATGATCAACTATATTTATAATTTTGCGGGTGTTGTCTGAGGCTTGTCTGCCAGATACAAACCCCACCTGGTCGTTGTGAATTAATCTCGGTAGGATGGGATTCAGTCTATTTGACAGGATTTTGCTGTATAGCTTAAGATCGTTATTTAGTAGGTAGATTAGTCGGTAGCTCCCACATAGCAGTGGGTCCCTACCCTCTTTGTGGATGATGGCGAGATTGGCCTGGGTCATTGATGAGGGGATTGGGCTGCCCTCCATGAATGAATTGAATAAGCTGAGTAGGTGTTTAGTTAGGATCGGGGAGAATCTTTTGTAATAAACATTGGAGAAGCCGTCGGGGCCAGGGGCTTTTGAGATTTTTAATGTTTTTATTGCGTCCGCCAGCTCTTTTTGGGTAATTTTTGCGTTAAGCATTTGATTCTCCTCCTCTGTCAGTGTTGGTAGGAGGCAATCGGACAGGTAATTACTAATAGGTTCAGTGGCTGGTGTCCCCGTGTTCCCACCCTGAGCCTTGAGGTTATAAAGTTTAATATAAAATGCGGTAAATTCCTCCGCTATTTTCTGTTTGTTATAGATTATTTCTCACGATTAATTTTTTATCGCTGTGATCTGGGAACGCTTCTGTATACCTCTTAGTTTGCTTGCCAAAAGTCTGTCAGCCTTATTGCCCTTGTCATGGTATTTCTGACTAGTCCATGTAAGAGCTTTTTCTACTTCTTCCATTTGGGCTTGTTTTAGCTCATTCCTGGCTGCGGTCAAGGTTTTATAAATCTTTTTCGAGGGGTTGGGTTTGTGCTGTTGTTCCAGCTTAATTATTTTAGTTGTAACAACTAGTGACATACCGCTCACCTCAATATTGAATACCAACTCTATGATATCAGCTGGTGCAAAGGGGATAGGGATGACAGACATACATATATAAGGAGACAAAGGATGCTCCTAAAAAGATCCCACTTTAATGCACAGCAAAGCCGAAAATAGTCCACAGGTATAGTAACCCACTAGAGTAATGGTAAGGCTATAAGGGTACAATTAAGTAACCGCTCCCAACACTGTGGGAGGACAATTACCACTAAAATGCCCTAGGGCAAAAATAATAAATGATTTATTGATATTCAGAAGTCGACGCAGTAACACACACTCAAAATAACCATAAAAACAATTAAAACATAAATCACGGGTGAGGCAGGGTAAGGGGATATTCTTATAAGGTGAATTCCCAAATATTAGTGTATGTCCCCTTACCAGTACCAGGTGGTAGTGTGAGACACAATGGTAAATACAAATGATAGGCAATAGAGAATGCTAGAGCCTCTGGTCTCAGGGTATGGTGGAGGTTGCACTAATCATTGCATGCTGTGATTGATCTGCTCAGTATCAATAGTTGGATACCTGAACCTTGAGAAAGCGCCAGCCCCTTATGCGCGAAACGATCGTCGGCATGACTTATAATTAAAGTTTGATTTCAATGTCCGCATCTCTGGTTCTGATAGATTTAAGTTGAGGGCTTCTGACTTTTCACTGTTAATTTTGTATCCTGATATTTTGCCAAATTCCTTTAATTCTTTGTGTAAGTTGGGAAGGGAGATCTGGGGCTGCGTTAATGTTAATATGATATCGTCTGCGAACAATGAGACTTTATAGTTTATTCCGCCAATTGGTACCCCCTGTATATTTATATTGTCTCGTATTTTAGACGCTAGTGGTTCGATTGTTAGGGCGAAGAGGAGAGGGGACAAAGGGCACCCCTGTCTCGTTCCATTTTTCATTTCAATTTTTTTTGCTGTACCCCCCGGGAGTTTCACCACTGCAGACGGGCAGCAGTACAGCGCTCGGACTCCCGCTAGATACGCATCTTTTAAGCCGAATTTCTGCATTGTTTTGTCAAGAAATAGCCAATCAATTCTATCGAACGTCTTCTCTGCGTCCAGGCTTAACAGAACCGCTTTGGTAGCTGTGAGGTGGGCATGATCAACTATATTTATAATTTTGCGGGTGTTGTCTGAGGCTTGTCTGCCAGATACAAACCCCACCTGGTCGTTGTGAATTAATCTCGGTAGGATGGGATTCAGTCTATTTGCCAGGATTTTGCTGTATAGCTGAAGATCGTTATTTAGTAGGTAGATTAGTCGGTAGCTCCCACATAGCATTGGGTCCCTACCCTCTTTGTGGATGATGGCGAGATTGGCCTGGGTCATTGATGGGGGATTGGGCTGCCCTCCATGAATGAATTGAATAAGCTGAGTAGGTGTTTAGTTAGGATCGGGGAGAATCTTTTGTAATAAACATTGGAGAAGCCGTCGGGGCCAGGGGCTTTTGAGATTTTTATTGTTTTTATTGCATCCGCCAGCTCTTTTTGGGTAATTTTTGCGTTAAGCATTTGATTCTCCTCCTCTGTCAGTGTTGGTAGGAGGCAATCGGACAGGTAATTACTAATACGTTCAGTGGCTGGTGTCCCCGTGTTCCCACCCTGAGCCTTGCGGTTATAAAGTTTAATATAAAATGCGGTAAATTCCTCCGCTATTTTCTGTTTGTTATAGATTATTTCTCACGATTAATTTTTTATCGCTGTGATCTGGGAACGCTTCTGTATACCTCTTAGTTTGCTCGCCAAAAGTCTGTCAGCCTTATTGCCCTTGTCATAGTATTTCTGACTAGTCCATGTAAGAGCTTTTTCTACTTCTTCCACTTGGGCTTGTTTTAGCTCATTCCTGGCTGCGGTCAAGGTTTTATAAATCTTTTTCGAGGGGTTGGGTTTGTGCTGTTGTTCCAGCTTAATTATTTTAGTTGTAACAACTAGTGACATACCGCTCACCTCAATATTGAATACCAACTCTATGATATCAGCTGGTGCAAAGGGGATAGGGATGACAGACATACATATATAAGGAGACAAAGGATGCTCCTAAAAAGATCCCACTTTAATGCACAGCAAAGCCGAAAATAGTCCACAGGTATAGTAACCCACTAGAGTAATGGTAAGGCTATAAGGGTACAATTAAGTAACCGCTCCCAACACTGTGGGAGGACAATTACCACTAAAATGCCCTAGGGCAAAAATAATAAATGATTTATTGATATTCAGAAGTCGACGCAGTAACACACACTCAAAATAACCATAAAAACAATTAAAACATAAATCACGGGTGAGGCAGGGTAAGGGGATATTCTTATAAGGTGAATTCCCAAATATTAGTGTATGTCCCCTTACCAGTACCAGGTGGTAGTGTGAGACACAATGGTAAATACAAATGATAGGCAATAGAGAATGCTAGAGCCTCTGGTCTCAGGGTATGGTGGAGGTTGCACTAATCATTGCATGCTGTGATTGATCTGCTCAGTATCAATAGTTGGATACCTGAACCTTGAGAAAGCGCCAGCCCCTTATGCGCGAAACGATCGTCGGCATGACTTATAATTAAAGTTTGATTTCAATGTCCGCATCTCTGGTTCTGATAGATTTAAGTTGAGGGCTTCTGACTTTTCACTGTTAATTTTGTATCCTGATATTTTGCCAAATTCCTTTAATTCTTTGTGTAAGTTGGGAAGGGAGATCTGGGGCTGCGTTAATGTTAATATGATATCGTCTGCGAACAATGAGACTTTATAGTTTATTCCGCCAATTGGTACCCCCTGTATATTTATATTGTCTCGTATTTTAGACGCTAGTGGTTCGATTGTTAGGGCGAAGAGGAGAGGGGACAAAGGGCACCCCTGTCTCGTTCCATTTTTCATTTCAATTTTTTTTGCTGTACCCCCCGGGAGTTTCACCACTGCAGACGGGCAGCAGTACAGCGCTCGGACTCCCGCTAGATACGCATCTTTTAAGCCGAATTTCTGCATTGTTTTGTCAAGAAATAGCCAATCAATTCTATCGAACGTCTTCTCTGCGTCCAGGCTTAACAGAACCGCTTTGGTAGCTGTGAGGTGGGCATGATCAACTATATTTATAATTTTGCGGGTGTTGTCTGAGGCTTGTCTGCCAGATACAAACCCCACCTGGTCGTTGTGAATTAATCTCGGTAGGATGGGATTCAGTCTATTTGACAGGATTTTGCTGTATAGCTGAAGATCGTTATTTAGTAGGTAGATTAGTCGGTAGCTCCCACATAGCATTGGGTCCCTACCCTCTTTGTGGATGATGGCGAGATTGGCCTGGGTCATTGATGGGGGATTGGGCTGCCCTCCATGAATTAATTGAATAAGCTGAGTAGGTGTTTAGTTAGGATCGGGGAGAATCTTTTGTAATAAACATTGGAGAAGCCGTCGGGGCCAGGGGCTTTTGAGATTTTTAATGTTTTTATTGCGTCCGCCAGCTCTTTTTGTGTAATTTTTGCGTTAAGCATTTGATTCTCCTCCTCTGTCAGTGTTGGTAGGAGGCAATCGGACAGGTAATTACTAATAGGTTCAGTGGCTGGTGTCCCCGTGTTCCCACCCTGAGCCTTGCGGTTATAAAGTTTAATATAAAATGCGGTAAATTCCTCCGCTATTTTCTGTTTGTTATAGATTATTTCTCACGATTAATTTTTTATCGCTGTGATCTGGGAACGCTTCTGTATACCTCTTAGTTTGCTCGCCAAAAGTCTGTCAGCCTTATTGCCCTTGTCATAGTATTTCTGACTAGTCCATGTAAGAGCTTTTTCTACTTCTTCCACTTGGGCTTGTTTTAGCTCATTCCTGGCTGCGGTCAAGGTTTTATAAATCTTTTTCGAGGGGTTGGGTTTGTGCTGTTGTTCCAGCTTAATTATTTTAGTTGTAACAACTAGTGACATACCGCTCACCTCAATATTGAATACCAACTCTATGATATCAGCTGGTGCAAAGGGGATAGGGATGACAGACATACATATATAAGGAGACAAAGGATGCTCCTAAAAAGATCCCACTTTAATGCACAGCAAAGCCGAAAATAGTCCACAGGTATAGTAACCCACTAGAGTAATGGTAAGGCTATAAGGGTACAATTAAGTAACTGCTCCCAACACTGTGGGAGGACAATTACCACTAAAATGCCCTAGGGCAAAAATAATAAATGATTTATTGATATTCAGAAGTCGACGCAGTAACACACACTCAAAATAACCATAAAAACAATTAAAACATAAATCACGGGTGAGGCAGGGTAAGGGGATATTCTTATAAGGTGAATTCCCAAATATTAGTGTATGTCCCCTTACCAGTACCAGGTGGTAGTGTGAGACACAATGGTAAATACAAATGATAGGCAATAGAGAATGCTAGAGCCTCTGGTCTCAGGGTATGGTGGAGGTTGCACTAATCATTGCATGCTGTGATTGATCTGCTCAGTATCAATAGTTGGATACCTGAACCTTGAGAAAGCGCCAGCCCCTTATGCGCGAAACGATCGTCGGCATGACTTATAATTAAAGTTTGATTTCAATGTCCGCATCTCTGGTTCTGATAGATTTAAGTTGAGGGCTTCTGACTTTTCACTGTTAATTTTGTATCCTGATATTTTGCCAAATTCCTTTAATTCTTTGTGTAAGTTGGGAAGGGAGATCTGGGGCTGCGTTAATGTTAATATGATATCGTCTGCGAACAATGAGACTTTATAGTTTATTCCGCCAATTGGTACCCCCTGTATATTTATATTGTCTCGTATTTTAGACGCTAGTGGTTCGATTGTTAGGGCGAAGAGGAGAGGGGACAAAGGGCACCCCTGTCTCGTTCCATTTTTCATTTCAATTTTTTTTGCTGTACCCCCCGGGAGTTTCACCACTGCAGACGGGCAGCAGTACAGCGCTCGGACTCCCGCTAGATACGCATCTTTTAAGCCGAATTTCTGCATTGTTTTGTCAAGAAATAGCCAATCAATTCTATCGAACGTCTTCTCTGCGTCCAGGCTTAACAGAACCGCTTTGGTAGCTGTGAGGTGGGCATGATCAACTATATTTATAATTTTGCGGGTGTTGTCTGAGGCTTGTCTGCCAGATACAAACCCCACCTGGTCGTTGTGAATTAATCTCGGTAGGATGGGATTCAGTCTATTTGACAGGATTTTGCTGTATAGCTTAAGATCGTTATTTAGTAGGTAGATTAGTCGGTAGCTCCCACATAGCAGTGGGTCCCTACCCTCTTTGTGGATGATGGCGAGATTGGCCTGGGTCATTGATGAGGGGATTGGGCTGCCCTCCATGAATGAATTGAATAAGCTGAGTAGGTGTTTAGTTAGGATCGGGGAGAATCTTTTGTAATAAACATTGGAGAAGCCGTCGGGGCCAGGGGCTTTTGAGATTTTTAATGTTTTTATTGCGTCCGCCAGCTCTTTTTGGGTAATTTTTGCGTTAAGCATTTGATTCTCCTCCTCTGTCAGTGTTGGTAGGAGGCAATCGGACAGGTAATTACTAATAGGTTCAGTGGCTGGTGTCCCCGTGTTCCCACCCTGAGCCTTGAGGTTATAAAGTTTAATATAAAATGCGGTAAATTCCTCCGCTATTTTCTGTTTGTTATAGATTATTTCTCACGATTAATTTTTTATCGCTGTGATCTGGGAATGCTTCTGTATACCTCTTAGTTTGCTTGCCAAAAGTCTGTCAGCCTTATTGCCCTTGTCATGGTATTTCTGACTAGTCCATGTAAGAGCTTTTTCTACTTCTTCCATTTTGGCTTGTTTTAGCTCATTCCTGGCTGCGGTCAAGGTTTTATAAATCTTTTTCGAGGGGTTGGGTTTGTGCTGTTGTTCCAGCTTAATTATTTTAGTTGTAACAACTAGTGACATACCGCTCACCTCAATATTGAATACCAACTCTATGATATCAGCTGGTGCAAAGGGGATAGGGATGACAGACATACATATATAAGGAGACAAAGGATGCTCCTAAAAAGATCCCACTTTAATGCACAGCAAAGCCGAAAATAGTCCACAGGTATAGTAACCCACTAGAGTAATGGTAAGGCTATAAGGGTACAATTAAGTAACCGCTCCCAACACCGTGGGAGGACAATTACCACTAAAATGCCCTAGGGCAAAAATAATAAATGATTTATTGATATTCAGAAGTCGACGCAGTAACACACACTCAAAATAACCATAAAAACAATTAAAACATAAATCACGGGTGAGGCAGGGTAAGGGGATATTCTTATAAGGTGAATTCCCAAATATTAGTGTATGTCCCCTTACCAGTACCAGGTGGTAGTGTGAGACACAATGGTAAATACAAATGATAGGCAATAGAGAATGCTAGAGCCTCTGGTCTCAGGGTATGGTGGAGGTTGCACTAATCATTGCATGCTGTGATTGATCTGCTCAGTATCAATAGTTGGATACCTGAACCTTGAGAAAGCGCCAGCCCCTTATGCGCGAAACGATCGTCGGCATGACTTATAATTAAAGTTTGATTTCAATGTCCGCATCTCTGGTTCTGATAGATTTAAGTTGAGGGCTTCTGACTTTTCACTGTTAATTTTGTATCCTGATATTTTGCCAAATTCCTTTAATTCTTTGTGTAAGTTGGGAAGGGAGATCTGGGGCTGCGTTAATGTTAATATGATATCGTCTGCGAACAATGAGACTTTATAGTTTATTCCGCCAATTGGTACCCCCTGTATATTTATATTGTCTCGTATTTTAGACGCTAGTGGTTCGATTGTTAGGGCGAAGAGGAGAGGGGACAAAGGGCATCCCTGTCTCGTTCCATTTTTCATTTCAATTTTTTTTGCTGTACCCCCCGGGAGTTTCACCACTGCAGACGGGCAGCAGTACAGCGCTCGGACTCCCGCTAGATACGCATCTTTTAAGCCGAATTTCTGCATTGTTTTGTCAAGAAATAGCCAATCAATTCTATCGAACGTCTTCTCTGCGTCCAGGCTTAACAGAACCGCTTTGGTAGCTGTGAGGTGGGCATGATCAACTATATTTATAATTTTGCGGGTGTTGTCTGAGGCTTGTCTGCCAGATACAAACCCCACCTGGTCGTTGTGAATTAATCTCGGTAGGATGGGATTCAGTCTATTTGACAGGATTTTGCTGTATAGCTTAAGATCGTTATTTAGTAGGTAGATTAGTCGGTAGCTCCCACATAGCAGTGGGTCCCTACCCTCTTTGTGGATGATGGCGAGATTGGCCTGGGTCATTGATGAGGGGATTGGGCTGCCCTCCATGAATGAATTGAATAAGCTGAGTAGGTGTTTAGTTAGGATCGGGGAGAATCTTTTGTAATAAACATTGGAGAAGCCGTCGGGGCCAGGGGCTTTTGAGATTTTTAATGTTTTTATTGCGTCCGCCAGCTCTTTTTGGGTAATTTTTGCGTTAAGCATTTGATTCTCCTCCTCTGTCAGTGTTGGTAGGAGGCAATCGGACAGGTAATTACTAATAGGTTCAGTGGCTGGTGTCCCCGTGTTCCCACCCTGAGCCTTGAGGTTATAAAGTTTAATATAAAATGCGGTAAATTCCTCCGCTATTTTCTGTTTGTTATAGATTATTTCTCACGATTAATTTTTTATCGCTGTGATCTGGGAACGCTTCTGTATACCTCTTAGTTTGCTTGCCAAAAGTCTGTCAGCCTTATTGCCCTTGTCATGGTATTTCTGACTAGTCCATGTAAGAGCTTTTTCTACTTCTTCCATTTGGGCTTGTTTTAGCTCATTCCTGGCTGCGGTCAAGGTTTTATAAATCTTTTTCGAGGGGTTGGGTTTGTGCTGTTGTTCCAGCTTAATTATTTTAGTTGTAACAACTAGTGACATACCGCTCACCTCAATATTGAATACCAACTCTATGATATCAGCTGGTGCAAAGGGGATAGGGATGACAGACATACATATATAAGGAGACAAAGGATGCTCCTAAAAAGATCCCACTTTAATGCACAGCAAAGCCGAAAATAGTCCACAGGTATAGTAACCCACTAGAGTAATGGTAAGGCTATAAGGGTACAATTAAGTAACCGCTCCCAACACTGTGGGAGGACAATTACCACTAAAATGCCCTAGGGCAAAAATAATAAATGATTTATTGATATTCAGAAGTCGACGCAGTAACACACACTCAAAATAACCATAAAAACAATTAAAACATAAATCACGGGTGAGGCAGGGTAAGGGGATATTCTTATAAGGTGAATTCCCAAATATTAGTGTATGTCCCCTTACCAGTACCAGGTGGTAGTGTGAGACACAATGGTAAATACAAATGATAGGCAATAGAGAATGCTAGAGCCTCTGGTCTCAGGGTATGGTGGAGGTTGCACTAATCATTGCATGCTGTGATTGATCTGCTCAGTATCAATAGTTGGATACCTGAACCTTGAGAAAGCGCCAGCCCCTTATGCGCGAAACGATCGTCGGCATGACTTATAATTAAAGTTTGATTTCAATGTCCGCATCTCTGGTTCTGATAGATTTAAGTTGAGGGCTTCTGACTTTTCACTGTTAATTTTGTATCCTGATATTTTGCCAAATTCCTTTAATTCTTTGTGTAAGTTGGGAAGGGAGATCTGGGGCTGCGTTAATGTTAATATGATATCGTCTGCGAACAATGAGACTTTATAGTTTATTCCGCCAATTGGTACCCCCTGTATATTTATATTGTCTCGTATTTTAGACGCTAGTGGTTCGATTGTTAGGGCGAAGAGGAGAGGGGACAAAGGGCATCCCTGTCTCGTTCCATTTTTCATTTCAATTTTTTTTGCTGTACCCCCCGGGAGTTTCACCACTGCAGACGGGCAGCAGTACAGCGCTCGGACTCCCGCTAGATACGCATCTTTTAAGCCGAATTTCTGCATTGTTTTGTCAAGAAATAGCCAATCAATTCTATCGAACGTCTTCTCTGCGTCCAGGCTTAACAGAACCGCTTTGGTAGCTGTGAGGTGGGCATGATCAACTATATTTATAATTTTGCGGGTGTTGTCTGAGGCTTGTCTGCCAGATACAAACCCCACCTGGTCGTTGTGAATTAATCTCGGTAGGATGGGATTCAGTCTATTTGCCAGGATTTTGCTGTATAGCTGAAGATCGTTATTTAGTAGGTAGATTAGTCGGTAGCTCCCACATAGCATTGGGTCCCTACCCTCTTTGTGGATGATGGCGAGATTGGCCTGGGTCATTGATGGGGGATTGGTCTGCCCTCCATGAATGAATTGAATAAGCTGAGTAGGTGTTTAGTTAGGATCGGGGAGAATCTTTTGTAATAAACATTGGAGAAGCCGTCGGGGCCAGGGGCTTTTGAGATTTTTATTGTTTTTATTGCATCCGCCAGCTCTTTTTGGGTAATTTTTGCGTTAAGCATTTGATTCTCCTCCTCTGTCAGTGTTGGTAGGAGGCAATCGGACAGGTAATTACTAATACGTTCAGTGGCTGGTGTCCCCGTGTTCCCACCCTGAGCCTTGCGGTTATAAAGTTTAATATAAAATGCGGTAAATTCCTCCGCTATTTTCTGTTTGTTATAGATTATTTCTCACGATTAATTTTTTATCGCTGTGATCTGGGAACGCTTCTGTATACCTCTTAGTTTGCTCGCCAAAAGTCTGTCAGCCTTATTGCCCTTGTCATAGTATTTCTGACTAGTCCATGTAAGAGCTTTTTCTACTTCTTCCACTTGGGCTTGTTTTAGCTCATTCCTGGCTGCGGTCAAGGTTTTATAAATCTTTTTCGAGGGGTTGGGTTTGTGCTGTTGTTCCAGCTTAATTATTTTAGTTGTAACAACTAGTGACATACCGCTCACCTCAATATTGAATACCAACTCTATGATATCAGCTGGTGCAAAGGGGATAGGGATGACAGACATACATATATAAGGAGACAAAGGATGCTCCTAAAAAGATCCCACTTTAATGCACAGCAAAGCCGAAAATAGTCCACAGGTATAGTAACCCACTAGAGTAATGGTAAGGCTATAAGGGTACAATTAAGTAACCGCTCCCAACACTGTGGGAGGACAATTACCACTAAAATGCCCTAGGGCAAAAATAATAAATGATTTATTGATATTCAGAAGTCGACGCAGTAACACACACTCAAAATAACCATAAAAACAATTAAAACATAAATCACGGGTGAGGCAGGGTAAGGGGATATTCTTATAAGGTGAATTCCCAAATATTAGTGTATGTCCCCTTACCAGTACCAGGTGGTAGTGTGAGACACAATGGTAAATACAAATGATAGGCAATAGAGAATGCTAGAGCCTCTGGTCTCAGGGTATGGTGGAGGTTGCACTAATCATTGCATGCTGTGATTGATCTGCTCAGTATCAATAGTTGGATACCTGAACCTTGAGAAAGCGCCAGCCCCTTATGCGCGAAACGATCGTCGGCATGACTTATAATTAAAGTTTGATTTCAATGTCCGCATCTCTGGTTCTGATAGATTTAAGTTGAGGGCTTCTGACTTTTCACTGTTAATTTTGTATCCTGATATTTTGCCAAATTCCTTTAATTCTTTGTGTAAGTTGGGAAGGGAGATCTGGGGCTGCGTTAATGTTAATATGATATCGTCTGCGAACAATGAGACTTTATAGTTTATTCCGCCAATTGGTACCCCCTGTATATTTATATTGTCTCGTATTTTAGACGCTAGTGGTTCGATTGTTAGGGCGAAGAGGAGAGGGGACAAAGGGCACCCCTGTCTCGTTCCATTTTTCATTTCAATTTTTTTTGCTGTACCCCCCGGGAGTTTCACCACTGCAGACGGGCAGCAGTACAGCGCTCGGACTCCCGCTAGATACGCATCTTTTAAGCCGAATTTCTGCATTGTTTTGTCAAGAAATAGCCAATCAATTCTATCGAACGTCTTCTCTGCGTCCAGGCTTAACAGAACCGCTTTGGTAGCTGTGAGGTGGGCATGATCAACTATATTTATAATTTTGCGGGTGTTGTCTGAGGCTTGTCTGCCAGATACAAACCCCACCTGGTCGTTGTGAATTAATCTCGGTAGGATGGGATTCAGTCTATTTGACAGGATTTTGCTGTATAGCTGAAGATCGTTATTTAGTAGGTAGATTAGTCGGTAGCTCCCACATAGCATTGGGTCCCTACCCTCTTTGTGGATGATGGCGAGATTGGCCTGGGTCATTGATGGGGGATTGGTCTGCCCTCCATGAATGAATTGAATAAGCTGAGTAGGTGTTTAGTTAGGATCGGGGAGAATCTTTTGTAATAAACATTGGAGAAGCCGTCGGGGCCAGGGGCTTTTGAGATTTTTATTGTTTTTATTGCATCCGCCAGCTCTTTTTGGGTAATTTTTGCGTTAAGCATTTGATTCTCCTCCTCTGTCAGTGTTGGTAGGAGGCAATCGGACAGGTAATTACTAATACGTTCAGTGGCTGGTGTCCCCGTGTTCCCACCCTGAGCCTTGCGGTTATAAAGTTTAATATAAAATGCGGTAAATTCCTCCGCTATTTTCTGTTTGTTATAGATTATTTCTCACGATTAATTTTTTATCGCTGTGATCTGGGAACGCTTCTGTATACCTCTTAGTTTGCTCGCCAAAAGTCTGTCAGCCTTATTGCCCTTGTCATAGTATTTCTGACTAGTCCATGTAAGAGCTTTTTCTACTTCTTCCACTTGGGCTTGTTTTAGCTCATTCCTGGCTGCGGTCAAGGTTTTATAAATCTTTTTCGAGGGGTTGGGTTTGTGCTGTTGTTCCAGCTTAATTATTTTAGTTGTAACAACTAGTGACATACCGCTCACCTCAATATTGAATACCAACTCTATGATATCAGCTGGTGCAAAGGGGATAGGGATGACAGACATACATATATAAGGAGACAAAGGATGCTCCTAAAAAGATCCCACTTTAATGCACAGCAAAGCCGAAAATAGTCCACAGGTATAGTAACCCACTAGAGTAATGGTAAGGCTATAAGGGTACAATTAAGTAACCGCTCCCAACACTGTGGGAGGACAATTACCACTAAAATGCCCTAGGGCAAAAATAATAAATGATTTATTGATATTCAGAAGTCGACGCAGTAACACACACTCAAAATAACCATAAAAACAATTAAAACATAAATCACGGGTGAGGCAGGGTAAGGGGATATTCTTATAAGGTGAATTCCCAAATATTAGTGTATGTCCCCTTACCAGTACCAGGTGGTAGTGTGAGACACAATGGTAAATACAAATGATAGGCAATAGAGAATGCTAGAGCCTCTGGTCTCAGGGTATGGTGGAGGTTGCACTAATCATTGCATGCTGTGATTGATCTGCTCAGTATCAATAGTTGGATACCTGAACCTTGAGAAAGCGCCAGCCCCTTATGCGCGAAACGATCGTCGGCATGACTTATAATTAAAGTTTGATTTCAATGTCCGCATCTCTGGTTCTGATAGATTTAAGTTGAGGGCTTCTGACTTTTCACTGTTAATTTTGTATCCTGATATTTTGCCAAATTCCTTTAATTCTTTGTGTAAGTTGGGAAGGGAGATCTGGGGCTGCGTTAATGTTAATATGATATCGTCTGCGAACAATGAGACTTTATAGTTTATTCCGCCAATTGGTACCCCCTGTATATTTATATTGTCTCGTATTTTAGACGCTAGTGGTTCGATTGTTAGGGCGAAGAGGAGAGGGGACAAAGGGCACCCCTGTCTCGTTCCATTTTTCATTTCAATTTTTTTTGCTGTACCCCCCGGGAGTTTCACCACTGCAGACGGGCAGCAGTACAGCACTCGGACTCCCGCTAGATACGCATCTTTTAAGCCGAATTTCTGCATTGTTTTGTCAAGAAATAGCCAATCAATTCTATCGAACGTCTTCTCTGCGTCCAGGCTTAACAGAACCGCTTTGGTAGCTGTGAGGTGGGCATGATCAACTATATTTATAATTTTGCGGGTGTTGTCTGAGGCTTGTCTGCCAGATACAAACCCCACCTGGTCGTTGTGAATTAATCTCGGTAGGATGGGATTCAGTCTATTTGCCAGGATTTTGCTGTATAGCTTAAGATCGTTATTTAGTAGGTAGATTAGTCGGTAGCTCCCACATAGCAGTGGGTCCCTACCCTCTTTGTGGATGATGGCGAGATTGGCCTGGGTCATTGATGGGGGGATTGGGCTGCCCTCCATGAATGAATTGAATAAGCTGAGTAGGTGTTTAGTTAGTATCGGGGAGAATCTTTTGTAATAAACATTGGAGAAGCCGTCGGGGCCAGGGGCTTTTGAGATTTTTAATGTTTTTATTGCGTCCGCCAGCTCTTTTTGGGTAATTTTTGCGTTAAGCATTTGATTCTCCTCCTCTGTCAGTGTTGGTAGGAGGCAATCGGACAGGTAATTACTAATAGGTTCAGTGGCTGGTGTCCCCGTGTTCCCACCCTGAGCCTTGAGGTTATAAAGTTTAATATAAAATGCGGTAAATTCCTCCGCTATTTTCTGTTTGTTATAGATTATTTCTCACGATTAATTTTTTATCGCTGTGATCTGGGAACGCTTCTGTATACCTCTTAGTTTGCTCGCCAAAAGTCTGTCAGCCTTATTGCCCTTGTCATAGTATTTCTGACTAGTCCATGTAAGAGCTTTTTCTACTTCTTCCACTTGGGCTTGTTTTAGCTCATTCCTGGCTGCGGTCAAGGTTTTATAAATCTTTTTCGAGGGGTTGGGTTTGTGCTGTTGTTCCAGCTTAATTATTTTAGTTGTAACAACTAGTGACATACCGCTCACCTCAATATTGAATACCAACTCTATGATATCAGCTGGTGCAAAGGGGATAGGGATGACAGACATACATATATAAGGAGACAAAGGATGCTCCTAAAAAGATCCCACTTTAATGCACAGCAAAGCCGAAAATAGTCCACAGGTATAGTAACCCACTAGAGTAATGGTAAGGCTATAAGGGTACAATTAAGTAACCGCTCCCAACACTGTGGGAGGACAATTACCACTAAAATGCCCTAGGGCAAAAATAATAAATGATTTATTGATATTCAGAAGTCGACGCAGTAACACACACTCAAAATAACCATAAAAACAATTAAAACATAAATCACGGGTGAGGCAGGGTAAGGGGATATTCTTATAAGGTGAATTCCCAAATATTAGTGTATGTCCCCTTACCAGTACCAGGTGGTAGTGTGAGACACAATGGTAAATACAAATGATAGGCAATAGAGAATGCTAGAGCCTCTGGTCTCAGGGTATGGTGGAGGTTGCACTAATCATTGCATGCTGTGATTGATCTGCTCAGTATCAATAGTTGGATACCTGAACCTTGAGAAAGCGCCAGCCCCTTATGCGCGAAACGATCGTCGGCATGACTTATAATTAAAGTTTGATTTCAATGTCCGCATCTCTGGTTCTGATAGATTTAAGTTGAGGGCTTCTGACTTTTCACTGTTAATTTTGTATCCTGATATTTTGCCAAATTCCTTTAATTCTTTGTGTAAGTTGGGAAGGGAGATCTGGGGCTGCGTTAATGTTAATATGATATCGTCTGCGAACAATGAGACTTTATAGTTTATTCCGCCAATTGGTACCCCCTGTATATTTATATTGTCTCGTATTTTAGACGCTAGTGGTTCGATTGTTAGGGCGAAGAGGAGAGGGGACAAAGGGCACCCCTGTCTCATTCCATTTTTCATTTCAATTTTTTTTGCTGTACCCCCCGGGAGTTTCACCACTGCAGACGGGCAGCAGTACAGCACTCGGACTCCCGCTAGATACGCATCTTTTAAGCCGAATTTCTGCATTGTTTTGTCAAGAAATAGCCAATCAATTCTATCGAACGTCTTCTCTGCGTCCAGGCTTAACAGAACCGCTTTGGTAGCTGTGAGGTGGGCATGATCAACTATATTTATAATTTTGCGGGTGTTGTCTGAGGCTTGTCTGCCAGATACAAACCCCACCTGGTCGTTGTGAATTAATCTCGGTAGGATGGGATTCAGTCTATTTGCCAGGATTTTGCTGTATAGCTTAAGATCGTTATTTAGTAGGTAGATTAGTCGGTAGCTCCCACATAGCAGTGGGTCCCTACCCTCTTTGTGGATGATGGCGAGATTGGCCTGGGTCATTGATGGGGGGATTGGGCTGCCCTCCATGAATGAATTGAATAAGCTGAGTAGGTGTTTAGTTAGGATCGGGGAGAATCTTTTGTAATAAACATTGGAGAAGCCGTCGGGGCCAGGGGCTTTTGAGATTTTTAATGTTTTTATTGCGTCCGCCAGCTCTTTTTGGGTAATCTTTGCGTTAAGCATTTGATTCTCCTCCTCTGTCAGTGTTGGTAGGAGGCAATCGGACAGGTAATTACTAATAGGTTCAGTGGCTGGTGTCCCCGTGTTCCCACCCTGAGCCTTGAGGTTATAAAGTTTAATATAAAATGCGGTAAATTCCTCCGCTATTTTCTGTTTGTTATAGATTATTTCTCACGATTAATTTTTTATCGCTGTGATCTGGGAACGCTTCTGTATACCTCTTAGTTTGCTCGCCAAAATCTGTCAGCCTTATTGCCCTTGTCATAGTTTTTCTGACTAGTCCATGTAAGAGCTTTTTCTACTTCCACTTGGGCTTGTTTTAGCTCATTCCTGGCTGCGGTCAAGGTTTTATAAATCTTTTTCGAGGGGTTGGGTTTGTGCTGTTGTTCCAGCTTAATTATTTTAGTTGTAACAACTAGTGACATACCGCTCACCTCAATATTGAATACCAACTCTATGATATCAGCTGGTGCAAAGGGGATAGGGATGACAGACATACATATATAAGGAGACAAAGGATGCTCCTAAAAAGATCCCACTTTAATGCACAGCAAAGCCGAAAATAGTCCACAGGTATAGTAACCCACTAGAGTAATGGTAAGGCTATAAGGGTACAATTAAGTAACCGCTCCCAACACTGTGGGAGGACAATTACCACTAAAATGCCCTAGGGCAAAAATAATAAATGATTTATTGATATTCAGAAGTCGACGCAGTAACACACACTCAAAATAACCATAAAAACAATTAAAACATAAATCACGGGTGAGGCAGGGTAAGGGGATATTCTTATAAGGTGAATTCCCAAATATTAGTGTATGTCCCCTTACCAGTACCAGGTGGTAGTGTGAGACACAATGGTAAATACAAATGATAGGCAATAGAGAATGCTAGAGCCTCTGGTCTCAGGGTATGGTGGAGGTTGCACTAATCATTGCATGCTGTGATTGATCTGCTCAGTATCAATAGTTGGATACCTGAACCTTGAGAAAGCGCCAGCCCCTTATGCGCGAAACGATCGTCGGCATGACTTATAATTAAAGTTTGATTTCAATGTCCGCATCTCTGGTTCTGATAGATTTAAGTTGAGGGCTTCTGACTTTTCACTGTTAATTTTGTATCCTGATATTTTGCCAAATTCCTTTAATTCTTTGTGTAAGTTGGGAAGGGAGATCTGGGGCTGCGTTAATGTTAATATGATATCGTCTGCGAACAATGAGACTTTATAGTTTATTCCGCCAATTGGTACCCCCTGTATATTTATATTGTCTCGTATTTTAGACGCTAGTGGTTCGATTGTTAGGGCGAAGAGGAGAGGGGACAAAGGGCACCCCTGTCTCGTTCCATTTTTCATTTCAATTTTTTTTGCTGTACCCCCCGGGAGTTTCACCACTGCAGACGGGCAGCAGTACAGCGCTCGGACTCCCGCTAGATACGCATCTTTTAAGCCGAATTTCTGCATTGTTTTGTCAGGAAATAGCCAATCAATTCTATCGAACGTCTTCTCTGCGTCCAGGCTTAACAGAACCGCTTTGGTAGCTGTGAGGTGGGCATGATCAACTATATTTATAATTTTGCGGGTGTTGTCTGAGGCTTGTCTGCCAGATACAAACCCCACCTGGTCGTTGTGAATTAATCTCGGTAGGATGGGATTCAGTCTATTTGCCAGGATTTTGCTGTATAGCTTAAGATCGTTATTTAGTAGGTAGATTAGTCGGTAGCTCCCACATAGCAGTGGGTCCCTACCCTCTTTGTGGATGATGGCGAGATTGGCCTGGGTCATTGATGGGGGGATTGGGCTGCCCTCCATGAATGAATTGAATAAGCTGAGTAGGTGTTTAGTTAGGATCGGGGAGAATCTTTTGTAATAAACATTGGAGAAGCCGTCGGGGCCAGTGGCTTTTGAGATTTTTAATGTTTTTATTGCGTCCGCCAGCTCTTTTTGGGTAATCTTTGCGTTAAGCATTTGATTCTCCTCCTCTGTCAGTGTTGGTAGGAGGCAATCGGACAGGTAATTACTAATAGGTTCAGTGGCTGGTGTCCCCGTGTTCCCACCCTGAGCCTTGAGGTTATAAAGTTTAATATAAAATGCGGTAAATTCCTCCGCTATTTTCTGTTTGTTATAGATTATTTCTCACGATTAATTTTTTATCGCTGTGATCTGGGAACGCTTCTGTATACCTCTTAGTTTGCTCGCCAAAAGTCTGTCAGCCTTATTGCCCTTGTCATAGTTTTTCTGACTAGTCCATGTAAGAGCTTTTTCTACTTCCACTTGGGCTTGTTTTAGCTCATTCCTGGCTGCGGTCAAGGTTTTATAAATCTTTTTCGAGGGGTTGGGTTTGTGCTGTTGTTCCAGCTTAATTATTTTAGTTGTAACAACTAGTGACATACCGCTCACCTCAATATTGAATACCAACTCTATGATATCAGCTGGTGCAAAGGGGATAGGGATGACAGACATACATATATAAGGAGACAAAGGATGCTCCTAAAAAGATCCCACTTTAATGCACAGCAAAGCCGAAAATAGTCCACAGGTATATGGTAAGTCTATAAGGGTACAATTAAGTAACCGCTCCCAACACTGTGGGAGGACAATTACCACTAAAATGCCCTAGGGCAAAAATAATAAATGATTTATTGATATTCAGAAGTCGACGCAGTAACACACGCTCAAAATAACCATAAAAACCATTAAAACATAAATCACGGGTGAGGCAGGGTAAGGGGATATTCTTATAAGGTGAATTCCCAAATATTAGTGTATGTCCCCTTACCAGTACCAGGTGGTAGTGTGAGACACAATGGTAAATACAAATGATAGGCAATAGAGAATGCTAGAGCCTCTGGTCTCAGGGTATGGTGGAGGTTGCACTAATCATTGCATGCTGTGATTGATCTGCTCAGTATCAATAGTTGGATATCACACTGACAGTAGGTAGTGATGCATGCAGAGTAGTGAATGCAAATAAATGTGCCACTGTCATATACCACAAAACCTATATAGGTACTAGGTCACACGATCAATGATTCAGTAAATCATTAGTGCACATTATACCACATTATATAAATGAACCGCGGCATGTGCATCAAAAACCGGACCTGATTTATGCATAAACTACCTCTGCTAGGCAATTAACAATTCGAACAACCCCACACAAACTACCAGGAACAGTCTCACCCGTGACTCCTCCTACACGACGTCAACGTGGTGACGTCATGCCGACGATCGTTTCGCGCATAAGGGGCTGGCGCTTTCTCAAGGTTCAGGTATCCAACTATTGATACTGAGCAGATCAATCACAGCATGCAATGATTAGTGCAACCTCCACCATACCCTGAGACCAGAGGCTCTAGCATTCTCTATTGCCTATCATTTGTATTTACCATTGTGTCTCACACTACCACCTGGTACTGGTAAGGGGACATACACTAATATTTGGGAATTCACCTTATAATAATATCCCCTTACCTTGCCTCACCCGTGATTTATGTTTTAATTGTTTTTATGGTTATTTTGAGTGTGTGTTACTGTGTCGACTTCTGAATATCAATAAATCATTTATTATTTTTGCCCTAGGGCATTTTAGTGGTAATTGTCCTCCCACAGTGTTGGGAGCGGTTACTTAATTGTACCCTTATAGCCTTACCATTACTCTAGTGGGTTACTATACCTGTGGACTATTTTCGGCTTTGCTGTGCATTAAAGT
Source organism: Ascaphus truei (assembly GCF_040206685.1). NCBI lineage: Eukaryota > Metazoa > Chordata > Amphibia > Anura > Ascaphidae > Ascaphus > Ascaphus truei. The sequence goes on along the minus strand of NC_134487.1, from coordinate 200,663,751 downwards.
GGGATCTTTTTAGGAGCATCCATTGTCTCCTTATATATGTATAATTATTTTAGTTGTCAGATCTGTTATTAATTTCACCTTGGCCTTTCTGTGGGATGCAATTGAAATAAAAGTTCCCCTAATTGCTGCCCTATGGGCTTCCCACAGAACCGCCGGAGAGTCTACTATGCCCCAGTTGAGAGCGAAGTACTCCCTAAAAGCCTTTTTAATTTCTTTTTCTACCTCCGGGTGGTTCAGTAGGGAGTCGTTCAGCTTCCAAGTGTAGGCGGTTAATTTATGAAATGGGGTGGATAGGGTTAATGTGATGGGGGCGTGATCTGACCATGTAATGGGGCCTAAGTCTGAATTTGTGCAGGCTTCCAGGATATATTTGGTAGCAAAAAAATAGTCTATAAGAGAGTATGACTGGTGGGGTGCGGAATAGAATGTGTAATCTTTTTGGCCCTGGTGTTGGATTCTCCAGATGTCCATTAAGGAATATTCCTTGGTGATCGTTTTAAATTGTTTCTCCATCCTCTGATGTGGAGCTCTGTGTTGGCCTTGTTGGCCTGAGGTTCTGTCCTCCGCAGAGTTTATGGCCATATTAAAGTCTCCGCCCACAATCAACGAAGATAGGTAGGGTCAACCTTTTCTAACACTGCTTTCAGGAATTCCGTTTGATTATCATTTGGCGCGTAGATGTTGATCAGAGCGACCGGCGAGCCAGCCAGTGAGCCATATACCATTAGAAATCTACCCTCTGGGTCTGAAGTGGTTTTGGTGATATTGAATGGGGTTCCTTGTCGGAGCAGGATCGCTACTCCCCGCTTTTTACTGTTAAATGACGAGAAGAAACCCGTAGGGAATACATTGCTAATCAATTTGGGCAGCTCTTGGGATGTAAAGTGCGTCTCTTGGAGGAAGATGATATCTCCCTTGGACTTTTTCAGCTCTTGGAGCGCCAGTCGTCTTTTTCTATTATTATTCAGGCCCTTTACGTTTAGTGATACAAGTTTAATTGCGGACTGACTAGCCATTTGGGCGAGAGAGTTTAGTGTCCATCGGGGTCTCGCCCTTCCCACTGGGGAGATCCTGGTTCGTTGGTTCAGAGAACCTTTTTAACGCTTCTTGATGCTGCTGTTTGAGTATGGGTGTCAGGCCCGCCCGACGAGGGGTTGGGTGGGAGGAGGGCAGGGAAGGTCGAGAGGGGGGGGGGGGAATAGGCTGCTGGGACAGGGTCAGCAGCAAGAGGCAAAGTGGGACGAGGTCAGCTAAGGACCTCCAATAAGTACGGCCGGGATTGGCTACCGGCATTTGGGCTTAAGGCCCAATGGGGTGGGGGAATCCGATGGTTCAGGCATGGGCGTGCAGGGAAGGTGCGGACCCTTGTACTTGCTTAGTGTAAGCTCTACCTTAGTTTAAGAGGGGGGGGGAACTGTACCCTATGGGACTACTCTCTGCAATTACGTCTGGCGTGACGCACCCACTAATCAAGGACTGAGCTGTGCTTCAAGGGAGTTCCTCACATTGATCGTTTGATTGGTATGTACTTTTGTTTTGCTGGGGGTCTATACAGGACCTTTATGGTATATATAGAGATCTGTGTTAGCCGTCCAGCGTAACTAGTACACTCCTATGTTTATATCATCCTAATGAGTCTCCTTAGCTCTTATACATGCTCTAATGCCTTGGTTACATATTTTATTACTCTGAATATGCATGTATGTTCCTAGGACAGCAGAGCCCTGAATATTGGGATAATATCCCTCACCCACTACGGTCAAGCTTATAGGTTTTGGACATTGGGAAGGCGTGGGGAGGGGAGGGAAAACTCCTAGCATAGCCATAACATGGAGATCTTTCTGACAATCCTTAAAACCAGTGTAAGAAAGTGAGAACAACTCTTAACAAGCTCAGTACATGAAAAGCATTATAACCTCTCTTTTTGTCAGTCGGTCAAGCTTATAGGTTTTGGACCTGGGAAAAGGGGGGGAGATGGGGGGGGTGGGGAGATAAGAGGGAGGGGGAGGGGGAGACCTGGGTTGACAGGTAACACAACAGCACATTGCATTAATGTTTTTAGGTATCATGCTGAACATAAACGGAATACTTCCTACGCTTGCTGGTCGGGGAAGAGGGGGGGGGGGGATGGAGCTCTTACATTTAGTGAAGTTAATATCCGAGGATCCTTATGACATTTCTATTTGATCTATGTGGCCCGCCGTGTGCCTTCCTCAGAGGGTTTGACAACGTATTTTATTACTGCAGGCAGCATCATTAGTATGGGGCCGTGCGGCCATATCTTTTTCAGTGGAAGGGCAGGCTTATGGGCTTTGGTGCGTGAGGGGGGGAGGGGGAAGGGGGGGAGAGAAAAGGGAGTACATTATATTATAACACATACAACTTTTCTCAACTTCAACATTCATCAACTGAGGAACAGGTTTTTTTTTTTTTTTTACATAACTCAACTGTGGCATAGGGACGGCTTAGCACTAGATCCATGTGGCCAGCTAATCTAGACTGCCAGTTACTGTAATAGTGTCACTGCCGCTGCTTCCATTATCGAAGTCATTTGGGCTTCCTGTCTTGTGCAGGGCTCATTAGGCAGCTTCCCAGTTAACTAGTATTTCCTAGTCCGGGGGGGGGTGGGGAGGGTAGCAACAGTCGTGCGAACCGAGCCTGGGGTCCATAGTCCTGTACCCGGGCCTTAGACAGATTAAATTTTGCTACTTACAGTTAGTAGATCGCAGTGCTGTTGTCGGAGCATCGCGCTCCCCTCCTATCCCACCCACAAATCCCCCCGCCAACCCCTAAAGCCCAGCCGGACCTCAGCACTCTTCAACTGCCATTCGGTCAGCGGCGAAAGTTATAGTAGCTTCAGCTGTGGGTTGCCTCTGATCGTCAGGGGTCGGATTCTGAAGCTATGCGTCTGGCTGGGTCTGGTGTGGTTCTTGAGCCGTCATGTGCTCCCGTCTTCGCTGTGGACTACAGGGCTTCTCATCTGTTCTTAGACTGCCTTGGCGCCGCCGTTCTCCTCGCGGGATGGGTGCTGCGTGGTTCCGCGTCCTCCCGGTGCGGTGGGTCTTGTAGTTGCTCCGTTGTCCAGGAAAGCGAACGAATGGGGCCATGTCCTCAGGGCGGTGGATGGTTAGGAATTTGCCGTCATAGCTTACCATAAGCTTGAACGGAAAGCCCCAGCGGTACTTCACCTCCTCCCGGAGGAATGAGGTCAAGGGCTTCATTTCTCTCCTTCGGTCGACTGTTATCCGTGACAGGTCGTTGAAAATTTGGAGAGTTTCATTTTGGAAAGGTAGTGACTCTTTCCCTCTGCAGGCGGTGATGATCTTCTCCTTTACTGTATAGCTGTGTAATCTTATGATTACATCGCGTCGCCGGTTGGGATCTTCTGATCTGGGAGCTACCGCCCGGTGGGCCCTATCCATCTCTAGGTCCATGTCCTCTAGCGGGCCGCAGAGCGATGTGAACAGTTCCGCAAGATGGGGACGAAGCTGGCCAGGTAAGACCGTCTCCGGTACATTTCTTATGCGCAGATTCTGGCGCCTGTCCCTATTTTCTTGGTCTTCCTGCCCGTCTTTGAGACGGGAGATCTCCTCTCCTAGCCGGATGATTTCTTCCTCGGCTGCTGTTTGTCTTGCCAGGTGGACTCCTCCAGTCCACCTTCCAGAGTCGTTGTCCTCTCTGTTAGGCCAGACATCTCCTGTTTAATCTCCGCTACTGCTGCTTTGATTTCTGCCTGCAGGGATGTTTGGAGCTTGACATGCATGGTGGAGAATAGGCTCTCCAGGTAGGATCGGGTGATCGGTTCCTCTATCTCCATTTCAAGAGTTGCATGGGCTTTCATACCCATATTTAGAGCTGCTTGCGGCTCTTGTGAGCCTCGTGGTCCGCCACCCTCTTGGTTTGCTGGACTCTTCTGTGTCGGGGAGAAGAACCGTGACACCGCCGGTGCTGCGGGCTTCTTTGTGTGTTTGGACATGCTCCGATCTCTCCAAGTAATGGGGGTATGTTTTTGAGCCGTGAATTTCTGGTTTGGGAGCGTTATTTATTAAGTTTTAGCCGGTGGGTCCGCGGAGCTCCCCTCCTACACCCCCACTCCTGATGACATCATCGGAAACCCATCCCTTTAGCACATTTTTAATGGATCATCAATATTCAGTATTGTCATAGACAACTTAGGATCTGGCTGTGGTTTTTTTTTTTTAGGGAAGCTGTGTCTTTAACTGAAACGGGAGGTGCTATCTTGGATCCAGATGGAACGCAGGCTGAAACACATGAAGATAGCTCCTACTCAGAAAGCTCTTATTCAGACCACAGCTCTGATCAGACCCTCTCTTCACAGTGGGGGCGCAGGCAGGCTCAGGAGGGATCAGGTAGGGCGCAAGAAGGCGGGCAGCCAATATCTTCAACTGGTTTAGCCAACAAAATAGTCAGTGGGTCCATAGAAATGGACACATCCGTTATTTCTTTTTTTAATAGATTGGATAACGATCCAATATTTCTATTGCCGGACACGTCCACCAAATGTGGACCATATCGCTTCTCTGCCCACAACCCCTCCAGCACAGATCAGACACCACAGGGTAGATTTGCTTCAGCGGCCATGGCGTGAGGTACCAATGAATACAATTTTATATATATTTTCTTTAGTTGCTGTGCATATGGAAGTTTTTGCAGCAAACTCCCATATATCCTCCCAATCATCCCTGTCAATTTCTATTTTCAAATCCGCTGCTCATTTGAGCATGCAGTCATGATCATGTGAATTGACCAAGGCCTCAAAACTGGCTTTTATTCTAGTTATCAAACCTTTTTGATAACTACCTCTCCTACATAGTGCTTCAAAACTTGTGAAGGGAGTAAATTCTAATTTTGGGGACATTTTTGGAAAAAAATTCTGATCTGTAGATATTTAAACATACTAAGGTCTGGTGCCTCATACCTACAGTAGTTAGGAACTCTTGGAAACTAGAAAGTTTTCCTTTATGCACTAGGTCGGCAACTACTCTAATATGTTTAGCTTTAATTTGGTCGAATTGTTTATAATCACAGCCTGGGGGGAAATTGGGATTATTAAAAAGCGGAGTGAGTTGCGAAACGGGAGACACAAGATTAAATTTGCCCTTAGACGGAGACCCCGCCCCCAGAGTGAGACGGATGGCAGCTTAAGCCTTGAGCTCCATCCCTCATCCCCGACAATACACTCATAAAGCAAGCAAAACTAACCTTTATCACCCCTAACTACTTTCACAATACCATTAAAACATTAGAGATGGCACCGATGCAGGCAAAATAGAAGGAGACCTCCGCAAATATCTGGGCCGATCGAGCTCACGGAGCGTGGCAGCAACAATGGCGCCGGATTCAAATGCAGGATCAGAGTCAGAACGCGATGAAGACACAGCGGAGGGACCGGAGCAATTACCTGTCCGCCGCTGTGATTTTGAGAGGTTGTATAGAGACATGAAAGCCCTTATACACCTGGAAATGCAGGACTTAAAAAAGGAGGTGCAGGGGCTCGTGAGTGCACCGGAGCCCTGGAAGAGAAAGTCAGCACCAATACAAAACTGATTAAAAAAGCTGACAAACGATCCACATACTTACAAGCACAACTTTCGGAATTGGCTGACAGACAGGAAGATGCGCAGAACAGGGACCGCAGGAATAACATTAGGGTACGGGGGATCCCTGAAACCGTCACCAATGTGGAGGATTTCATCTCAAGATGGATGGCGGAGTTACTCCCTGACTGCCCACCCAATGAAAGAATAATGGATCGCTGTCATCGTGCCCTAAGAAGCAAACCAGCAGCAACAGAGCAGCCGAGAGATGTAATAGCCCGGCTGCACCATTATCGCACCAGAGATGCTATCCTACAGAAGGCCAGAGTGGCAGAAGCCTGCAGATTCGAGGAGATCACAATGCAACTCTTCCAAGATCTCTCACCGCTTACCCTGGCCAGGAGAAGGAAACTCCAGCCCATCACCCGCACACTGAGGGACAGAGCCATCAGATATAGGTGGACCTTTCCGTTTGGCCTGCTGGTCATCCGCAACGGAAGGGCCATCTCCATGAAGGAGATAGAAGAGGGAGCTGAGTTCCTACAAAAACTAGGGATCAAGGAGAACTCACCCACGAACCCTAGAGGAGAAAAGCCCAGAGAAACGGATTGGCAAGTGGTGGGGGCTGTGGGCGAAAGCCGGGAAGCTCTCACATGAGCTCGCTTAAAGTCTCGTATCTTGAAGTTACCTCATGGTTAGAGGCTAGTTAATAAAGTTATATGTTGCTCCTGAACTGTCTCCCCCCTTGATTAACCCCGAGTGTGACGAACAAGGAGCTGGCTGCTTACGTGGCTATAGCCGGACTCAACACTACACGTTATGGGACCCTGCAACCCTCCAAGGCATTCCTGCAAGAAACACCAACTAAAAAGTGGAAAATCGTACCTGCATACATCATGGCGGCGGGCGGTGGAACGCAAGCTGCCCATCATGGCGGAAGAGCTCGATGGAGTCCACGAGGCGGCTTCACGGAAGTGCTGCAAGTTTCGGCGGGAGAGCTAGCGGAGTGGCGACCTTCCTCGCGGGCTTCAGGTGAGAAAATGGCGTTCCCCGGAACAGCGTCACCGGAAGTGTGCTGGGCGCCATCTTGTAGGAGGCTAAAGAGAGATTACCGCTGACGTCATCTCGGAGCGCCGAACACCATCTAGTCTCGCGAGAAGAGACTCTGACTCATAAACCGGGTAAGGAAGAGGATAAAGTACCAGGAATGCAGCAGAGGGACAACTCTCTACCTGATGGCGGAGGAAGAAGAGAAGGCGTGGACAACATCCTACAGCAATCCGGAAGGAGGGCCCACGAACCACCACACCACCACGTTGCAAGCAAGCAAGGCCCATCATGCAAGCAGCGGAGTAGCGGAGATAATAAACACTGTCCCCAGGCAAATGTAGCTGTGTGCCCATTCATTCCCCTAGGGGCTAATCCCCCCACCCAAAGACACGATACCAAATTGGGGGTGTTGGGAGGGTCATAAAGCCACACTAGCTTATTAAAGTGGCAGTCCCCCTTGAAAAAAAAAAAAAAAAGGGGGGAGAAAAAAAAAGGGGGGAATAAAAACAAATAAAATAAAGAAAAGACTCGGGACCGAGAAGGGGGGGGGGGAAGAAAAAGTTGCAGTATCTCAGTTAATCTGCCAAAAGAAGGGTTCTGTTTTTCTGTTTGTTCATTTATCTATATTATCTATAATGAAGATGAATCACCTAATGTTGTCGGGGGGAGGGTGGAGTGCCCTCCAGTCTCAACGAGGGCATGAGCCTCCACATGGGCGCGGGGGGTAACTCCGTCCGGCGGCCCATGAAAGTCCTCACTGAACCAGCAACGAGGAGCGGTAGAGGGGGATGGAGGTCCATCCCGGACTACGCTCGTGCTGTACGTTTAGGAGAGGCAGAGAAGGCACTTGGGGAGGACTGGTCTCGCCCTATTGCCGGATGTGCTAATTTTGTGTTTTTATGTTTCGTTACATGTGTTTATCTGTTCCCCCAGTGTACTTTCCCTTGTTCTTCCCGGCTGCAGTCCGAATCCTCGGAAAGAAATAGAAGATTCTCGACGCTGACACCATGGGCTCGGACGGTTGATTACAAACGAGTAAAGGTTTGGAAATACACTCATGAGTAAAGAGATCACTATTATTTCACACAATGTGAAAGGCTTTAACAGTCCAGGGAAGCGCAGGCTAGCTATGGCGGACTATAAGAAAACAGACCCTGACATAATTCTATTACAAGAAACACACTTTTCGAAATCCAGTTCCCCGAAATATATTGACTATAGGTTTAGGAATTGGTTCTCAGCTTCATCCAACAAAAAAAAAAGAGGAGTAGCCATTCTACTACATAACCGTTTGCCCTTTGCGATTAAGACCATTAAAAAAGACAACAACGGCCGATTTCTGATTATAAGCGGCGAAATAAGAGGTCAGCCGATCACATTGGCAAACGTTTATGCTCCAAGTGAAGGCACAGAGGCTTTCCTGGAAAGGTTCTTCTCCATCCTCCAGAGGATGGCACAGGGATGCGTAATACTAGGGGGCGACTTTAATCAGACACTCGATCCAGTAATGGATAGATGCACCCCGAGCGGTAAAGCTAACTCAAAGGTTAGACAAACCTGGAATAGAGGGCTGAGAACTAATAATCTTTTAGATATATGGCGGGAACAGCACCGCCAGGACAAAGGATTTACATTTTACTCCCACCCGCATGAAAGATATAGTAGGACAGACTACCTCTTTGTATCCAGTAGAATGGTTTCACAGATCTCCCACTCAGGCATCCACGATATTTCGTGGTCAGATCATGCACCGATAGAGCTGCGGTGCTCCGATTTTATTCTGGACAGACCAGGAGCGAACTGGAAACTTAACGAAGTTTTACTAAAAATCCCCGAAATTGCACAAAATGTGGGGGATAGAATCAGGGAATATTTTCAGGAGAATATGGGAAGTGTGACTTCGCAGGCTACCCTATGGGAAGCCCATAAGGCGACTCTGAGAGGAGAGCTCATAAGGATTGCAAGCAGGCGAAAGAGGGAGAAGGACAAAAAATCAATCTAGTTACAGAAGGAATTGGCAGTCCTCTCAGCTCGACATAAAAATAACAAAGATGGAATGACCCTTAAGGAGTTGCTAGACACCAAAACCAAACTTAATATCTTGCTGACCTCCCGTGCTGAAAAGGAGCTGACATGGTCTGAAATGTGATCGTGAATTTTTCATCAGCACTAGAAGATGTGTTGATAGAGGTTATTTAATTTGTGATGACATTATACAGCACATGCCTTGCAATGATCAAATGCAAGGTAGCAACTGCCCGATAATGCAACACATTAATTCACAGCTTAGATAATGGGAGTTACATAGTATTATCTACAGAAGAGGATTGCGATATTCCTCCTTTTCAGGCATCACTTGTCACGGTTAATGGGAGTATACAGTGTTATGGTACTACACTTATTCCACCTCTGTTACATCAGACACTCACATCTGGAGTACATTTCCAGGTACCAGCTATCACACTGATCCTTCCTCACATGACAGCCTATTTGGCACATTTAAAGAAAATGAAGGTTACTATAATGTTCACACATGATATAGTACATACCCTTTTACAGAGTGTTCACAGTGAATTACTACGTGTTGATTTACACCCGGGTGATTTTCCCCAGTGGTTGACTACACTAGGTGAATCATTGAAAACTTTTTGGCCAATGACAGGTAATTTTTTGACAAAAATAGGCACTAGCCTACAAACTACTGGTAAAATTATTTTTAGTGGACTAGGAAATGCGTTTGGAATCCTAGGTTATTTGAAACCACTATTGTTTTTTATTTTAAGGATAATAATCCTTGTTATTTTGCTTCGTATTTTCTCTTTTCTTCCGAAGATGAAGAGGCGTTCAGCTTAATCACATTTTGCTTTCTAGCATATATTCTTATATTTTTACCTAGATACTAATATACTGTTTTAAGCACACAGGTCAAATCTAAACTGCTGCAGTATGCTTTGTTGCAAGGACACAGACGAAAAGAAAGATACTTCACAAATCTTGCGTCTACCACGGTCCTATCAAATTTCCATGAGGATGTACTTAGATGAACTGGTTTTACCACATCGGAAACCACGCAAAGTGCATGCAGTTCACAACACGATGATAGACTTTATGTATCAGAACTCTCTTGCTTCCTCAGGACCGTTTTCAGTTTTAACACCTAATGGGACATTGCTACCGCGTAGCTTGCTAATGTTATGTAATTTTTGGCAAGTGAAATCTTTGCTATCTCTTGGTGATCAACCCAACTTCAAGTGTAGAGACATTCACCGTCAAATATTTCAAATGTCTTTTTATACAATTGAAGAAGGTCATATCAGCATTGTTAGCCACGGGTCATATAATTGTACCACAATAAACATCAACATTGTTTTGGGGCCCGTTGGGATACTACGCTTTTAAGTATGTATGAACGTCAACATCAACCCGCTTTACAATTCGGTGATTTTTACAAATTGATACCTTCCCATCGTGGAATAACTTGTGCACATATGCGCAGTTGTGGGTGTTTTGGCGATCAATCACATACTCCTGTGAGTTCAAGCTCATCAACATCAGAGAGCGGTGACACTGTCTTCCAAAAGTACACATAATGAATATTTTCTGCTTTGATAGTTTTTCTGCATTTGCAAACATATGATAATTATGTGTAGGAGAGGGTGTTATGGATTACAGGTATTTTCTGGCATATAACGCATAATGAATACAGGTCACAGGTACATATATACATAGTATCATTATAAGGCCTAGTATAGCTTAGAGTATACTATTAAAATCCTGGTTTTTCTTGTCTTAGAAATAATAGCTTGTTTTGCTCAGAAGTGGCAGGATATTGGGACAGGTTACATAGACATAAAAGGGGAACTAACACCGGTAAACAGGCCGTGGTTTAACGGTAACTTACGACATATATCATACGTCACTAACTGTAAATTCTGATGGTAAACATCATACGTCACAAACCACAGAGCATGGACACATGACACGTGTCACACGTACGCAGCAAACAATGAACACTATAATAGGTTTGCACGACTCCATGTTAAACCAGAACCGAACTTAGGTGTGAAGTCACACAGATGAGACTTGAGCTGGGACTGGCTGACCTATCGTAATATCTTTTGGTTTGTGAGTATTGACAATGCATATATAGTTATAATCTCTGCATAGTTAGGAATGGATTGGTAACATACTGTAACTGCTAGCCATCAGCTTATAAGAAGCTTGTTGTGATATTTCTGAATATTTTTGTGATACAATAAATGATAAACCTTATCTTATACAAACTCTAAGTGACCTTTCTTTATAATAATCTCACAATACTCTCCATAATATTATTAATATGTGAGTGTGTGGCCGAGACTTTGCAAGTACGACATTGTGGTCGGTGCTCTCTGCTTAGTGCAGGACATAACTCACCATAAGGCGATACTTGAAAAAGGAAGGCAGGCTGAGCCCAGATTAACCTCCCGTGCTGAAAAGGAGCTGACATGGTCTAAGCGGAAATTTTTTGAGAAAGCAAACAGGCCAGATACCCTACTTGCCAACAAATTACGAGACAAAAACCACGTCTCCCAAATTCAGATAATTCGAACAGAACAGGGGGATCTGACCTCTGACCCCAAAAAAATAGTTTATGAATTTAAAACTTATTATGAAACCCTATATGATGGGGCGAAGGTGGCACACACGCCAACCACAAAAGCACGACTAAAGACGTTCTTAACAGAGGCTCAATTGCCTAAAGTGACCAGAGAGGAGAGGGACGCACTACAGGCAGACTTTACTATCGAGGAACTCCTAGAGGTAATAAAGTCATTAAAAGCAGCCAAGGCCCCAGGCCCAGATGGCTTTTCCAATCTCTATTATAAGAAATTTCGCAAAATATTAGCTCCTCATCTACTAAAACTGTGTAATTCTTTCCTGGATGGTGCCCCCATCCCGAGCTCGATGCTCCAGGCGTCTATCTCAGTAATCCACAAACAAGGAAAAGACCCAGCGGACTGTAAAAGCTATAGGCCCATCTCTTTAATAAACTCTGATACAAAAATCTTTTCCAAACTTTTAGCTAACCGCCCTATCCAGGTGTTGTCCAAGTTGGTCCATCCTGATCAAGTGGGGTTCATATGTGGTCGACAAGCAGCTGATAACACCAGCCGGATTATAGATTTGATTGATCTGGCGCAAAAAAAAAACATATCCCGTCTATGGTGCTTAGTTTAGATGCAGAAAAAGCGTTCGACAGAATTGATTGGCCCTACTTGAGGGAGACGCTGGGAGCGTTCGGCTTGGGTGGGAGAATGATAGAGGCAATTCTCGCTCTGTATCGGGGACCGACGGCGAAGGTCTGGCACCAGGGCTTCCCCTCGGATGAATTCCTGATTAAGAGCGGCACCAGGCAAGGCTGTCCTCTGTCACCCCTTCTCTTTGCGCTAAGCATCGAACCCCTAGCGGCGCACATCCGCCTCAGCCCGAATATAGCAGGAATCCAAATTAGTGACCAGCCACATAAGGTGGGCCTGTACGCTGATGACGTGATACTCACGTTATCACAGCCCCTCACCTCTCTGCCGAACGTCTTTCAATTGCATGGGGAATTTAATGCGACATCTGGGTTCAAAATTAACCAGGCAAAATCAGAAGCCCTAAATATCAACTTACCTAAGGCCACCGAGAAACTGATCACGGTGAACTTTGAATTCAAATGGCAAACCTCCTCCATAAAATATTTAGGGATAAATATCACGAAGCAATCAGGCACCCTTTATAAGGCGAATTACCCCAGACTAATACGGACACTGAAGGAAGATCTATGGAAATGGGCAGGGTACAACATATCCTGGATTGGCAGGATTCAGTCTCTAAAAATGAATCTCCTTCCCAGAATTCTGTACCTATTTCAGACTCTTCCGGTCCCTATAATCAGGGAAGAGATCCTTCGGTTACAGTCCGCAATGGTGAAGTTTGTCTGGGGTAATAAAACCCCCCGCATCAAAACTAGCACACTAATTCGGCCCACAACAAGAGGAGGATTAGCGGTACCTTACCTGTTATCATACTTCAGAGCGGCCCAATTGACCCAAATTATCCAGTGGCACACCCACCCTAGTCAGATGCAATGGGTGGAACTGGAGGCGGCCTGCTGTGCCCCGGTGGCATTGCAGGACCTGATCTGGCTCCCAAATAAGGTTCGCAAGGACTTCAAACTCCCGCTCCCCGCGATTGCCAGCTCTTTGGCAGTATGGGACAAAAGCAAATATAAGCACGTATTAATGAGACAACACTCCTTGATGACCCCAATTTTGGGAAACCCTGATTTCGCTCCGGGCCTGCAGAAGAAAGATTTCACTATATGGACACAGAAGGGCTACACTCGCCTTTTACACCTGGAGGGTAGAATATCTATCAAACCGTTTGAGCAAATTAAGTCTGAAAAATCAGTTCCAAATTCAGAATTTTTTAGATACCTCCAGCTAAGAGCTTTCTATGATAAATTTCCCATTCGAGCTCAACGCACTAATTTTGAACAGCTCTGTTCTACTGGAACAGGAACCAAGGGACTTATCTCTACGTTGTACAAAGCGGTAGTCTGTTCGACTCCTGACGCCGACGTGACACTAAAATATAAGAATAGATGGGAAAGAGATCTGGGGGACACACTAGAGGACAAGGACTGGGACTATATTGTCTTGGCGGCAGCTAAGAGCTCAATCTGCACGACATTGAAGGAGAACGCGTATAAGGTCCTGATGAGGTGGTATTTGACCCCATTACGATTATCAAAATTTGTCTGCGGCTACCCTACATTGTGCCCTAAACAATGTGGGGAGCAGGCAGACTTGCTGCACATGCTGTGGGGTTGCACCAAGATACTCCCAATCTGGGAAGATATCAGAAATTGGCTCCAGAGAATTCTCGATTGCGCGATCCCTTTGGACCGACCCCTGGTTGTTTCTGCTGGCCAGACGCACCCCGGGGTTAAACAGGTCAGAGCACAAATTAATTGCACATTTTGCAACTGCCCTGAGGTGCGAAATAGCATCATTGTGGAAGCAGCCCGAATGACCAAATATCCCAAAAATCAGAAATAGAATTTGGCATGTTTGCCGGATGGAACCGTTAACGAGTCTGGTTAATGACACCGGCACAAACTTTCTAAAAGTCTGGGCTCCATGGTTAGCCCTGAACGATATCCCAGGGGTCAATGCCTCCAATATACTGCTTTAATAGCTCTAGACGCGTTCTCCTTGGATGAGTGTTGCTGACGGGGAGACATAGAATACAGACAGCGGAGAGGGACAACTAAATTCGGTAGTAGAGTGAGTGAGCAGGGTTAAGTGTACACATCCGCGGACGTACGCAAACATTAAGATAGAAGCTAGCCCGAGATCTGATGGACCTGAAGTCTCCAAAAAGAGCCCAGATGATTCGGAGCCTTTCTGTGGCAGCAATCTCCAAAACGAGCCTAGATGATTCGGAGCCTTTCTGTGGCAGCCTCACCCCTCTCCCCCCCCCCACTCCTCCCCCCCCCCACTCCTCCCCCCTCCCTACTTCTTCCCTGGTGTATTCTGGTTGTAAGTCTGGTCGGTCTGTGCGTATCCCCGGTATGTCTTTTGTGAGTCCAAATACAAAATGAGTTGACATGTGTACTGTTATATACGACAATGGGTTGGTAGATTATGTGATGATTGTACCATAAACTCAATAAAAACTTTTTTGGTTGAAAAAAAAAATTTGCCCTTAGACTTGCTCCAAATCTCCCAGGTAAATCTCGTCGGATCTAGCTCAAACATTTTGGCGTACACCTCCTTATCCAGTGCCCATAGGGACACTGGCAGAGAAGACGTTCTAGCATATTGGGATTCTATGGCTAACCAACAATATTGTGTTGGATCAGCGTTCCACATCACCACCTGCCTTAGTTGGGCAGCTTGGTAGTATTTCGAGATATCTGGGACACCCAAACCTCCTCTTGTCTTTAAAGCCATCATCACCGATCTAGCTGTTCTAGGCCTTTTACCTTGCCAAATAAAATTAAATATTCTATTTGGGAAATTTTTCAGTTCGGATCCCGGTATCCGGACTGGGAGAGTCTGGAAATGATATAATAACCTAGGGAGTATATTCATCTTGACTGATACTATTCTCCCAATCCATGACACCTGATATCCTTCCCACTTTGCCAGATCCCTTTTAATCTTATCAAACAATGGTGGATAGTTGCCTTGATATAGGGAGTGGTAGTTCCTAGACACATTTACTCCCAGATATTTAATATGTGAGGAACTCCATCTGTAGCTGAAATTCAGTTTTGGTAATTTTATCTCTGGATCTGAAAGATTCAGATTAAAAGACTGTGACTTGTCGCTGTTCATTTTATATCCAGAGATTTTTCCAAAGTCTGATAGCGCCTTTTGGAGGTTTGGTAAAGAAGTCTGAGGGCTTGCTAAAGTCAGAATAATATCGTCTGCGAATAATGAGATTTTATCATTTGTTTTCCCAATCACTATATACAATGTATATTACTATTTGCTCTTATTTTAGCAGCCAATGGCTCAATCGTTAGAGCGAAGAGAGGAGGAGATAATGGGTACCCTTGTCTCGTACCATTTAAAAAAAAAAATTTCCCCAAACATTTTTATTAGGCATAATCATCTTTACAGACATTGGTTTTACATTATCAGTGTTGGCCTAATACAGTTGTATTTTCCTTGTTCATGTGGTTTTACATTATCAGTGTTGGCCTAATACAGTTGTATTTTCCTTGTTCATGTGGGGGGAGAGAGAAAGAAAGGAAAGATCCCCTAAGGCCACGTCATGGTCTCTGGGGTGTGGAAAAAGAAAGAGAGGAGGGGGGGGGGGAGAGAGGGAGTCATTCCACCCTCGTCCGGCCGGGTCCCGGCATCCATCCTTCACGGCTCTACTGTGGTTCAGATCCGTCTGGGGTTGTATCATGATTTGGTTCGGATTAATGGGTTAACCAGGGTTCCCAGATTTTATAGAAACCTTCAGTTGAGCAGTTCAAGAAAGCCGTGAGTTTTTCCAAACTCATAACATCGTTAACTCTTTTTCACTAGCTGTTTGGTGGGGGGCGCTATCTTCTTCCAAGAGTATGCGACTGAACACCTTGCTGCTGTTAGAATAAAGGAGATTAATTTCCATACTGGGCGATCGATGTCCTCTATCGGCCTGCCCAGTAGGAAGGTCAGTGGATCTATAGGAATTGTGAGGCCTGTGACCTCTTTTATCAAATCTTGTACCGTAAGCCAGTATTTCTGAATTTCTGGACATGACCACCAGATATGGGCCATGTCCCCTCTATGTCCACAGCCTCTCCAGCATAGATCTGAGGCCAGAGGGTAGATTTGTTTTAACCTCACTGGGGTAAGATACCAATGATACATTATTTTATAGATGTTTTCCTTCACCGTGGTACAGATGGAAGTTCCTGAGGCCGCGTCTCATATTTCCTCCCAGTCCTCTCTGTCAATAACTATGTCCAATTCCGCTTCCCATTTAAGCATATAGTCGTGAGCGGTAGAGTTCACCGGATTCTCCATGCCGGCATATATTTGTGTTATTAGACCTTTTTGATGTACTCCTTCGCGACAGAGTTTCTCAAATTTTGTGAGAGGGGGGAATTTCAATGATGGGGACATTTTTTGTAGAAAGTGTCGAATTTGGAGAAACTTAAATGTATCCAGGTGGGGTAATTTTAATTTGGTTTGCAATTCTTGGAGACTCAGGAACTGTCCATCGCTCAGCAGGTCCGCGATCGCTCTGATCCCCATTGTTTTAAATAGGTCGAATTGTCGGGTTTCACACCCTGGTGGGAATTTAGGGTTGTCAAATATTGGAATGAGCTGAGAGCAAGGGGACGAGAGTAAGAATTTAGTTTTAGTTTTTGCCCATATGTCCCAAGTATGTTTCATTGCCCCCAGCCCGAATTTGGGCGCCATGTCATTTCCCCTGTCACCGCTCCAGAGAAAAGCTGGTAGAGAAGGCGTTCTGGAGTAATGAGATTCAATTGCTAGCCAACATAGCTTGTCTGGGTCCGAGTTCCACATTACCGCCTGTTTTAATTGGGCTGCTTGGTAATATCTATTAATGTCTGGGACCCCCAGTCCTCCTTTTGTCCTAGACGCCATAAGAACCGACCTAGCTACCCGGGGTCTCCTTCCGTTCCAAATAAATTGGAGGATTTTATTTTGGATAGTTTTTAATTCAGAACCAGGGACATGGATCGGGAGCGTCTGGAAATAATATAATAATCGGGGGAGTATATTCATTTTAACTGAGATCATTCTCCCGATCCATGAGATCTTGTATTTTTCCCATTTATCCAGATCTTTTTTAATTTTCCTAAATAGGTTGGGATAATTATTTTGGTATAGGGAGCAATAGTGCCTCGATACATGTACTCCCAGGTATTTGATGTATATAGGGCTCCACTTATAATTAAAGTTTGATTTCAATGTCCGCATCTCTGGTTCTGATAGATTTAAGTTGAGGGCTTCTGACTTATCACTGTTACTTTTGTATCCT
Source organism: Ascaphus truei (assembly GCF_040206685.1). Classification (NCBI taxonomy): domain Eukaryota; kingdom Metazoa; phylum Chordata; class Amphibia; order Anura; family Ascaphidae; genus Ascaphus; species Ascaphus truei. Next base: position 200,646,601 of record NC_134487.1, on the reverse strand, counting down.
GATATTTTGCCAAATTCCTTTAATTCTTTGTGTAAGTTGGGAAGGGAGATCTGGGGCTGCGTTAATGTTAATATGATATCGTCTGCGAACAATGAGACTTTATAGTTTATTCCGCCAATTGGTACCCCCTGTATATTTATATTGTCTCGTATTTTAGACGCTAGTGGTTCGATTGTTAGGGCGAAGAGGAGAGGGGACAAAGGGCATCCCTGTCTCGTTCCATTTTTCATTTCAATTTTTGTTGCTGTACCCCCCGGGAGTTTCACCACTGCAGACGGGCAGCAGTACAGCGCTCGGACTCCCGCTAGATACGCATCTTTTAAGCCGAATTTCTGCATTGTTTTGTCAAGAAATAGCCAATCAATTCTATCGAATGTCTTCTCTGCGTCCAGGCTTAAGAGAACCGCTTTGGTAGCTGTGAGGTGGGCATGATCAACTATATTTATAATTTTGCGGGTGTTGTCTGAGGCTTGTCTGCCAGATACAAACCCCACCTGGTCGTTGTGAATTAATCTCGGTAGGATGGGATTCAGTCTATTTGCCAGGATTTTGCTGTATAGTTTAAGATCGTTATTTAGTAGGTACTGTAGATTATTCGGTAGCTCCCACATAGCAGTGGGTCCCTACCCTCTTTGTGGATGATGGCGAGATTGGCCTGGGTCATTGATGGGGGGATTGGGCTGCCCTCCATGAATGAATTGAATAAGCTGAGTAGGTGTTTAGTTAGGATCGGGGAGAATCTTTTGTAATAAACATTGGAGAAGCCGTCGGGGCCAGGGGCTTTTGAGATTTTTAATGTTTTTATTGCGTCCGCCAGCTCTTTTTGGGTAATTTTTGCGTTAAGCATTTGATTCTCCTCCTCTGTCAGTGTTGGTAGGAGGCAATCGGACAGGTAATTACTAATAGGTTCAGTGGCTGGTGTCCCCGTGTTCCCACCCTGAGCCTTGAGGTTATAAAGTTTAATATAAAATGCGGTAAATTCCTCCGCTATTTTCTGTTTGTTATAGATTATTTCTCACGATTCATTTTTTATCGCTGTGATCTGGGAACGCTTCTGTATACCTCTTAGTTTGCTCGCCAAAAGTCTGTCAGCCTTATTGCCCTTGTCATAGTATTTCTGACTAGTCCATGTAAGAGCTTTTTCTACTTCTTCCATTTGGGCTTGTTTTAGCTCATTCCTGGCTGCGGTCAAGGTTTTATAAATCTTTTTCGATGGGTTGGGTTTTTGCTGTTGTTCCAGCTTAATTATTTTAGTTGTAACAACTAGTGACATACCGCTCACCTCAATATTGAATACCAACTCTATGATATTAGCTGGTGCAAAGGGGATAGGGATGACAGACATACATATATAAGGAGACAAAGGATGCTCCTAAAAAGATCCCACTTTAATGCACAGCAAAGCCGAAAATAGTCCACAGGTATAGTAACCCACTAGAGTAATGGTAAGGCTATAAGGGTACAATTAAGTAACCGCTCCCAACACTGTGGGAGGACAATTACCACTAAAATGCCCTAGGGCAAAAATAATAAATGATTTATTGATATTCAGAAGTCGACGCAGTAACACACACTCAAAATAACCATAAAAACAATTAAAACATAAATCACGGGTGAGGCAGGGTAAGGGGATATTCTTATAAGGTGAATTCCCAAATATAAGTGTATGTCCCCTTACCAGTACCAGGTGGTAGTGTGAGACACAATGGTAAATACAAATGATAGGCAATAGAGAATGCTAGAGCCTCTGGTCTCAGGGTATGGTGGAGGTTGCACTAATCATTGCATGCTGTGATTGATCTGCTCAGTATCAAAAGTTGGATACCTGAACCTTGAGAAAGCGCCAGCCCCTTAAGCGAAACGAGCGTCGGCATGACTTATAATTAAAGTTTGATTTCAATGTCCGCATCTCTGGTTCTGATAGATTTAAGTTGAGGGCTTCTGACTTTTCACTGTTAATTTTGTATCCTGATATTTTGCCAAATTCCTTTAATTCTTTGTGTAAGTTGGGAAGGGAGATCTGGGGCTGCGTTAATGTTAATATGATATCGTCTGCGAACAATGAGACTTTATAGTTTATTCCGCCAATTGGTACCCCCTGTATATTTATATTGTCTCGTATTTTAGACGCTAGTGGTTCGATTGTTAGGGCGAAGAGGAGAGGGGACAAAGGGCATCCCTGTCTCGTTCCATTTTTCATTTCAATTTTTTTTGCTGTACCCCCCGGGAGTTTCACCACTGCAGACGGGCAGCAGTACAGCGCTCGGACTCCCGCTAGATACGCATCTTTTAAGCCGAATTTCTGCATTGTTTTGTCAAGAAATAGCCAATCAATTCTATCGAACGTCTTCTCTGCGTCCAGGCTTAACAGAACCGCTTTGGTAGCTGTGAGGTGGGCATGATCAACTATATTTATAATTTTGCGGGTGTTGTCTGAGGCTTGTCTGCCAGATACAAACCCCACCTGGTCGTTGTGAATTAATCTCGGTAGGATGGGATTCAGTCTATTTGCCAGGATTTTGCTGTATAGCTTAAGATCGTTATTTAGTAGGTAGATTAGTCGGTAGCTCCCACATAGCAGTGGGTCCCTACCCTCTTTGTGGATGATGACGAGATTGGCCTGGGTCATTGGTGGGGGGATTGGGCTGCCCTCCATGAATGAATTGAATAAGCTGAGTAGGTGTTTAGTTAGGATCGGGGAGAATCTTTTGTAATAAACATTGGAGAAGCCGTCGGGGCCAGGGGCTTTTGAGATTTTTAATGTTTTTATTGCGTCCGCCAGCTCTTTTTGGGTAATTTTTGCGTTAAGCATTTGATTCTCCTCCTCTGTCAGTGTTGGTAGGAGGCAATCGGACAGGTAATTACTAATAGGTTCAGTGGCTGGTGTCCCCGTGTTCCCACCCTGAGCCTTGAGGTAATAAAGTTTAATATAAAATGCGGTAAATTCCTCCGCTATTTTCTGTTTGTTATAGATTATTTCTCACGATTAATTTTTTATCGCTGTGATCTGGGAACGCTTCTGTATACCTCTTAGTTTGCTCGCCAAAAGTCTGTCAGCCTTATTGCCCTTGTCATAGTATTTCTGACTAGTCCATGTAAGAGCTTTTTCTACTTCTTCCATTTGGGCTTGTTTTAGCTCATTCCTGGCTGCGGTCAAGGTTTTATAAATCTTTTTCGAGGGATTGGGTTTGTGCTGTTGTTCCAGCTTAATTATTTTAGTTGTAACTAGTGACATACCGCTCACCTCAATATTGAATACCAACTCTATGATATCAGCTGGGGCAAAGGGGATAGGGATGACAGACATACATATATAAGGAGACAAAGGATGCTCCTAAAAAGATCCCACTTTAATGCACAGCAAAGCTTAAAATAGTCCACAGGTATAGTAACCCACTAGAGTAATGGTAAGGCTACAAGGGTACAATTAAGTAACCGCTCCCAACACTGTGGGAGGACAATTACCACTAAAATGCCCTAGGGCAAAAATAATAAATGATTTATTGATATTCAGAAGTCGACGCAGTAACACACACTCAAAATAACCATAAAAACAATTAAAACATAAATCACGGGTGAGGCAGGGTAAGGGGATATTATTATAAGGTGAATTCCCAAATATTAGTGTATGTCCCCTTACCAGTACCAGGTGGTAGTGTGAGACACAATGGTAAATACAAATGATGGGCAATAGAGAATGCTAGAGCCTCTGGTCTCAGGGTATGGTGGAGGTTGCACTAATCATTGCATGCTGTGATTGATCTGCTCAGTATCAATAGTTGGATATCACACTGACAGTAGGTAGTGATGCATGCAGAGTAGTGAATGCAAATAAATGTGCCACTGTCATATACCACAAAACCTATATAGGTACTAGGTCACACGATCAATGATTCAGTAAATCATTAGTGCACATTATACCACATTATATAAATGAACCGCGGCATGTGCATCAAAAACCGGACCTGATTTATGCATAAACTACCTCTGCTAGGCAGTTAACAACTCGAACAACCCCACACAAACTACCAGGAACAGTCTCACCCGTGACTCCTCCTACACGACGTCAACGTGGTGACGTCATGCCGACGATCGTTTCGCGCATAAGGGGCTGGCGCTTTCTCAAGGTTCAGGTATCCAACTATTGATACTGAGCAGATCAATCACAGCATGCAATGATTAGTGCAACCTCCACCATACCCTGAGACCAGAGGCTCTAGCATTCTCTATTGCCTATCATTTGTATTTACCATTGTGTCTCACACTACCACCTGGTACTGGTAAGGGGACATACACTAATATTTGGGAATTCACCTTATAATAATATCCCCTTACCCTGCCTCACCCGTGATTTATGTTTTAATAGTTTTTATGGTTATTTTGAGTGTGTTACTTCGTTGACTTCAGAATATTAATAAATCATTTATTATTTTTGCCCTAGGGCATTTTAGTGGTAATTGTCCTCCCACAGTGTTGGGAGCGGTTACTTAATTGTACCCTTATAGCCTTACCATTACTTTAGTGGGTTACTATACCTGTGGACTATTTTCGGCTTTGCTGTGCATTAAAGTGGGATCTTTTTAGGAGCATCCTTTGTCTCCTTATATATGTATAATTATTTTAGTTGTCAGATCTGTTATTAATTTCACCTTGGCCTTTCTGTGGGATGCAATTGAAATAAAAGTTCCCGTAATTGCTGCCCTATGGGCTTCCCACAGAACCGCCGGAGAGTCTACTATGCCCCAGTTGAGAGCGAAGTACTCCCTAAGAGCCTTTTTACTTTCTTTTTCTACCTCCGGGTGGTTCAGTAGGTAGTCGTTCAGCTTCCAATTGTAGGCGGTTAATTTATGAAATGGGGTGGATAGGGTTAATGTGATGGGGGCGTGATCTGACCATGTAATGGGGCCTAAGTCCGAATTTGTGCAGGCTTCCAGGATATATTTGGTAGCAAAAAAATAGTCTATACAAGAGTATGACTGGTGGGGTGCGGAATAGAATGTGTAATCTTTTTGGCCCTGGTGTTGGATTCTCCAGATGTCCATTAAGGAATATTCCTTGGTGATCATTTTAAATTGTTTCTCCATCCTCTGAGGTGGAGCTCTGTGTTGGCCTTGTTGGCCTGAGGTTCTGTCCTCCGCAGAGTTTATGGCCATATTAAAGTCTCCGCCCACAATCAACGAAGATAGGTAGGTAGGGTCAACCTTTTCTAACACTGCTTTCAGGAATTCCGTTTGATTATCATTTGGTGCGTAGATGTTGATCAGAGCGACCGGCGAGCCAGCCAGTGAGCCATATACCATTAGAAATCTACCCTCTGGTTTTGGTGATATTGAATGGGGTTCCTTGTCGGAGCAGGATCGCTACTCCCCGCTTTTTACTGTTAAATGACGAGAAGAAACCCGTAGGGAATACATTGCTAATCAATTTGGGCAGCTCTTGGGATGTAAAGTGCGTCTCTTGGAGGAAGATGATATCTCCCTTGGACTTTTTCATCTCTTGGAGCGCCAGTCGTCTTTTTCTATTATTATTCAGGCCCTTTACGTTTAGTGATACAAGTTTAATTGCGGACTGACTAGCCATTTGGGCGAGAGAGTTTAGTGTCCATCGGGGTCTCGCCCTTCCCACTGGGGAGATCCTGGTTCGTTGGTTCAGAGAACCTTTTTAACGCTTCTTGATGGTGCTGTTTGAGTATGGGTGTCAGGCCCGCCCGACGAGGGGTTGGGTGGGAGGAGGGCAGGGAAGGTCGAGAGGGGGGGGGAATAGGCTGCTGGGACAGGGTCAGCAGCAAGAGGCAAAGTGGGACGAGGTCAGCTAAGGACCTCCAATAAGTACGGCCGGGATTGGCTACCGGCATTTGGGCTTAAGGCCCAATGGGGGGGGGGGAATCCGATGGTTCAGGCATGGGCGTGCAGGGAAGGTGCGGACCCTTGTACTTGCTTAGTGTAAGCTCTACCTTAGTTTAAGAGGGGGGGGAAGGCGGGGGGAGGGGGGGAAATGGGAGGGGGGGAAAGGGGTCAAAGGGACGCAGGTCCCGAAACGCGTCAGAGTTACTATGTACTCCTTTTGACCACTTAATAAACCTTTTTATATCCGATACTGGTTTGCAGCCCCCATTGTTTGCACGGTTGTGCTCCGCCACTGTACCCTATGGGACTACTCTCTGCAATTACGTCTGGCGTGACGCACCCACTAATCAAGGACTGAGCTGTGCTTCAAGGGAGTTCCTCACATTGATCGTTTGATTGGTATGTACTTTTGTTTTGCTGGGGGTCTATACAGGACCTTTATGGTATATATAGAGATCTGTGTTAGCCGTCCAGCGTAACTAGTACACTCCTATGTTTATATCATCCTAATGAGTCTCCTTAGCTCTTATACATGCTCTAATGCCTTGGTTACATATTTTATTACTCTGAATATGCATGTATGTTCCTAGGACAGCAGAGCCCTGAATATTGGGATAATATCCCTCACCCACTACGGTCAAGCTTATAGGTTTTGGACATTGGGAAGGCGTGGGGAGGGGAGGGAAAACTCCTAGCATAGCCATAACATGGAGATCTTTCTGACAATCCTTAAAACCAGTGTAAGAAAGTGAGAACAACTCTTAACAAGCTCAGTACATGAAAAGCATTATAACCTCTCTTTTTGTCAGTCGGTCAAGCTTATAGGTTTTGGACCTGGGAAAAGGGGGGGAGATGGGGGGGGTGGGGAGATAAGAGGGAGGGGGAGGGGGAGACCTGGGTTGACAGGTAACACAACAGCACATTGCATTAATGTTTTTAGGTATCATGCTGAACATAAACGGAATACTTCCTACGCTTGCTGGTCGGGGAAGAGGGGGGGGGAGGGATGGGGCTCTTACATTTAGTGAAGTTAATATCCGAGGATCCTTATGACATTTCTATTTGATCTATGTGGCCCGCCGTGTGCCTTCCTCAGAGGGTTTGACAACGTATTTTATTACTGCAGGCAGCATCATTAGTATGGGGCCGTGCGGCCATATCTTCTGCGGCGGAAGGGCAGGCTTATGGGCCTTGGTGCGTGAGGGGGGGAGGGGGAAGGGGGGGAGAGAAAAGGGAGTACATTATATTATAACACATACAACTTTTCTCAACTTCAACATTCATCAACTGAGGAACAGGTTTTTTTTTTTTTTTACATAACTCAACTGTGGCATAGGGACGGCTTAGCACTAGATCCATGTGGCCAGCTAATCTAGACTGCCAGTTACTGTAATAGTGTCACTGCCGCTGCTTCCATTATCGAAGTCATTTGGGCTTCCTGTCTTGTGCAGGGCTCATTAGGCAGCTTCCCAGTTAACTAGTATTTCCTAGTCCGGGGGGGGGTGGGGAGGGTAGCAACAGTTGTGCGAACCGAGCCTGGGGTCCATAGTCCTGTACCCGGGCCTTAGACAGATTACATTTTGCTACTTACAGTTAGTAGATCGCAGTGCTGTTGTCGGAGCATCGCGCTCCCCTCCTATCCCACCCACAAATCCCCCCGCCAACCCCTAAAGCCCAGCCGGACCTCAGCACTCTTCAACTGCCATTTGGTCAGCGGCGAAAGTTATAGTAGCTTCAGCTGTGGGTTGCCTCTGATCGTCAGGGGTCGGATTCTGAAGCTATGCGTCTGGCTGGGTCTGGTGTGGTTCTTGAGCCGTCATGTGCTCCCGTCTTCGCTGTGGACTACAGGGCTTCTCATCTGTTCTTAGACTGCTTGGCGCCGCCGTTCTCCTCGCGGGATGGGTGCTGCGTGGTTCCGCGTCCTCCCGGTGCGGTGGGTCTTGTAGTTGCTCCGTTGTCCAGGAAAGCGAACGAATGGGGCCATGTCCTCAGGGCGGTGGATGGTTAGGAATTTGCCGTCATAGCTTACCATAAGCTTGAACGGAAAGCCCCAGCGGTACTTCACCTCCTCCCGGAGGAATGAGGTCAAGGGCTTCATTTCTCTCCTTCGGTCGACTGTTATCCGTGACAGGTCGTTGAAAATTTGGAGAGTTTCATTTTGGAAAGGTAGTGACTCTTTCCCTCTGCAGGCGGTGATGATCTTCTCCTTTACTGTATAGCTGTGTAATCTTATGATTACATCGCGTCGCCGGTTGGGATCTTCTGATCTGGGAGCTACCGCCCGGTGGGCCCTATCCATTTCTAGGTCCATGTCCTCTAGCGGGCCGCAGAGCGATGTGAACAGTTCCGCAAGATAGGGACGAAGCTGGCCAGGTAAGACCGTCTCCGGTACATTTCTTATGCGCAGATTCTGGCGCCTGTCCCTATTTTCTTGGTCTTCCTGCCCGTCTTTGAGACGGGAGATCTCCTCTCCTAGCCGGATGATTTCTTCCTCGGCTGCTGTTTGTCTTGCCAGGGACTCCTCCAGTCCACCTTCCAGAGTCGTTGTCCTCTCTGTTAGGCCAGACATCTCCTGTTTAATCTCCGCTACTGCTGCTTTGATTTCTGCCTGCAGGGATGTTTGGAGCTTGACATGCATGGTGGAGAATAGGCTCTCCAGGTAGGATCGGGTGATCGGTTCCTCTATCTCCATTTCAAGAGTTGCATGGGCTTTCGTACCCATATTTAGAGCTGCCTGCGGCTCTTGTGAGCCTCGTGGTCCGCCACCCTCTTGGTTTGCTGGACTCTTCTGTGTCGGGGAGAAGAACCGTGACACCGCCGGTGCTGCGGGCTTCTTTGTGTGTTTGGACATGCTCCGATCTCTCCAAGTAATGGGGGTATGTTTTTGAGCCGTGAATTTCTGGTTTGGGAGCGTTATTTATTAAGTTTTAGCCGGTGGGTCCGCGGAGCTCCCCTCCTACACCCCCACTCCTGATGACATCATCGGAAACCCATCCCTTTAGCACATTTTTAATGGATCATCAATATTCAGTATTGTCATAGACAACTTAGGATCTGGCTGTGGTTTTTTTTTTTTTTTAGGGAAGCTGTGTCTTTAACTGAAACGGGAGGTGCCATCTTGGATCCAGATGGAACGCAGGCTGAAACACATGAAGATAGCTCCTACTCAGAAATCTCTTATTCAGACCACAGCTCTGATCAGACCCTCTCTTCACAGTGGGGGCGCAGGCAGGCTCAGGAGGGATCAGGTAGGGCGCAAGAAGGCGGGCAGCCAATATCTTCAACTGGTTTAGCCAACAAAATAGTCAGTGGGTCCATAGAAATGGACACATCCGTTATTTCTTTTTTTAATAGATTGGATAACGATCCAATATTTCTATTGCCGGACACGTCTACCAAATGTGGACCATATCGCTTCTCTGCCCACAACCCCTCCAGCACAGATCAGACACCACAGGGTAGATTTGCTTCAGCCGCCATGGCGTGAGATACCAATGAATACAATTTTATATATATTTTCTTTAGTTGCTGTGCATATGGAAGTTTTTGCAGCAAACTCCCATATATCCTCCCAATCATCCCTGTCAATTTCTATTTTCAAATCCGCTGCCCATTTGAGCATGCAGTCATGATCATGTGAATTGACCAAGGCCTCCAAACTGGCTTTTATTCTAGTTATCAAACCTTTTTGATAACTACCTCTCCTACATAGTGCTTCAAATCTTGTGAAGGGAGTAAATTCTAATTTTGGGGACATTTTTGGAAAAAAATTCTGATCTGTAGATATTTAAACATACTAAGGTCTGGTGCCTCATACCTAGTTAGGAACTCTTGGAAACTAGAAAGTTTTCCTTTATGCACTAGGTCGGCAACTACTCTAATATGTTTAGCTTTAATTTGGTCGAATTGTTTATAATCACAGCCTGGGGGGAAATTGGGATTATTAAAAAGCGGAGTGAGTTGCGAAACGGGAGACACAAGATTAAATTTGCCCTTAGACTTGCTCCAAATCTCCCATGTAAATCTCGTCTTATCTAGCTCAAACATTTTGGCGTACACCTCCTTATCCAGTGCCCATAGGGACACTGGCAGAGAAGACGTTCTAGCATTTTGGGATTCTATGGCTAACCAACAATATTGTGTTGGATCAGCGTTCCACATCACCACCTGCCTTAGTTGGGCAACTTGGTAGTATTTCGAGATATCTGGGACACCCAAACCTCCTCTTGTCTTTAAAGCCATCATCACCGATCTAGCTGTTCTAGGCCTTTTACCTTGCCAAATAAAATTAAATATTCTATTTGGGAAATTTTTCAGTTCGGATCCCGGTATCCGGACTGGGAGAGTCTGGAAATGATATAATAACCTAGGGAGTATATTCATCTTGACTGATACTATTCTCCCAATCCATGACACCTGATATCCTTCCCACTTTGCCAGATCCCTTTTAATCTTATCAAACAATGGTGGATAGTTGCCTTGATATAGGGAGTGGTAGTTCCTAGACACATTTACTCCCAGATATTTAATATGTGAGGAACTCCATCTGTAGCTGAAATTCAGTTTTGGTAATTTTATCTCTGGATCTGAAAGATTCAGATTAAAAGACTGTAACTTGTCGCTGTTCATTTTATATCCAGAGATTTTTCCAAAGTCTGATAGCGCCTTTTGGAGGTTGGGTAAAGAAGTCTGAGGGCTTGCTAAAGTCAGAATAATATCGTCTGCGAATAATGAGATTTTATCATTTGTTTTCCCAATCACTATATACTATGTATATTACTATTTGCTCTTATTTTAGCAGCCAATGGCTCAATCGTTAGAGCGAAGAGAGGAGGAGATAATGGGTACCCATGTCTCATACCATTTAAAAAAAAAAAAAAAATTTCCCCAAACATTTTTATTAGGCATAATCATCTTTACAGACATTGGTTTTACATTATCAGTGTTGGCCTAATACAGTTGTATTTTCCTTGTTCATGTGGTTTTACATTATCGGTGTTGGCCTAATACAGTTGTATTTTCCTTGTTCATGTGGGGGGAGAGAGAAAGAAAGGAAAGATCCCCTAAGGCCACGTCATGGTCTCTGGGGTGTGGAAAAAGAAAGAGAGGAGGGGGGGGAGAGAGGGAGTCATTCCACCCTCGTCCGACCGGGTCCCGGCATCCATCCTTCACGGCTCTACTGTGGTTCAGATCCGTCTGGGGTTGTATCCTGATTTGGTTCGGATTAATGGGTTAACCAGGGTTCCCAGATTTTATAGAAACCTTCAGTTGAGCAGTTCAAGAAGGCCGTGAGTTTTTCCAAACTCATAACATCGTTAACTCTTTTTGACTAGCTGTTTGGTGGGGGGCGCTATCTTCTTCCAAGAGTATGCGACTGAACACCTTGCTGCTTTTTGAATAAAGGAGATTAATTTCCATACTGGGCGATCGATGTCCTCTATCGGCCTGCCCAGTAGGAAGGTCAGTGGATCTATAGGAATTGTGAGGCCTGTGACCTCTTTTATCAAATCTTGTACCGTAAGCCAGTATTTCTGAATTTCTGGACATGACCACCAGATATGGGCCATGTCCCCTCTATGTCCACAGCCTCTCCAGCATAGATCTGAGGCCAGAGGGTAGATTTGTTTTAACCTCACTGGGGTAAGATACCAATGATACATTATTTTATAGATGTTTTCCTTCACCGTGGTACAGATGGAAGTTCCTGAGGCCGCGTCTCATATTTCCTCCCAGTCCTCTCTGTCAATAACTATGTCCAATTCCGCTTCCCATTTAAGCATATAGTCGTGAGCGGTAGAGTTATCCGGATTCTCCATGCCGGCATATATTTGTGTTATTAGACCTTTTTGATGTACTCCTTCGCGACAGAGTTTCTCAAATTTTGTGAGAGGGGGGAATTTCAATGATGGGGACATTTTTTGTAGAAAGTGTCGAATTTGGAGAAACTTAAATGTATCCAGGTGGGGTAATTTTAATTTGGTTCGCAATTCTTGGAGACTCAGGAACTGTCCATCGCTCAGCAGGTCCGCGATCGCTCTGATCCCCATTGTTTTAAATAGGTCGAATTGTCGGGTTTCACACCCTGGTGGGAATTTAGGGTTGTCAAATATTGGAATGAGCTGAGAGCAAGGGGACGAGAGTAAGAATTTAGTTTTAGTTTTTGCCCATATGTCCCATGTATGTTTCATTGCCCCCAGCCCGAATTTGGGCGCCATGTCATTTCCCCTGTCACCGCTCCAGAGAAAAGCTGGTAGAGAAGGCGTTCTGGAGTAATGAGATTCAATTGCTAGCCAACATAGCTTGTCCGGGTCCGAGTTCCACATTACCGCCTGTTTTAATTGGGCTGCTTGGTAATATCTATTAATGTCTGGGACCCCCAGTCCTCCTTTTGTCCTAGACGCCATAAGAACCGACCTAGCTACCCGGGGTCTCCTTCCGTTCCAAATAAATTGGAGGATTTTATTTTGGATAGTTTTTCATTCAGAACCAGGGACATGGATCGGGAGCGTCTGGAAATAATATAATAATCGGGGGAGTATATTCATTTTAACTGAGATCATTCTCCCGATCCATGAGATCTGGTATTTTTCCCATTTATCCAGATCTTTTTTAATTTTCCTAAATAGGTTGGGATAATTATTTTGGTATAGGGAGCAATAGTGCCTCGATACATGTACTCCCAGGTATTTGATGTATATAGGGCTCCACTTATAATTAAAGTTTGATTTCAATGTCCGCATCTCTGGTTCTGATAGATTTAAGTTGAGGGCTTCTGACTTATCACTGTTAATTTTGTATCCTGATATTTTGCCAAATTCCTTTAATTCTTTGTGTAAGTTGGGAAGGGAGATCTGGGGCTGCGTTAATGTTAATATGATATCGTCTGCGAACAATGAGACTTTATAGTTTATTCCGCCAATTGGTACCCCCTGTATATTTATATTGTCTCGTATTTTAGACGCTAGTGGTTCGATTGTTAGGGCGAAGAGGAGAGGGGACAAAGGGCACCCCTGTCTCGTTCCATTTTTCATTTAAATTTTTTTTGCTGTACCCCCCGGGAGTTTCACCACTGCAGACGGGCAGCAGTACAGCGCTCGGACTCCCGCTAGATACGCATCTTTTAAGCCGAATTTCTGCATTGTTTTGTCAAGAAATAGCCAATCAATTCTATCAAACGTCTTCTCTGCGTCCAGGCTTAACAGAACCGCTTTGGTAGCTGTGAGATGGGCATGATCAACTATATTTATAATTTTGCGGGTGTTGTCTGAGGCTTGTCTGCCAGATACAAACCCCACCTGGTCGTTGTGAATTAATCTCGGTAGGATGGGATTCAGTCTATTTGCCAGGATTTTGCTGTATAGCTTAAGATCGTTATTTAGTAGGTAGATTAGTCGGTAGCTCCCACATAGCAGTGGGTCCCTACCCTCTTTGTGGATGATGGCGAGATTGGCCTGGGTCATTGATGGGTTGATTGGGCTGCCCTCCATGAATGAATTGAATAAGCTGAGTAGGTGTTTAGTTAGGATCGGGGAGAATCTTTTGTAATAAACATTGGAGAAGCCGTCGGGGCAAGGGGCTTTTGAGATTTTTAATGTTTTTATTGCGTCCGCCAGCTCTTTTTGGGTAATTTTTGCGTTAAGCATTTGATTCTCCTCCTCTGTCAGTGTTGGTAGGAGGCAATCGGACAGGTAATTACTAATAGGTCCAGTGGCTGGTGTCCCCGTGTTCCCACCCTGAGCCTTGAGGTAATAAAGTTTAATATAAAATGCGGTAAATTCCTCCTCTATTTTCTGTTTGTTATAGATTATTTCTCACGATTATTTTTTTATCGCTGTGATCTGGGAACGCTTCTGTATACCTCTTAGTTTGCTCGCCAAAAGTCTGTCAGCCTTATTGCCCTTGTCATAGTATTTTTGACTAGTACATGTAAGAGCTTTTTCTAATTCTTCCATTTGGGCTTGTTTTAGCTCATTCTTGGCTGCGGTCAAGGTTTTATAAATCTTTTTCGAGGGGTTGGGTTTGTGCTGTTGTTCCAGCTTAATTATTTTAGTTGTAACAACTAGTGACATACCGCTCACCTCAATATTGAATACCAACTCTATGATATCAGCTGGTGCAAAGGGGATAGGGATGACAGACATACATATATAAGGAGACAAAGGATGCTCCTAAAAAGATCCCACTTTAATGCACAGCAAAGCTTAAAATAGTCCACAGGTATAGTAACCCACTAGAGTAATGGTAAGGCTACAAGGGTACAATTAAGTAACCGCTCCCAACACTGTGGGAGGACAATTACCACTAAAATGCCCTAGGGCAAAAATAATAAATGATTTATTGATATTCAGAAGTCGACGCAGTAACACACACTCAAAATAACCATAAAAACAATTAAAACATAAATCACGGGTGAGGCAGGGTAAGGGGATATTATTATAAGGTGAATTCCCAAATATTAGTGTATGTCCCCTTACCAGTACCAGGTGGTAGTGTGAGACACAATGGTAAATACAAATGATAGGCAATAGAGAATGCTAGAGCCTCTGGTCTCAGGGTATGGTGGAGGTTGCACTAATCATTGCATGCTGTGATTGATCTGCTCAGTATCAATAGTTGGATATCACACTGACAGTAGGTAGTGATGCATGCAGAGTAGTGAATGCAAATAAATGTGCCACTGTCATATACCACAAAACCTATATAGGTACTAGGTCACACGATCAATGATTCAGTAAATCATTAGTGCACATTATACCACATTATATAAATGAACCGCGGCATGTGCATCAAAAACCGGACCTGATTTATGCATAAACTACCTCTGCTAGGCAGTTAACAACTCGAACAACCCCACACAAACTACCAGGAACAGTCTCACCCGTGACTCCTCCTACACGACGTCAACGTGGTGACGTCATGCCGACGATCGTTTCGCGCATAAGGGGCTGGCGCTTTCTCAAGGTTCAGGTATCCAACTATTGATACTGAGCAGATCAATCACAGCATGCAATGATTAGTGCAACCTCCACCATACCCTGAGACCAGAGGCTCTAGCATTCTCTATTGCCTATCATTTGTATTTACCATTGTGTCTCACACTACCACCTGGTACTGGTAAGGGGACATACACTAATATTTGGGAATTCACCTTATAATAATATCCCCTTACCCTGCCTCACCCGTGATTTATGTTTTAATTGTTTTTATGGTTATTTTGAGTGTGTTACTTCGTTGACTTCAGAATATTAATAAATCATTTATTATTTTTGCCCTAGGGCATTTTAGTGGTAATTGTCCTCCCACAGTGTTGGGAGCGGTTACTTAATTGTACCCTTATAGCCTTACCATTACTTTAGTGGGTTACTATACCTGTGGACTATTTTCGGCTTTGCTGTGCATTAAAGTGGGATCTTTTTAGGAGCATCCTTTGTCTCCTTATATATGTATAATTATTTTAGTTGTCAGATCTGTTATTAATTTCACCTTGGCCTTTCTGTGGGATGCAATTGAAATAAAAGTTCCCGTAATTGCTGCCCTATGGGCTTCCCACAGAACCGCCGGAGAGTCTACTATGCCCCAGTTGAGAGCGAAGTACTCCCTAAGAGCCTTTTTACTTTCTTTTTCTACCTCCGGGTGGTTCAGTAGGTAGTCGTTCAGCTTCCAATTGTAGGCGGTTAATTTATGAAATGGGGTGGATAGGGTTAATGTGATGGGGGCGTGATCTGACCATGTAATGGGGCCTAAGTCCGAATTTGTGCAGGCTTCCAGGATATATTTGGTAGCAAAAAAATAGTCTATACAAGAGTATGACTGGTGGGGTGCGGAATAGAATGTGTAATCTTTTTGGCCCTGGTGTTGGATTCTCCAGATGTCCATTAAGGAATATTCCTTGGTGATCGTTTTAAATTGTTTCTCCATCCTCTGAGGTGGAGCTCTGTGTTGGCCTTGTTGGCCTGAGGTTCTGTCCTCCGCAGAGTTTATGGCCATATTAAAGTCTCCGCCCACAATCAACGAAGATAGGTAGGTAGGGTCAACCTTTTCTAACACTGCTTTCAGGAATTCCGTTTGATTATCATTTGGTGCGTAGATGTTGATCAGAGCGACCGGCGAGCCAGCCAGTGAGCCATATACCATTAGAAATCTACCCTCTGGTTTTGGTGATATTGAATGGGGTTCCTTGTCGGAGCAGGATCGCTACTCCCCGCTTTTTACTGTTAAATGACGAGAAGAAACCCGTAGGGAATACATTGCTAATCAATTTGGGCAGCTCTTGGGATGTAAAGTGCGTCTCTTGGAGGAAGATGATATCTCCCTTGGACTTTTTCATCTCTTGGAGCGCCAGTCGTCTTTTTCTATTATTATTCAGGCCCTTTACGTTTAGTGATACAAGTTTAATTGCGGACTGACTAGCCATTTGGGCGAGAGAGTTTAGTGTCCATCGGGGTCTCGCCCTTCCCACTGGGGAGATCCTGGTTCGTTGGTTCAGAGAACCTTTTTAACGCTTCTTGATGCTGCTGTTTGAGTATGGGTGTCAGGCCCGCCCGACGAGGGGTTGGGTGGGAGGAGGGCAGGGAAGGTCGAGAGGGGGGGGGGGAAATAGGCTGCTGGGACAGGGTCAGCAGCAAGAGGCAAAGTGGGACGAGGTCAGCTAAGGACCTCCAATAAGTACGGCCGGGATTGGCTACCGGCATTTGGGCTTAAGGCCCAATGGGGGGGGGGAATCCGATGGTTCAGGCATGGGCGTGCAGGGAAGGTGCGGACCCTTGTACTTGCTTAGTGTAAGCTCTACCTTAGTTTAAGAGGGGGGGGGAAGGCGGGAAATGGGAGGGGGGGAAAGGGGTCAAAGGGACGCAGGTCCCGAAACGCGTCAGAGTTACTATGTACTCCTTTTGACCACTTAATAAACCTTTTTATATCCGATACTGGTTTGCAGCCCCCATTGTTTGCACGGTTGTGCTCCGCCACTGTACCCTATGGGACTACTCTCTGCAATTACGTCTGGCGTGACGCACCCACTAATCAAGGACTGAGCTGTGCTTCAAGGGAGTTCCTCACATTGATCGTTTGATTGGTATGTACTTTTGTTTTGCTGGGGGTCTATACAGGACCTTTATGGTATATATAGAGATCTGTGTTAGCCGTCCAGCGTAACTAGTACACTCCTATGTTTATATCATCCTAATGAGTCTCCTTAGCTCTTATACATGCTCTAATGCCTTGGTTACATATTTTATTACTCTGAATATGCATGTATGTTCCTAGGACAGCAGAGCCCTGAATATTGGGATAATATCCCTCACCCACTACGGTCAAGCTTATAGGTTTTGGACATTGGGAAGGCGTGGGGAGGGGAGGGAAAACTCCTAGCATAGCCATAACATGGAGATCTTTCTGACAATCCTTAAAACCAGTGTAATAAACGTGAGAACAACTCTTAACAAGCTCAGTACATGAAAAGCATTATAACCTCTCTTTTTGTCAGTCGGTCAAGCTTATAGGTTTTGGACCTGGGAAAAGGGGGGGAGATGGGGGGGTGGGGAGATAAGAGGGAGGGGGAGGGGGAGACCTGGGTTGACAGGTAACACAACAGCACATTGCATTAATGTTTTTAGGTATTATGCTGAACATAAACGGAATACTTCCTACGCTTGCTGGTCGGGGAAGAGGGGGGGGGGGGATGGGGCTCTTACATTTAGTGAAGTTAATATCCGAGGATCCTTATGACATTTCTATTTGATCTATGTGGCCCGCCGTGTGCCTTCCTCAGAGGGTTTGACAACGTATTTTATTACTGCAGGCAGCATCATTAGTATGGGGCCGTGCGGCCATATCTTCTGCGGCGGAAGGGCAGGCTTATGGGCTTTGGTGCGGGAGGGGGGAGGGGGAAGGGGGGGAGAGAAAAGGGAGCACATTATATTATAACACATACAACTTTTCTCAACTTCAACATTCATCAACTGAGGAACAGGTTTTTTTTTTTTTTTACATAACTCAACTGTGGCATAGGGACGGCTTAGCACTAGATCCATGTGGCCAGCTAATCTAGACTGCCAGTTACTGTAATAGTGTCACTGCCGCTGCTTCCATTATCGAAGTCATTTGGGCTTCTTGTCTTGTGCAGGGCTCATTAGGCAGCTTCCCAGTTAACTAGTATTTCCTAGTCCGGGGGGGGGTGGGGAGGGTAGCAACAGTCGTGCGAACCGAGCCTGGGGTCCATAGTCCTGTACCCGGGCCTTAGACAGATTAAATTTTTCTACTTACAGTTAGTAGATCGCAGTGCTGTTGTCGGAGCATCGCGCTCCCCTCCTATCCCACCCACAAATCCCCCCGCCAACCCCTAAAGCCCAGCCGGACCTCAGCACTCTTCAACTGCCATTCGGTCAGCGGCGAAAGTTATAGTAGCTTCAGCTGTGGGTTGCCTCTGATCGTCAGGGGTCGGATTCTGAAGCTATGCGTCTGGCTGGGTCTGGTGTGGTTCTTGAGCCGTCATGTGCTCCCGTCTTCGCTGTGGACTACAGGGCTTCTCATCTGTTCTTAGACTGCCTTGGCGCCGCCGTTCTCCTCGCGGGATGGGTGCTGCGTGGTTCCGCGTCCTCCCGGTGCGGTGGGTCTTGTAGTTGCTCCGTTGTCCAGGAAAGCGAACGAATGGGGCCATGTCCTCAGGGCGGTGGATGGTTAGGAATTTGCCGTCATAGCTTACCATAAGCTTGAACGGAAAGCCCCAGCGGTACTTCACCTCCTCCCGGAGGAATGAGGTCAAGGGCTTCATTTCTCTCCTTCGGTCGACTGTTATCCGTGACAGGTCGTTGAAAATTTGGAGAGTTTCATTTTGGAAAGGTAGTGACTCTTTCCCTCTGCAGGCGGTGATGATCTTCTCCTTTACTGTATAGCTGTGTAATCTTATGATTACATCGCGTCGCCGGTTGGGATCTTCTGATCTGGGAGCTACCGCCCGGTGGGCCCTATCCATTTCTAGGTCCATGTCCTCTAGCGGGCCGCAGAGCGATGTGAACAGTTCCGCAAGATAGGGACGAAGCTGGCCAGGTAAGACCGTCTCCGGTACATTTCTTATGCGCAGATTCTGGCGCCCGTCCCTATTTTCTTGGTCTTCCTGCCCGTCTTTGAGACGGGAGATCTCCTCTCCTAGCCGGATGATTTCTTCCTCGGCTGCTGTTTGTCTTGCCAGGGACTCCTCCAGTCCACCTTCCAGAGTCGTTGTCCTCTCTGTTAGGCCAGACATCTCCTGTTTAATCTCCACTATTGCTGCTTTGATTTCTGCCTGCAGGGATGTTTGGAGCTTGACATGCATGGTGGAGAATAGGCTCTCCAGGTAGGATCGGGTGATCGGTTCCTCTATCTCCATTTCAAGAGTTGCATGGGCTTTCGTACCCATATTTAGAGCTGCTTGCGGCTCTTGTGAGCCTCGTGGTCCGCCACCCTCTTGGTTTGCTGGACTCTTCTGTGTCGGGGAGAAGAACCGTGACACCGCCGGTGCTGCGGGCTTCTTTGTGTGTTTGGACATGCTCCGATCTCTCCAAGTAATGGGGGTATGTTTTTGAGCCGTGAATTTCTGGTTTGGGAGCGTTATTTATAAAGTTTTAGCTGGTGGGTCCGCGGAGCTCCCCTCCTACACCCCCACTCCTGATGACATCATCGGAAACCCATCCCTTTAGCACATTTTTAATGGATCATCAATATTCAGTATTGTCATAGACAACTTAGGATCTGGCTGTGGTTTTTTTTTTTTTAGGGAAGCTGTGTCTTTAACTGAAACGGGAGGTGCCATCTTGGATCCAGATGGAACGCAGGCTGAAACACATGAAGATAGCTCCTACTCAGAAATCTCTTATTCAGACCACAGCTCTGATCAGACCCTCTCTTCACAGTGGGGGCGCAGGCAGGCTCAGGAGGGATCAGGTAGGGCGCAAGAAGGCGGGCAGCCAATATCTTCAACTGGTTTAGCCAACAAAATAGTCAGTGGGTCCATAGAAATGGACACATCCGTTATTTCTTTTTTTAATAGATTGGATAACGATCCAATATTTCTATTGCCGGACACGTCTACCAAATGTGGACCATATCGCTTCTCTGCCCACAACCCCTCCAGCACAGATCAGACACCACAGGGTAGATTTGCTTCAGCCGCCATGGCGTGAGATACCAATGAATACAATTTTATATATATTTTCTTTAGTTGCTGTGCATATGGAAGTTTTTGCAGCAAACTCCCATATATCCTCCCAATCATCCCTGTCAATTTCTATTTTCAAATCCGCTGCCCATTTGAGCATGCAGTCATGATCATGTGAATTGACCAAGGCCTCCAAACTGGCTTTTATTCTAGTTATCAAACCTTTTTGATAACTACCTCTCCTACATAGTGCTTCAAAACTTGTGAAGGGAGTAAATTCTAATTTTGGGGACATTTTTGGAAAAAAATTCTGATCTGTAGATATTTAAACATACTAAGGTCTGGTGCCTCATACCTAGTTAGGAACTCTTGGAAACTAGAAAGTTTTCCTTTATGCACTAGGTCGGCAACTACTCTAATATGTTTAGCTTTAATTTGGTCGAATTGTTTATAATCACAGCCTGGGGGGAAATTGGGATTATTAAAAAGCAGAGTGAGTTGCGAAACGGGAGACACAAGATTAAATTTGCCCTTAGACTTGCTCCAAATCTCCCAGGTAAATCTCGTCGGATCTAGCTCAAACATTTTGGCGTACACCTCCTTATCCAGTGCCCATAGGGACACTGGCAGAGAAGACGTTCTAGCATTTTGGGATTCTATGGCTAACCAACAATATTGTGTTGGATCAGCGTTCCACATCACCACCTGCCTTAGTTGGGCAGCTTGGTAGTATTTCGAGATATCTGGGACACCCAAACCTCCTCTTGTCTTTAAAGCCATCATCACCGATCTAGCTGTTCTAGGCCTTTTACCTTGCCAAATAAAATTAAATATTCTATTTGGGAAATTTTTCAGTTCGGATCCCGGTATCCGGACTGGGAGAGTCTGGAAATGATATAATAACCTAGGGAGTATATTCATCTTGACTGATACTATTCTCCCAATCCATGACACCTGATATCCTTCCCACTTTGCCAGATCCCTTTTAATCTTATCAAACAATGGTGGATAGTTGCCTTGATATAGGGAGTGGTAGTTCCTAGACACATTTACTCCCAGATATTTAATATGTGAGGAACTTCATCTGTAGCTGAAATTCAGTTTTGGTAATTTTATCTCTGGATCTGAAAGATTCAGATTAAAAGACTGTGACTTGTCGCTGTTCATTTTATATCCAGAGATTTTTCCAAAGTCTGGTAGCGCCTTTTGGAGGTTGGTAAAGAAGTCTGAGGGCTTGCTAAAGTCAGAATAATATCGTCTGCGAATAATGAGATTTTATCATTTGTTTTCCCAATCACTATATACAATGTATATTACTATTTGCTCTTATTTTAGCAGCCAATGGCTCAATCGTTAGAGCGAAGAGAGGAGGAGATAATGGGTACCCTTGTCTCGTACCATTTAAAAAAATAAATTTTCAGCAAACATTTTTATTAGGCATAATCATCTTTACAGACATTGGTTTTACATTATCAGTGTTGGCCTAATACAGTTGTATTTTCCTTGTTCATGTGGTTTTACATTATCAGTGTTGGCCTAATACAGTTGTATTTTCCTTGTTCATGTGGGGGGAGAGAGAAAGAAAGGAAAGATCCCCTAAGGCCACGTCATGGTCTCTGGGGTTTGGAAAAAGAAAGAGAGGAGGGGGGGGGGGAGAGAGGGAGTCATTCCACCTTCGTCCGGCCGGGTCCCGGCATCCATCCTTCACGGCTCTACTGTGGTTCAGATCCGTCTGGGGTTGTATCCTGATTTGGTTCGGATTAATGGGTTAACCAGGGTTCCCAGATTTTATAGAAACCTTCAGTTGAGCAGTTCAAGAAGGCCGTGAGTTTTTCCAAACTCATAACATCGTTAACTCTTTTTGACTAGCTGTTTGGTGGGGGGCGCTATCTTCTTCCAAGAGTATGCGACTGAACACCTTGCTGCTGTTAGAATAAAGGAGATTAATTTCCATACTGGGCGATCGATGTCCTCTATCGGCCTGCCCAGTAGGAAGGTCAGTGGATCTATTGGAATTGTGAGGCCTGTGACCTCTTTTATCAAATCTTGTACCGTAAGCCAGTATTTCTGAATTTCTGAGTAAACAACGCTGTGTAGTGCTCTAACACAGACCTGACCATTTGCTGGATAATGTGTATGAAAACATAATTCCAAATCCTTGAAGTGTCCCACGATTAATAACCCTTTAAAACATCACACCACTTCCATTGCATCAATAAGCTGGAAGAGCAACATCCCTTGCTTGATGAATACTCACACTTGCTTGTGTCCAGTCTCATACATTGAATAGGATATCTGTGGTGTATAAGGAGCAATTCACTCACTGTTAGATGGGTCTTTTGTGGGTCTTTTCTTCCATGGACGTGTGCTGCCTGTTCTCCAGGATATTCAGAGGTTTGATGAGGAGAGATGGAGCACTACAGGAAAAAACTGCTAGAGAGTTGTGTTCCCAATAAAAAGGTTTAATGGATTAGAGCATAGTACACAAAAAATGAGCCCTGGGGCCCCCACCAACGCGTTTCGAGCTTGCGCTCTTTCTCAAGGTGCATACCCTCTGGCAAATCCCCTTACCTGATATAGGTTCATTTTCCCGCCTTTCCTCGCCACTAACCCGTCGCTCAGTAGCGTCACCAGGAGCGCCCCATGTTGCCATGACGCCCCATGAGTCGCGCCGTCGCGCTGGGTAGAGTGGTGACGTCAGCGCGTCTTTGAACCACAACAACAACTTTATTTCTATCTCCTAACGAACACTAATAAAAAAACTTAAAACAACTTTATTGAACATTTTAATTATTAACAGTATACACTCTCCGTTCTCCACGAAGTGTGTATCTAAGGAAAACCTTATAAAAACAACTACAAAAGTATTAATACAATCCTTGGTAGTTAGTGATGTATTTTCTCTTTCTTGGAATGCCTCTATGTGACTTTTATAAACAATTTCAGTTAAACACAAGCATAAAGCAAGAGACAGTGTAGGCATACATATAACCCAGAATTGTAATTTATGATTATTTACAAAAGATTATTTTTATCTGTTATGCCCATATCTGCCTAATCTTTTAATTATGAAATAAAGTCACATATACAAAGAGTTTTTGTGATCCATACATGTCTAGAATCGCCAGATGTTTGAACCGTGGTCTTATATATTATAAACCAATACTTTGTTTGTTTGCACATAATTCTATTTTCTTTTATACTGTGTATAGTTATTTTAGTATTGGGTAAGATGATAATTGATATTGATTACACAGTGGTTTTCTTGGACTAAATGTAACAACACTACAAAGGGTGCCTTGTTATAAAAAATGATTATGACAATAAATTCACTTTTAACAAGGGATTACTAAAGTTACCGTGTAATGAAAAATAGCAATAATTGACAATTCATTTTAGAAAGGGATTAAGATCCCACTCTGAATTTAACCCAAACGGAATTCTCGTGTTTAGGGTAAAAATCCAGAAGAGTTCCCTTTTGTCCAGTAAGTCCAGCCTATTGCCTCCCCTATAGGGTTTCTCAATATGTTCAATTCCTCTAAATTTAAGTTTGGAAATGTCTCCATGTTTGCAGTTTGTAAAATGTAGAGATACAGGGTGTGTCAGATCTCCTTTTTTGATTAGTCTTATGTGCTCCCTCATCCTGATTTTTAATGCTCGTGTGGTACGTCCTACGTACTGTTTGCCACATCCACAGTCCAATAAATAGACTATAAATGTGGCATTACAGTTTATGAATGACTTGATGGGGTATGACTGTCCTGTATTAAAGGATACAAAGTTGTGTGACTGCATCATATAAGCACAAGATATGCACTTAAGACATTTAAAACATCCTTTAGGAAGATATTCCTTTGTGTTAGAACATGAGGATGAAAAGAGGCTTCTTGAGATATGGTTAGCTATTGTTTTGGCTTTTCTGAAAACAAAGCGAGGGCCTTCTCTATAAACTTCGTTTAATAACGGATCTGCAGACAAAACATTCCAGTGTTTCTTCACAATGTCTTTAATGTTATTTACTTGAATGTTATGTTGTGTGATAAAAACTGGATTGTTTGTTTCCCATTTGTTTTGACGGGTTAATCGATTTCTTTCTTTATTCAAGAGATCATCCCTATTCATGTTGCTCACCTCCTCTAGGGACCTTCTGAGGTTTAGACTAGGATATCCCCTCTCTTCAAATCTTTTTAATAAGTCATTTGCTTGAATTATGAAATCTTCATTTTTTGAACATATTCGCTTTAGACGTATTAGTTGTCCTTTTGGAATTGAATTTAGGAGGGGTTTTGGATGGCAGCTGTCAAATCTTAGATATGTGTTCCGGGAGTTTGTTTTTCTATATACATTTGAATTGATTTTCCCATCCATATCAATGAATAAAAATAAATCCAAATAATGTAAGTGATGATAATCAAAAGTGTGGGTGAACTTTAAATTTAACTCATTGTGATTAAGGTGATTAATGAATAATAAAAGTGATTCTTCCCCTCCTTCCCAAATAAATATTAAATCATCTATGAACCGTCTGTAAAACGTGATACAGTGTCGATAAGGGTTGTTATCTCCAAACACGTAGACCGACTCCCACCAACCTAAAAATAGGTTGGCATATGAGGGAGCAAAGCTGGTACCCATTGCGGTTCCACGTGTTTGGAGATAAAAAGTATCATCGAACAAAAAATAATTGTGAGTGAGTAAGAAATCTATACAATCTAAAATAAACGTGCTCTGTGTCAGTGAAAAGGTGGAGTGCTCAAAATAAGTTTTGACAGCTGCCATACCATGTTGATGATTTATGACAGTGTACAACGAGGTTACATCTAAGGAAACCCAGATGCAACCTGTTTTCCATTTTACATATGATAATTTATCAAGAAGGTCACCACTGTCTCTGATATGTGACGGTAAAGTTTGTACAAAATTCTGCAAATATTTGTCCACATATCTAGAGACACCATCTCCCAAAGATCCAATACTAGAAACTATTGGCCTCCCTGGAGGGGAGTCCAAAGTTTTGTGGATCTTTGGGAGATGGTGGAAGATGGGAATGATGGGATGTGTCTCGAAAAGAAAATCACACTCTTTTTGATCTAGGACCCCCAAAAGGGAACCCTCTTCTAAGAGTGTTTTTAGTTGCTTTAGAAACATGGGTGTTGGGTCGCCACGTAGCACAGTGTAAGAAGATGTATCAGATAACTGTCTGATTGCTTCTTTTTTATACTGTATCCTACTCTGTACTACAATGGCTCCCCCCTTGTCTGCACCTTTCACAATAATATTTTTATTTGTTTTTAAGTTTTGTAGGGCATCTCTCTCATCTTTACTGAGATTATTGACCCTGCTCTGTAAGGGAGAAAGTTCAAAGGTATATCCCCTAGAGAGGAGGGTCAGGTCCCTCTCAACAAGTTTCTCGAATGTTGTAAGGCAGGGGCCCTTAAGATGTTTAGGATAAAAAGTAGATTTTTTCTTTAAACCTGATTGTTGTCTTCCTAAAACATTTGAAAGATCAATGGTGTTAGTCATCTCATTATCATGTATTAAGGTATTCATATCCTGTATACAGCATAGTTCTCTGAATGTCAGGGGAGAGGGAGTGGGATTAGGATCTAGAGGTGACTCTGTGAAACTATCCTGGGCAAAGGGTGAATCATCCCTTGTCTCAGTGTCGTTCACAGGTTCAGTCTCTTCACCATCCTCATCTGCCGCGTCCCGTCCACCAAAGAAGCGTTTAAGGGTTAACTTACGGACATATTTATTCAGGTCAATAATGACATCAAACAATTTACATTTGGATGTGGGTGCAAATTTCAACCCCTTATCCAGGACTGAGAGTTCTGCTTGGGAAAGTGGAATGTCAGTTAAGTTGATAACTCCTGTATGTTCAATTAAGAGTTCTTTTTCCTCTTTGAGGGATTTTTCTTGTTTTCTTTTCCTTCCTCTTCGCGTGTGTTTGTGCGTTTCCTGTTTTTTGAAGACCCAAAATATGTTTTTGATTGATATTCTTTGTTTCTGCTATCACTGTCCTGTGTGAAGTGTCCTGAACTTGTGGGTTCCCCTCTGGTTTCCCTCTGGGGTCTGGGATTGTATTGATCTCTATGTTGAGTCGTTGTGTGAGAGATTGCATCACTATCTGAGAAATCTGATTCCCCACTAGTTGTTTGAGAAAAAGAAATATTCTTTTTAAGTATTGATTTTTGTTGTTTGTCTGAATAATTCTTTTTGGGTGTGGATGAGTTAAATCTTTTTGTGGGTGCTGTTCTTTGCCACACATATACTTGATTGCGAATATAGTCCTGCTTATCTCTCTCAAACTTTGTTTGTTTTTTCAACATAATTTCTTTTTCCATAATATCAATATTTTTTGACAACGATTCATCAAGATCATTAAAACCTTCCATGTCAATAAACTGTCGTAAATCCCTTTGTAGTATTTGTATATCCTTGTCCAATTGTGTTTTTTCTTTTGTTTTTAATTGTATAATTAGGTCCATCAAGGTAAATGAACAGCAATTAAGGGCGTCTTTCCAACTTGTTTCAAAGTCCACATTTATAAACCCAAAAGTGGGAGTTTTTTTGATACGTAATCCTCTTGGGATCCTTTTTGTTCTTACATAATTTTGTAGGGTGATGATGTCCCACCATGTGCGTATCTTTGATGTTAAGAGTTTTTCTAATTTTGTGAATTGAATTTTGAGGTCAGACACGTCCTCACAATTTGATTCCACCGTATTATCAAATACTTGTTCTGCTTTTTTTGCCCTTTTGGAGTTATCAGAATTTCCCCAAACATTTTTATTAGGCATAATCATCTTTACAGACATTGGTTTTACATTATCAGTGTTGGCCTAATACAGTTGTATTTTCCTTGTTCATGTGGTTTTACATTATCAGTGTTGGCCTAATACAGTTGTATTTTCCTTGTTCATGTGGGGGGAGAGAGAAAGAAAGGAAAGATCCCCTAAGGCCACGTCATGGTCTCTGGGGTGTGGAAAAAGAAAGAGAGGAGGGGGGGGGGGAGAGAGGGAGTCATTCCACCCTCGTCCGGCCGGGTCCCGGCATCCATCCTTCACGGCTCTACTGTGGTTCAGATCCGTCTGGGGTTGTATCATGATTTGGTTCGGATTAATGGGTTAACCAGGGTTCCCAGATTTTATAGAAACCTTCAGTTGAGCAGTTCAAGAAGGCCGTGAGTTTTTCCAAACTCATAACATCGTTAACTCTTTTTCACTAGCTGTTTGGTGGGGGGCGCTATCTTCTTCCAAGAGTATGCGACTGAACACCTTGCTGCTGTTAGAATAAAGGAGATTAATTTCCATACTGGGCGATCGGTGTCCTCTATCGGCCTGCCCAGTAGGAAGGTCAGTGGATCTATAGGAATTGTGAGGCCTGTGACCTCTTTTATCAAATCTTGTACCGTAAGCCAGTATTTCTGAATTTCTGGACATGACCACCAGATATGGGCCATGTCCCCTCTATGTCCACAGCCTCTCCAGCATAGATCTGAGGCCAGAGGGTAGATTTGTTTTAACCTCACTGGGGTAAGATACCAATGATACATTATTTTATAGATGTTTTCCTTCACCGTGGTACAGATGGAAGTTCCTGAGGCCGCGTCTCATATTTCCTCCCAGTCCTCTCTGTCAATAACTATGTCCAATTCCGCTTCCCATTTAAGCATATAGTCGTGAGCGGTAGAGATCACCGGATTCTCCATGCCGGCATATATTTGTGTTATTAGACCTTTTTGATGTACTCCTTCGCGACAGAGTTTCTCAAATTTTGTGAGAGGGGGGAATTTCAATGATGGGGACATTTTTTGTAGAAAGTGTCGAATTTGGAGAAACTTAAATGTATCCAGGTGGGGTAATTTTAATTTGGTTCGCAATTCTTGGAGACTCAGGAACTGTCCATCGCTCAGCAGGTCCGCGATCGCTCTGATCCCCATTGTTTTAAATAGGTCGAATTGTCGGGTTTCACACCCTGGTGGGAATTTAGGGTTGTCAAATATTGGAATGAGCTGAGAGCAAGGGGACGAGAGTAAGAATTTAGTTTTAGTTTTTGCCCATATGTCCCAAGTATGTTTCATTGCCCCCAGCCCGAATTTGGGCGCCATGTCATTTCCCCTGTCACCGCTCCAGAGAAAAGCTGGTAGAGAAGGCATTCTGGAGTAATGAGATTCAATTGCTAGCCAACATAGCTTGTCTGGGTCCGAGTTCCACATTACCGCCTGTTTTAATTGGGCTGCTTGGTAATATCTATTAATGTCTGGGACCCCCAGTCCTCCTTTTGTTCTAGACGCCATAAGAACCGACCTAGCTACCCGGGGTCTCCTTCCGTTCCAAATAAATTGGAGGATTTTATTTTGGATAGTTTTTAATTCAGAACCAGGGACATGGATCGGGAGCGTCTGGTAATAATATAATAATCGGGGGAGTATATTCATTTTAACTGAAATCATTCTCCCGATCCATGAGATCTGGTATTTTTCCCATTTATCCAGATCTTTTTTAATTTTCCTAAATAGGTTGGGATAATTATTTTGGTATAGGGAGCAATAGTGCCTCGATACATGTACTCCCAGGTATTTGATGTATATAGGGCTCCACTTATAATTAAAGTTTGATTTCAATGTCCGCATCTCTGGTTCTGATAGATTTAAGTTGAGGGCTTCTGACTTATCACTGTTAATTTTGTATCCTGATATTTTGCCAAATTCCTTTAATTCTTTGTGTAAGTTGGGAAGGGAGATCTGGGGCTGCGTTAATGTTAATATGATATCGTCTGCGAACAATGAGACTTTATAGTTTATTCCGCCAATTGGTACCCCCTGTATATTTATATTGTCTCGTATTTTAGACGCTAGTGGTTCGATTGTTAGGGCGAAGAGGAGAGGGGACAAAGGGTATCCCTGTCTCGTTCCATTTTTCATTTCAAATTTTTTTGCTGTACCCCCCGGGAGTTTCACCACTGCAGACGGGCAGCAGTACAGCGCTCGGACTCCCGCTAGATACGCATCTTTTAAGCTGAATTTCTGCATTGTTTTGTCAAGAAATAGCCAATCAATTCTATCGAACGTCTTCTCTGCGTCCAGGCTTAACAGAACCGCTTTGGTAGCTGTGAGGTGGGCATGATCAACTATATTTATAATTTTGCGGGTGTTGTCTGAGGCTTGTCTGCCAGATACAAACCCCACCTGGTCATTGTGAATTAATCTCGGTAGGATGGGATTCAGTCTATTTGCCAGAATTTTGCTGTATAGCTTAAGATCGTTATTTAGTAGGGAGATTAGTCGGTAGCTCCCACATAGCAATGGGTCCCTACCTTCTTTGTGGATGATGGCGAGATTGGCCTGGGTCATTGATGGGGGGATTGGGCTGCCCTCCATGAATGAATTGAATAATCTGAGTAGGTGTTTAGTTAGGATCGGGGAGAATCTTTTTGTAATAAACATTGGAGAAGCCGTCGGCGCCAGGGGCTTTTGAGATTTTTTTTTTGTTTCAATTTTTTTATTGTTTTATTAGGGTACACAACAGATAGTAAACTTTGTTGTACATAGATTGGATAAACATTGATATTTGCATATATTAATAAAAACATCCGTATTCCGTTTTCTTTATTCAGATAGGTGTTTATCTAAATGTTTGTATGTCTGAATGCTCGTACGTTTCTGCTGTTATGGTTCTAACTAGGAAGCTGCCTCTTCCGTGTGTCCTGTTTTTAGTAGTATAGTAGAGAAAAGAAAAGGTGGAGAGCAGAGAAAGAGAGAGGAGAGAAAAAAGAAGGGAGATGGGGGGGCTAGAAGGGGGGGGAGAGGTGCTGCGGGATGGCGTCCAGTTTTGTATATATCCTGCCTTTTCCTTTAGGAATTTATTATGTACCTGACCAAATTTCCCATGTCTTATGGAACTTATCCATCTTTTGGGTCAGTTTTGCCGTAAGAAGTTCCATTGTCTTCGTACTCCGCAGAATGCGAGAAATAGTCTGTTTAGCAGGGGCATTCACCTTCTTCCACGCTGCAGCAACGGAACAACGTGCCGCCGTGAGCACATGGCTCACCATCTTACTCTCTGCTGTATCTAATTCGTCAATTGGCTTGGCCAGCACCATGGTCAGCGGGTCCACCTCAATCTCTACCCCCAGGTACTCTCGGATTAGTGTTTGAATCATGACCCAGAACACCTGAATATTGGGGCAGTTCCACCAGATATGAGCCATGTCTCCTCTTTGCCCGCAACCCCTCCAAAAAAAATCTGGGGTCCCGGGGAAGATCTGGCTCAACCTATTCGGGGTTAGGTACCAGTAAAATATAATTTTATAGATGTTCTCTTTAATGGTAGTACAAATCGATGTTTTGGATGCTGCCTCCCAGATATCCTCCCAGTCTTCTCTATCAATCTCTATATTTAAATCCTCCGCCCATTTGGACATATACCTGTGTTGGGAACAGCCTGTTGATCGCGCCAGGCCCAGATATATTTCCGAGATCAATCCTTTAGCATAGTACCCTTTCCTGCACAGTCGTTCAAAATTTGTTAGCTGCTGGAAAGCCTTATCTTTGGATACTGTTTGCAGGTAGTGCCTGATTTGTTAAAAGCCAAATATTGGGAGGTTTGTCGTTTGATATTTTTTTTCCAGTTCTTGGGTCAGCAAGAGCCTACCTTGCCCAGAGAAATCCTCTGCTATCATCATCTTCAGCTGTTTAAATTTACTGAGTCTCTGTGGGAACCCGCCGGGGGGAAATTCTGGGTTATCGAATATGGGTGTTAATAGGGAGGGGTGAGCCGTCAAGCCATATTTGTCTTTATTTTTGGTCCATACTCTCCATGTACATTTCATTGCTCCCAGTTTTAATGTTTCCGAGAGGATCTCTCTACCCCGCACAGTCCACAGGGTGGCCGGGAGTGAGAGGGGTCTCGCGTAGGAAAACTCTATCCCTGTCCAACAGCTTGTAGTTGGGTCATTGTTCCACATTATCACTTGTTTCAGTTGGGCCGCCAAATAATATTTAATGATATCTGGGACTGCCAAGCCTCCACATTCTTTTGGTGCTAACATTATGGTTCTAGCTACTCTTGGTCTTTTGTTTTGCCAAATGAATTGAAAAATTCTGTTTTGTATATTCTTTAATTCCGACATTGGGATATCAATTGGGAGAGTCTGGAAGTAATACAGAAGTCTTGGCAGGATATTCATTTTGACCGTAGCTATTCTGCCTAACCAAGATATCTGGTATTCATTCCAGCTCTGCAAGTCTTTTTTTAGCCTCTCAAATAGGGGCGGATAGTTATATTGATATGGTGATTTGTACTCCCGTGTTATTTGGATTCCCAAGTATTTGATTTTCGTGGAACTCCATTTATAATTAAAATTTAATTTTAGCAGTTTGGCCTCGGGATTAGGTAGAGATACATTTAATGCTTCCGACTTATCCATATTGATTTTATACCCCGAGATTTTGCTAAATGTATCTAATTGTGAATGTAAATTCGGGAGTGAAGTCAAGGGGTTGGCTAGAGTTAAAATAATGTCGTCAGCAAAAAGGGATATCTTGTAATCCGTATCTCCAATTGTAATGCCACTTATATTGTTGTCCTCTCTGATTGTTGTTGCCAAGGGTTCTATAGAGAGGGCAAACAGAAGTGGAGACAAGGGACATCCCTGTCTAGTACCATTCCTAATGTTTATAGGGTTCGAGTTTCCTCCTGGGAGTTTCACTACAGCCGTGGGAGTTTTATAGAGGGCTCTAACCCCCTCAAGATATGGGCCCTTAAATCCGAATTTAATTAATGTTTGGTCTAAAAATTCCCATCTGATCCTGTCAAACGCCTTTTCCGCGTCTAAACGTAACAGGATGGATTTCGTGGATGAGAGATGTACATGGTCGATTATGTTTATAATTTTTCTCGTATTATCTGAGGCTTGTCTGCCTGAAATAAATACGACTTGGTCCTTGTGGATCAGGCCTGGGAGAATGGGGGTTAATCTGTTAGCTAGGATTTTGCTATAAAGTTTTAGGTCCGAATTAAGGAGGGCTATGGGGCGATAATTACCACACTGTAGTGGGCCTCTCCCTTCCTTTGGTATGAGTGCCAAATTCGCTCTAGACATAGAAGCGGGGATAGCCGTTCCCTCCAGAAACTCATTAAAATATCCAGGAGATGTGGTGCCAAGATCAATTTAAATTTTTTATAGTATTGATTGGAAAACCCATCCGGGCCTGGCGTTTTACTAGGTTTTAGTTGTGAGATGGCTTCTAGTAAATCATCCTGCGCGATTTCTTTATTTAGCTCTAGTAAGTCAGCTTCTGAAAGGCTTGGAAGGTTACATGACGCTAGGTACTTAGTAATAGCTTCTGCATTTGAGGAGCTGTTTTGGGGGAAGTTCAAATTATATAGTTTGGAGTAGAAGTCTGAGAATGTGGCCGCTATCTGTTTTTCGCAATATGTTTTGATGCCCGTCTTTGTTTGTATGACGGATATTTGGGATTTGGTTCTCAGACCTCTTAATTTAGATGCTAATAACCGGTCGGCATTATTTCCTTTGTCATAATATTTCTGCTTCGTCCACCTCTGCGCCCTCTCCACTTCATCTATTTGTATCTGGCTGAAATCAGATCTAGCCTTGTCCAGTACTTTGCGTAGTTGTTTTCAGGGATTAGCTTTATGTTTATGTTCTAGGAGTTTAACTTTCTCCGCTAATTCGTCGTACAATTTCTGTTTTTGCTTTTTCTTATATGATGCTATGGAAATTATATTCCCTCGAATCGTGGCCGTATGGGCCTCCCATAGCATCGCTGATGACTTTACAGAGCCCTTGTTCAGCGCAAAATATTCTCTGAGCTTTTGCTTAATCTCTATCTCTACATCTATTTGGTTTAACAGAGAATCGTTTAGTTTCCAATTATATTGATTATATTTATAGAAGGGGAGGGAGAGCGTCAGCGAGACCGGAGCGTGGTCCGACCATGTTATAGAACCTATGTCCGACTGGGAGGTTGCCTGAAAGATATCTTTAGTACCCAGAAAATAATCAATCCTTGAATAGGTCTGGTGCGGGGGAGAAAAATACGAATAGTCCCTCTGGCCCTGATGCTGCGCCCGCCAAATATCTATCAGCGAAAACTCTTTCAGTATGTTCTGAAACCTTTTGGCATTTTTGGTCATAATGCGTGGGTGGGGAGTACCCAATGGGCTTGTCCTATCTTGATCAGGTGCTACAAGCATATTAAAATCTCCTGCTATCAATAGCGTAGTTCTAGGTTGGGGGGCTAGCTTGTCACATAGATCTCTCAAAAAGTCAGCTTGACCCTCATTTGGGGCGTATATATTAACAAGGGTAATCTCCACATCTGTTAGTGTGCCTTGCAGAATGAGGAATCTACCTTCTGGGTCTAAGGTCTGTTTTTGAAGTGTGAATTTGACATTTTGTCTAAATAAGATGGCTACCCCCTTTTTTTTAGTGGAGCAGGATGCATAATATGCCTGGGGGTAGTATCTCTGAAAGGTGTTAGGGGGCGATATTGTATTAAAGTGCGTTTCTTGTAAGAATAGCACATCTCCTTTTGTTTTTTTTAATTCTTGTAAGGCGAGCTTTCTTTTGATTGCTGAGTTAAGTCCCCTAACATTTAGGGACACTAGTTTAAGTGTTGTATTTGGAGCCATTTTCGGAGCCATCCAGCAAGCAGCTCCAGGGCTTTCCGGATACAGTCGGGTCCCCTCTTTCCCATAAGCTTTAGGCTCTGCGTTCAAATCCTTTCACCGGGTCAAAGGGGTCTCCACTTCTTTGCTGCGATGGGATGTGTAGATCCTTGTAGCTCCAGGGGCATGCGCCCTCTTTGTGGACAGGTAGGTATGTGTTCCCCGCCGGGGGCAGACCAGCGTTCCTCATCTCGTATGTGTCTCAGAAGCTCGTAAGGGGGGGGGGGGCAATAGGTCGTCCAAACATATAAATTTTGCCGGGAGTAGTCTTTTCCTCTCCCGGTGACATTTCTCAGTCCTCACCTGCCTGGTTACGTTGGGTGGCTATTCTCTGAGAGGAGCGTGGTCCCCTCTCTGTTGGCCTGTGATCTGGGTCTCCGTCCGTATCTTCAGGGGCAGTTCCACCTCCATTCTTGTGGGGGACACCGAGCCCCTTTAGGAATCTTGGTATCTCTTCCGGGTAGGAAAGGGTGTGGAATTTGCCTCCAGCCTGGGCCACAATTTTAAAAGGGAATCCCCAGCGATATTTAATCTTGTTGTCCCTTAATTTTAGTGTGAGGGGTCTGAGCTCTCTCCTGCGGTCTACTGTACGTTTTGAGAGATCACTGTATATCTCAATATGTACATTCCGAAACTGGATGTGTCCTTTCTCCCTGCTCGCCGTCAGTATTTTCTCCTTTGTGGAGTAATAATGGAACCTGACCAGTATATCTCTGGTCCTCTTGGGGTCCGTGGACCTAGGTCCGAGGGCCCTATGGGCTCTGTCCATCTCTAGTTTTTAAGGAGTTAGGTCAGGTACCAGATGAATAAAGAGGTCTTATAGGTATGTGTGCAGCTGTTCAGTCTCCACTGTTTCTGGGACATACCTCAGTCTCAAGTTCTGCCGCCGATCGCGGTTTTCCTGGTCCTCGGCACTTTCCTTGAGCCCTCTGATCTCCCAGTGCAGGCGGTTGATCTCGTCCTCCGCGAAGGACTGAGCCTGCTCCAGTGTTTCCACTGTGTTTGCCAGCCCATCTGTTTTGGCCGTTAGGAGATTCAAGTCCGCCCTTAGGGTGTTAATGGCTTTACCCAAATCATCCCGAAACTCCTTCCTCATTCTGGTGAAGAGGTTTTCTAAATATGTTTTGTTCACATCTATGTTTTCAATTTCCTGCTCGGGCCCTCCCGCGTGTCGGCTGAGCCGCCATATTGGGAGGTCTCGCAACTCCCCGCGGTCCGCTGGCTTTGTGGGAAGTAGCTCGTCACTGACTGCTGAGCTGCCTTCTTATTTTTGCCGCTCATGCTGGCTACCTTCCCCTCCGCTTGTATGTATTTATTGGGGGGGTTTAGATGTAGAGATGCCGCAGGAACTGTGGGGTCTTTTTAGTGCAGTAGGATAGGATTGTTTGTTTAGTCTAGTACAGCTTGTCTGGGTAGATATGGGGTTATTGGACCCAGGGGTTCTGGCCTTAGGGCTGTGTTTCTGACCTGCAGGTCGTTCTCTCTGAGGCACCTTTGTGTGGTGGTGGTGCTTCCACGTGGTGGTGCTCCCCGAAGATGGCCGCCTCCTCCCTCAACACGCTACTGAGGCCTATGGCTCCCTTCACTAGTGGGTCCCCTCCCGGTGTTCTTCACTCCCAGCAGGGCCCTAGGTCAGGTTTGTACCTTTTATTTACGTGTGCCGTCCTGGGGGGGGGGGAGCTGGACCCGTAACGGGGGGTCTCCGCTCACGCCTTTCCTCACGGCCTCAGGCGGCCACAGCGGGCGCTTCTCTTACCCCACAGGGGGTCGGGGTTCCGTCCCCGATCACCGCTGATTCCCCTCTATTCTTGGCTCCTCGGGGCGCGCGGAGTCCCGTCGCCTCTCGTCTCCGGAGTCTCTCCGTCAGATTTGAATTTTGCGGGCTGCAGAGGGGAAAGTCCCGCACCGGGGGCAGGGAGTCTCCGACACAGCTCTCGGGACGCCGGAGCCAGCCACTTCGGAGCCCAGCTAGTCACCGGAGCTAAGTCTTTGGGGGTTCACTTAGGGATTCATCTGCTTCTCCTGATTATTTTATTATTTAATATGCTTCGTTAGTGCTATTCATTCAGAGGGGGTCGGGAGCGTCTCTTTCAAGCTGCCATTCCCCTTGACGTCACCGGAAGTCTCCGGCTTTTGAGATTTTTAATGTTTTTATAGCGTCCGCCAGCTCTTTTTGGGTAATTTTTGCGTTAAGCATTTGATTCTCCTCCTCTGTCAGTGTTGGTACACTACCGACACACTTTATTGAAGTGTGGTCGGTACCGCAAGCCGGGAAATCTCCCGGCTTGCTAGTGGCCGCCCCTCGGCGTGCCGCGCGTCATAGACGCGCGGTCACGCGTCATCGGGAGCGTGCGCCCCCTGCATGCGTGTCCAGGGGCTCCCCGAGGGACCCGGCAGCGGTAGGGAGAGCGCCCCGATCGGAGGGCGCTCTTCCGCTGCATCGGCGCGCGCCGGGCGCGCGCCAGGCTACTGCTGCGGCACAGAACGGGCAAATGCTCGAATAAACTGTGCCGCAGCAGTAGGAGGCAATCGGACAGGTAATTATTAATAGGTTCAGTGGCTGGTGTCCCCGTGTTCCCACCCTGAGCCTTGAGGTTATAAAGTTTAATATAAAATGCGGTAAATTCCTCCGCTATTTTCTGTTTGTTATAGATTATTTCTCACGATTCATTTTTTATCGCTGTGATCTGGGAACGCTTCTGTATACCTCTTAGTTTGCTCGCCAAAAGTCTGTCAGCCTTATTGCCCTTGTCATAGTATTTCTGACTAGTCCATGTAAGAGCTTTTTCTACTTCTTCCATTTGGGCTTGTTTTAGCTCATTCCTGGCTGCGGTCAAGGTTTTATAAATCTTTTTCGATGGGTTGGGTTTGTGCTGTTGTTCCAGCTTAATTATTTTAGTTGTAACAACTAGTGACATACCGCTCACCTCAATATTGAATACCAACTCTATGATATCAGCTGGTGCAAAGGGGATAGGGATGACAGACATACATATATAAGGAGACAAAGGATGCTCCTAAAAAGATCCCACTTTAATGCACAGCAAAGC
This sequence comes from Ascaphus truei, assembly GCF_040206685.1. Taxonomy (NCBI): domain Eukaryota; kingdom Metazoa; phylum Chordata; class Amphibia; order Anura; family Ascaphidae; genus Ascaphus; species Ascaphus truei. The sequence continues at coordinate 200,609,877 of NC_134487.1, read as the reverse complement.
CGAAAATAGTCCACAGGTATAGTAACCCACTAGAGTAATGGTAAGGCTATAAGGGTACAATTAAGTAACCGCTCCCAACACTGTGGGAGGACAATTACCCCTAAAATGCCCTAGGGCAAAAATAATAAATGATTTATTGATATTCAGAAGTCGACGCAGTAACACGGGTGAGGCAGGGTAAGGGGATATTCTTATAAGGTGAATTCCCAAATATTAGTGTATGTCCCCTTACCAGTACCAGGTGATAGTGTGAGACACAATGGTAAATACAAATGATAGGCAATAGAGAATGCTAGAGCCTCTGGTCTCAGGGTATGGTGGAGGTTGCACTAATCATTGCATGCTGTGATTGATCTGCTCAGTATCAATAGTTGGATATCACACTGACAGTAGGTAGTGATGCATGCAGAGTAGTGAATGCAAATAAATGTGCCACTGTCATATACCACAAAACCTATATAGATACTAGGTCACACGATCAATGATTCAGTAAATCATTAGTGCACATTATACCACATTATATAAATGAACCGCGGCATGTGCATCAAAAACCGGACCTGATTTATGCATAAACTACCTCTGCTAGGCAGTTAACAACTCGAACAAACCCCCACACAAACTACCAGGAACAGTCTCACCCGTGACTCCTCCTACACTACGTCAACGTGGTGACGTCATGCCGACGATCGTTTCGCGCATAAGGGGCTGGCGCTTTCTCAAGGTTCAGGTATCCAACTATTGATACTGAGCAGATCAATCACAGCATGCAATGATTAGTGCAACCTCCACCATACCCTGAGACCAGAGGCTCTAGCATTCTCTATTGCCTATCATTTGTATTTACCATTGTGTCTCACACTACCACCTGGTACTGGTAAGGGGACATACACTAATATTTGGGAATTCACCTTATAATAATATCCCCTTACCCTGCCTCACCCGTGATTTATGTTTTAATAGTTTTTATGGTTATTTTGAGTGTGTGTTACTTCGTTGACTTCAGAATATTAATAAATCATTTATTATTTTTGCCCTAGGGCATTTTAGTGGTAATTGTCCTCCCACAGTGTTGGGAGCGGTTACTTAATTGTACCCTTATAGCCTTACCATTACTCTAGTGGGTTACTATACCTGTGGACTATTTTCGGCTTTGCTGTGCATTAAAATGGGATCTTTTTAGGAGCATCCTTTGTCTCCTTATATATGTATAATTATTTTAGTTGTCAGATCTGTTATTAATTTCACCTTGGCCTTTCTGTGGGATGCAATTGAAATAAAAGTTCCCGTAATTGCTGCCCTATGGGCTTCCCACAGAACCGCCGGAGAGTCTACTATGCCCCAGTTGAGAGCGAAGTACTCCCTAAGAGCCTTTTTACTTTCTTTTTCTACCTCCGGGTGGTTCAGTAGGTAGTCGTTCAGCTTTCAAGTGTAGGCGGTTAATTTATGAAATGGGGTGGATAGGGTTAATGTGATGGGGGCGTGATCTGACCATGTAATGGGGCCTAAGTCCGAATTTGTGCAGGCTTCCAGGATATATTTGGTAGCAAAAAAATAGTCTATACAAGAGTATGACTGGTGGGGTGCGGAATAGAATGTGTAATCTTTTTGGCCCTGGTGTTGGATTCTCCAGATGTCCATTAAGGAATATTCCTTGGTGATCGTTTTAAATTGTTTCTCCATCCTCTGAGGTGGAGCTCTGTGTTGGCCTTGTTGGCCTTGTTGGCCTGAGGTTCTGTCCTCCGCAGAGTTTATGGCCATATTAAAGTCTCCGCCCACAATCAACGAAGATAGGTAGGTAGGGTCAACCTTTTCTAACACTGCTTTCAGGAATTCCGTTTGATTATCATTTGGTGCGTAGATGTTGATCAGAGCGACCGGCGAGCCAGCCAGTGAGCCATATACCATTAGAAATCTACCCTCTGGTTTTGGTGATATTGAATGGGGTTCCTTGTCGGAGCAGGATCGCTACTCCCCGCTTTTTACTGTTAAATGACGAGAAGAAACCCGTAGGGAATACATTGCTAATCAATTTGGGCAGCTCTTGGGATGTAAAGTGCGTCTCTTGGAGGAAGATGATATCTCCCTTGGACTTTTTCATCTCTTGGAGCGCCAGTCGTCTTTTTCTATTATTATTCAGGCCCTTTACGTTTAGTGATACAAGTTTAATTGCGGACTGACTAGCCATTTGGGTGAGAGAGTTTAGTGTCCATCGGGGTCTCGCCCTTCCCACCGGGGAGATCCTGGTTCGTTGGTTCAGAGAACCTTTTTAACGCTTCTTGATGCTGCTGTTTGAGTATGGGTGTCAGGCCCGCCCGACGAGGGGTTGGGTGGGAGGAGGCAGGGAAGGTCGAGAGGGGGGGGGGAAATAGGCTGCTGGGACAGGGTCAGCAGCAAGAGGCAAAGTGGGACGAGGTCAGCTAAGGACCTCCAATAAGTACGGCCGGGATTGGCTACCGGCATTTGGGCTTAAGGCCCAATGGGGGGGGGAATCCGATGGTTCAGGCATGGGCGTGCAGGGAAGGTGCGGACCCTTGTACTTGCTTAGTGTAAGCTCTACCTTAGTTTAAGAGGGGGGGAAGGGGGGGGGAAGGCGGGGGAGAGGGGGGGAAAGGGGTCAAAGGGACGCAGGTCCCGAAACGCGTCAGAGTTACTATGTACTCCTTTTGACCACTTAATAAACCTTTTTATATCCGATACTGGTTTGCAGCCCCCATTGTTTGCACGGTTGTGCTCCGCCACTGTTCCCTATGGGACTATTCTCTGCAATTACGTCTGGCGTGACGCACCCACTAATCAAGGACTGAGCTGTGCTTCAAGGGAGTTCCTCACATTGATCGTTTGATTGGTATGTACTTTTGTTTTGCTGGGGGTCTATACAGGACCTTTATGGTATATATAGAGATCTGTGTTAGCCGTCCAGCGTAACTAGTACACTCCTATGTTTATATCATCCTAATGAGTCTCCTTAGCTCTTATACATGCTCTAATGCCTTGGTTACATATTTTACTACTCTGAATATGCATGTATGTTCCTAGGACAGCAGAGCCCTGAATATTGGGATAATATCCCTCACCGACTACGGTCAAGCTTATAGGTTTTGGACGTGGGGAGGGGAGGGAAAACTCCTAGCATAGCCATAACATGGAGATCTTTCTGACAATCCTTAAAACCAGTGTAATAAACGTGAGAACAACTCTTAACAAGCTCAGTACATGAAAAGCATTATAACCTCTCTTTTTGTCAGTCGGTCAAGCTTATAGGTTTTGGACCTGGGAAAAGGGGGGGAGATGGGGGGGGGGGGAGATAAGAGGGAGGGGGGAGGGGGAGACCTGGGTTGACAGGTAACACAACAGCACATTGCATTAATGTTTTTAGGTATCATGCTGAACATAAACGGAATACTTCTTACGCTTGCTGGTCGGGGAAGAGGGGGGGGGGAGCGATGGAGCTCTTACATTTAGTGAAGTTAATATCCAAGGATCCTTATGACATTTCTATTTGATCTATGTGGCCTGCCGTGTGCCTTCCTCAGAGGGTTTGACAACGTATTTTATTACTGCAGGCAGCATCATTAGTATGGGGCCGTGCGGCCATATCTGCTGCGGCGGAAGGGCAGGCTTATGGGCTTTGGTGCGTGAGGGGGGGAGGGGGAAGGGGGGGGAGAGAAAAGGGAGTACATTATATTATAACACATACAACTTTTCTCAACTTCAACATTCATCAACTGAGGAACAGGTTTTTTTTTTTTTTTACATAACTCAACTGTGGCATAGGGACGGCTTAGCACTAGATCCATGTGGCCAGCTAATCTAGACTGCCAGTTACTGTAATAGTGTCACTGCCGCTGCTTCTATTATCAAAGTCATTTGGGCTTCCTGTCTTGTGCAGGGCTCATTAGGCAGCTTCCCAGTTAACTAGTATTTCCTAGTCCGGGGGGTGGGGAGGGTAGCAACAGTCGTGCGAACCAAGCCTGGGGTCCATAGTCCTGTACCCGGGCCTTAGACAGATTAAATTTTGCTACTTACAGTTAGTACATCGCAGTGCTGTTGTCGGAGCATCGCGCTCCCCTCCTATCCCACCCACAAATACCCCCGCCAACCCCTAAAGCCCAGCCGGACCTCAGCACTCTTCAACTGGCATCCGGTCAGCTGCAAAAGTTATAGTAGCTTCAGCTGTGGGTTGCCTCCGATCGTCAGGGGTCGGATTCTGAAGCTATGCGTCTGGCTGGGTCTGGTGTGGTTCTTGAGCCGTCATGTGCTCCCGTCTTTGCTGTGGACTACGGTGCTTCTCATCTGTTCTTAGACTGCCTTGGCGCCGCCGTTCTCCTCGCGGAACGGGTGCTGCGTGGTTCCGCGTCCTCCCAGTGCGGTGGGTCTTCTAGTTGCTCCGTTGTCCAGGAAAGCGGCGGGGTCAGACCCAGGGCTTTCACGAATGGGGCCATGTCCTCAGGGCGGCGGATGGTTAGGAATTTGCCGTCATAGCTTACCGTAAGCTTGAACGGAAAGCCCCAGCGGTACTTCACCTCCTCCCGGAGGAATGAGGTCAAGGGCTTCATTTCTCTCCTTCGGTCGACTGTTATCCGTGACAGGTCGTTGAAAATTTGGAGAGTTTCATTTTGGAAAGGTAGTGACTCTTTCCCTCTGCAGGCGGTGATGATCTTCTCCTTTACTGTATAGCTGTGTAATCTTATGATTACATCGCGTTGCCGGTTGGGATCTTCTGATCTGGGAGCTACCGCCCGGTGGGCCCTATCCATCTCTAGGTCCATGTCCTCTAGCGGGCCGCAGAGCGATGTGAACAGTTCCGCAAGATGGGGACGAAGCTGGCCAGGTAAGACCGTCTCCGGTACATTTCTTATGCGCAGATTCTGGCGCCTGTCCCTATTTTCTTGGTCTTCCTGCCCGTCTTTGAGACGGGAGATCTCCTCTCCTAGCCGGATGATTTCTTCCTCGGCTGCTATTTGTCTTGCCAGGGACTCCTCCAGTCCACCTTCCAGAGTCGTTGTCCTCTCTGTTAGGCCAGACATCTCCTGTTTAATCTCCGCTACTGCTGCTTTGATTTCTTCCTGCAGGGATGTTTGGAGCTTGACATGCATGGTGGAGAATAGGCTCTCCAGGCAGGATCGGGTGATCGGTTCCTCTATCTCCATTTCAAGAGTTGCATGGGCTTTCGTACCCATATTTAGAGCTGCTTGCGGCTCTTGTGAGCCTCGTGGTCCGCCACCCTCTTGGTTTGCTAGACTCTTCTGTGTCGGGGAGAAGAACCGTGACACCGCCGGTGCTGCGGGCTTCTTTGTGTGTTTGGACATGCTCCGATCTCTCCAAGTAATGGGGGTATGTTTTTGAGCCGTGAATTTCTGGTTTGGGAGCGTTATTTATTAAGTTTTAGCCGGTGGGTCCGCGGAGCTCCCCTCCTACACCCCCACTCCTGATGACATCATCGGAAACCCATCCCTTTAGCACATTTTTAATGGATCATCAATATTCAGTATTGTCATAGACAACTTAGGATCTGGCTGTGGTTTTTTTTTTTTAGGGAAGCTGTGTCTTTAACTGAAACGGGAGGTGCTATCTTGGATCCAGATGGAACGCAGGCTGAAACACATGAAGATAGCTCCTACTCAGAAAGCTCTTATTCAGACCACAGCTCTGATCAGACCCTCTCTTCACAGTGGGGGCGCAGGCAGGCTCAGGAGGGATCAGGTAGGGCGCAAGAAGGCGGGCAGCCAATATCTTCAACTGGTTTAGCCAACAAAATAGTCAGTGGGTCCATAGAAATGGACACATCCGTTATTTCTTTTGTTAATAGATTGGATAACGATCCAATATTTCTATTGCCGGACACGTCCACCAAATGTGGACCATATCGCTTCTCTGCCCACAACCCCTCCAGCACAGATCAGACACCACAGGGTAGATTTGCTTCAGCGGCCATGGCGTGAGGTACCAATGAATACAATTTTATATATATTTTCTTTAGTTGCTGTGCATATGGAAGTTTTTGCAGCAAACTCCCATATATCCTCCCAATCATCCCTGTCAATTTCTATTTTCAAATCCGCTGCCCATTTGAGCATGCAGTCATGATCATGTGAATTGACCAAGGCCTCAAAACTGGCTTTTATTCTAGTTATCAAACCTTTTTGATAACTACCTCTCCTACATAGTGCTTCAAAACTTGTGAAGGGAGTAAATTCAAATTTTGGGGACATTTTTGGAAAATATTTCTGATCTGTAGATATTTAAACATACTAAGGTCTGGTGCCTCATACCTACAGTAGTTAGGAACTCTTGGAAACTAGAAAGTTTTCCTTTATGCACTAGGTCGGCAACTACTCTAATATGTTTAGCTTTAATTTGGTCGAATTGTTTATAATCACAGCCTGGGGGGAAATTGGGATTATTAAAAAGCGGAGTGAGTTGCGAAACGGAAGACACAAGATTAAATTTGCCCTTAGACGGAGACCCCGCCCCCAGAGTGAGACGGATGGCAGCTTAAGCCGTGAGCTCCATCCCTCATCCCCGACAATACACTCATAAAGCAAGCAAAACGAACCTTTATCACCCCTAACTACTTTCACAATACCATTAAAACATTAGAGATAGCCCGGCTGCACCATTATCGCACCAGAGATGCTATCCTACAGAAGGCCAGAGTGGCAGAAGCCTGCAGATTCGAGGAGATCACAATGCAACTCTTCCAAGATCTCTCACCGCTTACCCTGGCCAGGAGAAGGAAACTCCAGCCCATCACCCGCACACTGAGGGACAGAGCCATCAGATATAGGTGGACCTTTCCGTTTGGCCTGCTGGTCATCCGCAACGGAAGGGCCATCTCCATGAAGGAGATAGAAGAGGGAGCTGAGTTCCTACAAAAACTAGGGATCAAGGAGAACTCACCCACGAACCCTAGAGGAGAAAAGCCCAGAGAAACGGATTGGCAAGTGGTGGGGGCTGTGGGCGAAAGCCGGGAAGCTCTCACATGAGCTCGCTTAAAGTCTCGTATCTTGAAGTTACCTCATGGTTAGAGGCTAGTTAATAAAGTTATATGTTGCTCCTGAACTGTCTCCCCCCTTGATTAACCCCGAGTGTGACGAACAAGGAGCTGGCTGCTTACGTGGCTATAGCCGGACTCAACGCTACACGTTATGGGACCCTGCAACCCTCCAAGGCATTCCTGCAAGAAACACCAACTAAAAAGTGGAAAATCATACCTGAATACATCATGGCGGCGGGCGGTGGAACGCAAGCTGCCCATCATGGCGGAAGAGCTCGATGGAGTCCACGAGGCGGCTTCACGGAAGTGCTGCAAGTTTCGGCGGGAGAGCTAGCGGAGTGGCGACCTTCCTCGCGGGCTTCAGGTGAGAAAATGGCGTTCCCCGGAACAGCGTCACCGGAAGTGTGCTGGGCGCCATCTTGTAGGAGGCTAAAGAGAGATTACCGCTGACGTCATCTCGGAGCGCCGAACACCATCTAGTCTCGCAAGAAGAGACTCTGACTCATAAACCGGGTAAGGAAGAGGATAAAGTACCAGGAATGCAGCAGAGGGACAACTCTCTACCTGATGGCGGAGGAAGAAGAGAAGGCGTGGACAACATCCTACAGCGATCCGGAAGGAGGGCCCACGAACCACCACACCACCACGTTGCAAGCAAGCAAGGCCCATCATGCAAGCAGCGGAGTAGCGGAGATAATAAACACTGTCCCCAGGCAAATGTAGCTGTGTGCCCATTCATTCCCCTAGGGGCTAATCCCCCCACCCAAAGACACGATACCAAATTGGGGGTGTTGGGAGGGTCATAAAGCCACACTAGCTTATTAAAGTGGCAGTCCCCCTTGAAAAACAAAAAAAAAAAGGGGGAGAAAAAAAAAAGGGGGGAATAAAAACAAATATATAAAGAAAAGACTCGGGACCGAGAAGGGGGGGGGGGGGGAGAAAAAGTTGCAGTATCTCAGTTAAACTGCCAAAAGAAGGGTTCTGTTTTTCTGTTTGTTCATTTATCTATATTATCTATAATGAAGATGAATCACCTAATGTTGTCGGGGGGAGGGTGGAGTGCCCTCCAGTCTCAACGAGGGCATGAGCCTCCACATGGGCGCGGGGGGTAACTCCGTCCTGCGGCCCATGAAAGTCCTCACTGAACCAGCAACGAGGAGCGGTAGAGGGGGATGGAGGTCCATCCCGGACTACGCTCGTGCTGTACGTTTAGGAGAGGCAGAGAAGGCACTTGGGGAGGACTGGTCTCGCCCTATTGCCGGATGTGCTAATTTTGTGTTTTTATGTTTCGTTACATGTGTTTATCTGTTCCCCCAGTGTACTTTCCCTTGTTCTTCCCGGCTGCAGTCCGAATCCTCGGAAAGAAATAGAAGATTCTCGACGCTGACACCATGGGCTCGGACGGTTGATTACAAACGAGTAAAGGTTTGGAAATACACTCATGAGTAAAGAGATCACTATTATTTCACACAATGTGAAAGGCTTTAACAGTCCAGGGAAGCGCAGGCTAGCTATGGCGGACTATAAGAAAACAGACCCTGACATAATTCTATTACAAGAAACACACTTTTCGAAATCCAGTTCCCCGAAATATATTGACTATAGGTTTAGGAATTGGTTCTCAGCTTCATCCAACAAAAAAAAAAGAGGAGTAGCCATTCTACTACATAACCGTTTGCCCTTTGCGATTAAGACCATTAAAAAAAGACAACAACGGCCGATTTCTGATTATAAGCGGCGAAATAAGAGGTCAGCCGATCACATTGGCAAACGTTTATGCTCCAAGTGAAGGCACAGAGGCTTTCCTGGAAAGGTTCTTCTCCATCCTCCAGAGGATGGCACAGGGATGCGTAATACTAGGGGGCGACTTTAATCAGACACTAGATCCAGTAATGGATAGATGCACCCCGAGCGGTAAAGCTAACTCAAAGGTTAGACAAACCTGGAATAGAGGGCTGAGAACTAATAATCTTTTAGATATATGGCGGGAACAGCACCGCCAGGACAAAGGATTTACATTTTACTCCCACCCGCATGACAGATATAGTAGGATAGACTACCTCTTTGTATCCAGTAGAATGGTTTCACAGATCTCCCACTCGGGCATCCACGATATTTCGTGGTCCGATCATGCACCGATAGAGCTGCGGTGCTCCGATTTTATTCTGGACAGACCAGGAGCGAACTGGAAACTTAATGAAGTTTTACTAAAAATCCCCGAAATTGCACAAAATGTGGGGGATAGAATCAGGGAATATTTTCAGGAGAATATGGGAAGTGTGACTTCGCAGGCTACCCTATGGGAAGCCCATAAGGCGACTCTGAGAGGAGAGCTCATAAGGATTGCAAGCAGGCGAAAGAGGGAGAAGGACAAAAAATCAATCTAGTTACAGAAGGAATTGGCAGTCCTCTCAGCTCGACATAAAAATAACAAAGATGGAATGACCCTTAAGGAGTTGCTAGACACCAAAACCAAACTTAATATCTTGCTGACCTCCCGTGCTGAAAAGGAGCTGACATGGTCTATAGTTTATGACATACGAGAAAGAAACCACAGACGGGTTCATAACCCTGATGACTCATTATGGGAAGTATTTTTGTACTATGAATTATTTATTCCAGGAGAGGTTTATACAACAAATTGGGAACTGCTTAATTTTGGACACTTAACACACACAAGTTCTTATTTCGCAAGGGTACAGGTTGCTCAACCATTTCAGTACATGTCTGAAATGTGATCGTGAATTTTTCATCAGCACTAGAAGATGTGTTGATAGAGGTTATTTAATTTGTGATGACATTATACAGCACATGCCTTGCAATGATCAAATGCAAGGTAGCAACTGTCCGATAATGCAACACATTAATTCACAGCTTAGATAATGGGAGTTACATAGTATTATCTACAGAAGAGGATTGCGATATTCCTCCTTTTCAGGCATCACTTGTCACGGTTAATGGGAGTATACAGTGTTATGGTACTACACTTATTCCACCTCTGTTACATCAGACACTCACATCTGGAGTACATTTCCAGGTACCAGCTATCACACTGATCCTTCCTCACATGACAGCCTATTTGGCACATTTAAAGAAAATGAAGGTTACTATAGGGTTCACACATGATATAGTACATACCCTTTTACAGAGAGTTCACAGTGAATTACTACGTGTTGATTTACACCCGGGTGATTTTCCCCAGTGGTTGACTACACTAGGTGAATCATTGAAAACTTTTTGGCCAATGACAGGTAATTTTTTGACAAAAATAGGCACTAGCCTACAAACTACTGGTAAAAGTATTTTTAGTGGACTAGGAAATGCGTTTGGAATCCTAGGTTATTTGAAACCACTATTGTTTTTTATTTTAAGGATAATAATCCTTGTTATTTTGCTTCGTATTTTCTCTTTTCTTCCGAAGATGAAGAGGCGTTCAGCTTAATCACATTTTGCTTTCTAGCATATATTCTTATATTTTTACCTAGATACTAATATACTGTTTTAAGCACACAGGTCAAATCTAACCTGCTGCAGTATGCTTTGTTGCAAGGACACAGACGAAAAGAAAGAAACTTCACAAATCTTGCGTCTACCACGGTCCTATCAAATTTCCATGAGGATGTACTTAGATGAACTGGTTTTACCACATCGGAAACCACGCAAAGTGCATGCAGTTCACAACACGATGATAGACTTTATGTATCAGAACTCTCTTGCTTCCTCAGGACCGTTTTCAGTTTTAACACCTAATGGGACATTGCTACCGCGTAGCTTGCTAATGTTATGTAATTTTTGGCAAGTGAAATCTTTGCTATCTCTTGGTGATCAACCCAACTTCAAGTGTAGAGACATTCACCGTCAAATATTTCAAATGTCTTTTTATACAATTGAAGAAGGTCATATCAGCATTGTTAGCCACGGGTCATATAATTGTACCACTTTGTTTGCATGTTCAGGTAATAAACATCAACATTGTTTTGGGGCCCGTTGGGATACTACGCTTTTAAGTATGTACGAACGTCAACATCAACCCGCTTTACAATTGGGTGATTTTTACAAATTGATACCTTCCCATCGTGGAATAACTTGTGCACATATGCGCAGTTGTGGGTGTTTTGGCGATCAATCACATACTCCTGTGAGTTCAAGCTCATCAACATCAGAGAGCGGTGACACTGTCTTCCAAAAGTACACATAATGAATATTTTCTGCTTTGATAGTTTTTCTGCATTTGCAAACATATGATAATTATGTGTAGGAGAGGGTGTTATGGATTACAGGTATTTTCTGGCATATAACGCATAATGAATACAGGTCACAGGTACATATATACATAGTATCATTATAAGGCCTAGTATAGCTTAGAGTATACTATTAAAATCCTGTTTTTTCTTGTCTTAGAAATAATAGCTTATTTTGCTCAGAAGTGGCAGGATATTGGGACAGGTTACATAGACATAAAAGGGGAACTAACACCGGTAAACAGGCCGTGGTTTAACGGTAACTTACGACATATATCATACGTCACTAACTGTAAATTCTGATGGTAAACATCATACGTCACAAACCACAGAGCATGGACACATGACACGTGTCACACGTACGCAGCAAACAATGAACACTATAATAGGTTTGCACGACTCCATGTTAAACCAGAACCGAACTTAGGTGTGAAGTCACACAGATGAGACTTGAGCTGGGACTGGCTGACCTATCGTAATATCTTTTGGTTTGTGAGTATTGACAATGCATATATAGTTATAATCTCTGCATAGTTAGGAATGGATTGGTAACATACTGTAACTGCTAGCCATCATCTTATAAGAAGCTTGTTGTGATATTTCTGAATATTTTTGTGATACAATAAATGATAAACCTTATCTTATACAAACTCTAAGTGACCTTTCTTTATAATAATCTCACAATACTCTCCATAATATTATTAATATGTGAGAGTGTGGCCGAGACTTTGCAAATACGACATTGTTGTCGGTGCTCTCTGCTTAGTGCAGGACATAACTCACCATAAGGCGATACTTGAAAAAGGAAGGCAGGCTGAGCCCAGATTAACCTCCCGTGCTGAAAAGGAGCTGACATGGTCTAAGCGGAAATTTTTTGAGAAAGCAAACAGGCCAGATACCCTACTTGCCAACAAATTACGAGACAAAAACCACGTCTCCCAAATTCAGATAATTCGAACAGAACAGGGGGATCTGACCTCTGACCCCAAAAAAATAGTTTATGAATTTAAAACTTATTATGAAACCCTATATGATGGGGCGAAGGTGGCACACACGCCAACCACAAAAGCACGACTAAAGACGTTCTTAACAGAGGCTCAATTGCCTAAAGTGACCAGAGAGGAGAGGGCAGACTTTACTATCGAGGAACTCCTAGAGGTAATGAAGTCATTAAAAGCAGCCAAGGCCCCAGGCCCAGATGGCTTTTCCAATCTCTATTATAAGAAATTTCGCAAAATATTAGCTCCTCATCTACTAAAACTGTGTAATTCTTTCCTGGATGGTGCCCCTATCCCGAGCTCGATGCTCCAGGCGTCTATCTCAGTAATCCACAAACAAGGAAAAGACCCAGCGGACTGTAAAAGCTATAGGCCCATCTCTTTAATAAACTCTGATACAAAAATCTTTTCCAAACTTTTAGCTAATCGCCTTAACCAGGTGTTGTCCAAGTTGGTCCATCCTGATCAAGTGGGGTTCATATGTGGTCGACAAGCAGCTGATAACACCAGCCGGATTATAGATTTGATTGATCTGGCGCAAAAAAAACATATCCCGTCTATGGTGCTTAGTTTAGATGCAGAAAAAGCGTTCGACAGAATTGATTGGCCCTACTTGAGGGAGACGCTGGGAGCGTTCGGCTTGGGTGGGAGAATGATAGAGGCAATTCTCGCTCTGTATCGGGGACCGACGGTGAAAGTCAGGCACCAGGGCTTCCCCTCGGATGAATTCCTGATTAAGAGCGGCACCAGGCAAGGCTGTCCTCTGTCACCCCTTCTCTTTGCGCTATGCATCGAACCCCTAGCGGCGCACATCCGCCTCACCCGAATATAGCAGGAATCCAAATTAGTGACCAGCCACATAAGGTGGCCCTGTACGCTGATGACGTGATACTCATGTTGGATACAGGTGGTTGGAAGGGAGCCACAGTCGCAGGAACATCCAAAAAATAAAAGGAAATATAATAGTGCAATATGTTGTGATAAAGCGAATTTTGAGATGTCTTGGCTCTATAGAGTGTCTACTTACAATAAGTAGGTGTATAAAAAGCGTATTGCAAAGTAAGGTGGTGTGTAGCAGGCTGCAGAGACAGGATCCTCGCGAGTTTGAGGTGAAGGAGATCTCACTCAGGTACACATGCCACAGGAAAAGATACAGAAAAGACCATAGTACAGATCGGACAAAATCAGTTTGTATTAAAAGCAGGGTAAAAGTTGTACTTACAATAAGTACATAAACAATGTACACGTAGCGTTTACTTTAGAGGTGAAACCGGCGTCTATGTGGGTAGCCTCTAGCTGCTGCAACTCCCAGTCCTCCTCGTCGGATCGCGATGACTGGATCGCACATCCGCCTCAGCCCGAATATAGCAGGAATCCAAATTAGTGACCAGCCACATAAGGTGGCCCTGTACGCTGATGACGTGATACTCACGTTATCACAGCCCCTCACCTCTCTGCCGAACGTCTTTCAATTGCTAGGGGAATTTAATGCGATATCTGGGTTCAAGATTAACCAGGCAAAATCAGAAGCCCTAAATATCAACTTACCTAAGGCCACCGAGAAACTGATCACGGTGAACTTTGAATTCAAATGGCAAACCTCCTCCATAAAATATTTAGGGATAAATATCACGAAGCAATCAGGCACCCTTTATAAGGCGAATTACCCCAGACTAATACGGACACTGAAGGAAGATCTACGGAAATGGGCAGGGTACAACATATCCTGGATTGGCAGGATTCAGTCTCTAAAAATGAATCTCCTTCCCAGAATTCTGTACCTATTTCAGACTCTTCCGGTCCCTATAATCAGGGAAGAGATCCTTCGGTTACAGTCCGCAATGGTGAAGTTTGTCTGGGGTAATAAAACCCCCCGCATCAAAACTAGCACACTAATTCGGCCCACAACAAGAGGAGGATTAGCGGTACCTTACCTGTTATCATACTTCAGAGCGGCCCAATTGACCCAAATTATCCAGTGGCACACCCACCCTAGTCAGAGGCGATGGGTGGAACTGGAGGCGGCCTGCTGTGCCCCGGTGGCATTGCAGGACCTGATCTGGCTCCCAAATAAGGTTCGCAAGGACTTCAAACTCCCGCTCCCCGCGATTGCCAGCTCTTTGGCAGTATGGGACAAAAGCAAATATAAGCACGTATTAATGAGACAACACTCCTTGATGACCCCAATTTTGGGAAACCCTGATTTCGCTCCGGGCCTGCAGAAGAAAGATTTCACTATATGGACACAGAAGGGCTACACTCGCCTTTTACACCTGGAGGGTAGAATATCTATCAAACCGTTTGAGCAAATTAAGTCTGAAAAATCCGTTCCAAATTCAGAATTTTTTAGATACCTCCAGCTAAGAGCTTTCTATGATAAATTTCCCATTCGAGCTCAACGCACTAATTTTGAACAGCTCTGTTCTACTGGAACAGGAACCAAGTGACTTATCTCTACGATGTACAAAGTGGTAGTCTGTCCGACTCCTGACGCCGACGTGACACTAAAATATAAGAATAGATGGGAAAGAGATCTGGGGGACACACTAGAGGACGAGGACTGGGACTATATTGTCTTGGCGGCAGCTAAGAGCTCAATCTGCACGACATTGAAGGAGAACGCGTAAAAGGTCCTGATGAGGTGGTATTTGACCCCATTACGATTATCAAAGTTTGTCAGGGGCTACCCTCCATTGTGCCCTAAACAATGTGGGGAGCAGGCAGACTTGCTGCACATGCTGTGGGGTTGCACCAAGATACTCCCAATCTGGGAAGATATCAGAAATTGGCTCCAGAGAATTCTCGATTGCGCGATCCCTTTGGACCGACCCCTGGTTGTTTCTGCTGGCCAGATGCACCCCGGGGTTAAACAGGTCGGAGCACAAATTAATTGCACATTTTGCAACTGCCCTGAGGTGCGAAATAGCATCATTGTGGAAGCAGCCCGAATTGCCAAATATCCCAAAAATCAGAAATAGAATTTGGCATGTTTGCCGGATGGAACAGTTAACGAGTCTGGTTAATGACACCGGCACAAACTTTCTAAAAGTCTGGGCTCCATGGTTAGCCCTGAACGATATCCCAGGGGTCAATGCCTCCAATATACTGCTTTAATAGCTCTAGACGCGTTCTCCTTGGATGAGTGTGGCTGACGGGGAGACATAGAATACAGACAGCGGAGAGGGACAATTAAATTCGGTAGTAGAGTGAGTGAGCAGGGTTAAGTGTACACATCCGCGGACGTACGCAAACATTAAGATAGAAGCTAGCCCGAGATCTGGCGGACCTGAAGTCTCCAAAAAGAGCCCAGATGATTCGGAGCCTTTCTGTGGCAGCAATCTCCAAAACGAGCCTAGATGATTCGCAGCCTTTCTGTGGCAGCCTCACCCCTCCCCCCCCCACTCCTCCCCCCTCCATACTTCTTCCCTGGTGTATTCTGGTTGTAAGTCTGGTCGGTCTGTGCGTATCCCCGGTATGTCTTTTGTGAGTCCAAATACAAAATGAGTTGACATGTGTACTGTTATATACGACAATGGGTTGGTAGATTATGTGATGATTGTACCATAAACTCAATAAAAACTTTTTTGGTTGAAAAAAAAAATTTGCCCTTAGACTTGCTCCAAATCTCCCAGGTAAATCTCGTCGGATCTAGCTCAAACATTTTGGCGTACACCTCCTTATCCAGTGCCCATAGGGACACTGGCAGAGAAGACGTTCTAGCATTTTGGGATTCTATGGCTAACCAACAATATTGTGTTGGATCAGCGTGCCACATCACCACCTGCCTTAGTTGGGCAGCTTGGTAGTATTTCGAGATATCTGGGACATCCAAACCTCCTCTTGTCTTTAAAGCCATCATCACAGATCTAGCTGTTCTAGGCCTTTTACCTTGCCAAATAAAATTAAATATTCTATTTGGGAAATTTTTCAGTTCGGATCCCGGTATCCGGACTGGGAGAGTCTGGAAATGATATAATAACCTAGGGAGTATATTCATCTTGACTGATACTATTCTCCCAATCCATGACACCTGATATCCTTCCCACTTTGCCAGATCCCTTTTAATCTTATCAACCAATGGTGGATAGTTGCCTTGATATAGGGAGTGGTAGTTCCTAGACACATTTACTCCCAGATATTTAATATGTGAGAAACTCCATCTGTAGCTGAAATTCAGTTTTGGTAATTTTATCTCTGGATCTGAAAGATTCAGATTAAAAGACTCTGACTTGTCGCTGTTCATTTTATATCCAGAGATTTTTCCAAAGTCTGATAGCGCCTTTTGGAGGTTTGGTAAAGAAGTCTGAGGGCTTGCTAAAGTCAGAATAATATCGTCTGCGAATAATGAGATTTTATCATTTGTTTTCCCAATCACTATATACCATGTATATTACTATTTGCTCTTATTTTAGCAGCCAATGGCTCAATCGTTAGAGCGAAGAGAGGAGGAGATAATGGGTACCCATGTCTTGTACCATTTAAAAAAAAAAAAAAAATTCCCCAAACATTTTTATTAGGCATAATCATCTTTACAGACATTGGTTTTACATTATCAGTGTTGGCCTAATACAGTTGTATTTTCCTTGTTCATGTGGGGGGAGAGAGAAAGAAAGGAAAGATCCCCTAAGGCCACGTCATGGTCTCTGGGGTTTGGAAAAAGAAAGAGAGGAGGGGGGGGGGGGAGAGAGGGAGTCATTCCACCTTCGTCCGGCCGGGTCCCGGCATCCATCCTTCACGGCTCTACTGTGGTTCAGATCCATCTGGGGTTGTATCCTGATTTGGTTCGGATTAATGGGTTAACCAGGGTTCCCAGATTTTATAGAAACCTTCAGTTGAGCAGTTCAAGAAGGCCGTGAGTTTTTCCAAACTCATAACATCGTTAACTCTTTTTTTCACTAGCTGTTTGGTGGGGGGCGCTATCTTCTTCCAAGAGTATGCGACTGAACACCTAGCTGCTGTTAGAATAAAGGAGATTAATTTCCATACTGGGCGATCGATGTCCTCTATCGGCCTGCCCAGTAGGAAGGTCAGTGGATCTATTGGAATTGTGAGGCCTGTGACCTCTTTTATCAAATCTTGTACCGTAAGCCAGTATTTCTGAATTTCTGGACATGACCACCAGATATGGGCCATGTCCCCTCTATGTCCACAGCCTCTCCAGCATAGATCTGAGGCCAGAGGGTAGATTTGTTTTAACCTCACTGGGGTAAGATACCAATGATACATTATTTTATAGATGTTTTCCTTCACCGTGGTACAGATGGAAGTTCCTGAGGCCGCGTCTCATATTTCCTCCCAGTCCTCTCTGTCAATAACTATGTCCAATTCCGCTTCCCATTTAAGCATATAGTCGTGAGCGGTAGAGTTCACCGGATTCTCCATGCCGGCATATACAGTATTTGTGTTATTAGACCTTTTTGATGTACTCCTTCGCGACAGAGTTTCTCAAATTTTGTGAGAGGGGGGAATTTTAATGATGGGGACATTTTTTGTAGAAAGTGTCGAATTTGGAGAAACTTAAATGTATCCAGGTGGGGTAATTTTAATTTGGTTCGCAATTCTTGGAGACTCAGGAACTGTCCATCGCTCAGCAGGTCCGCGATCGCTCTGATCCCCATTGTTTTAAATAGGTCGAATTGTCGGGTTTCACACCCTGGTGGGAATTTAGGGTTGTCAAATATTGGAATGAGCTGAGAGCAAGGGGACGAGAGTAAGAATTTAGTTTTAGTTTTTGCCCATATGTCCCAAGTATGTTTCATTGCCCCCAGCCCGAATTTGGGCGCCATGTCATTTCCCCTGTCACCGCTCCAGAGAAAAGCTGGTAGAGAAGGCGTTCTGGAGTAATGAGATTCAATTGCTAGCCAACATAGCTTGTCTGGGTCCGAGTTCCACATTACCGCCTGTTTTAATTGGGCTGCTTGGTAATATCTATTAATGTCTGGGACCCCCAGTCCTCCTTTTGTCCTAGACGCCATAAGAACCGACCTAGCTACCCGGGGTCTCCTTCCGTTCCAAATAAATTGGAGGATTTTATTTTGGATAGTTTTTCATTCAGAACCAGGGACATGGATCGGGAGCGTCTGGTAATAATATAATAATTGGGAGTGTATTCATTTTAACTGAGATCTTTCTCCCGATCCATGAGATCTGGTATTTTTCCCATTTATCCAGATCTTTTTTAATTTTCCTAAATAGGTTGGGATAATTATTTTGGTATAGGGAGCAATAGTGCCTCGATACATGTACTCCCAGGTATTTGATGTATATAGGGCTCCACTTATAATTAAAGTTTGATTTCAATGTCCGCATCTCTGGTTCTGATAGATTTAAGTTGAGGGCTTCTGACTTATCACTGTTAATTTTGTATCCTGATATTTTGCCAAATTCCTTTAATTCTTTGTGTAAGTTGGGAAGGGAGATCTGGGGCTGCGTTAATGTTAATATGATATCGTCTGCGAACAATGAGACTTTATAGTTTATTCCGCCAATTGGTACCCCCTGTATATTTATATTGTCTCGTATTTTAGACGCTAGTGGTTCGATTGTTAGGGCGAAGAGGAGAGGGGACAAAGGGTATCCCTGTCTCGTTCCATTTTTCATTTCAAATTTTTTTGCTGTACCCCCCGGGAGTTTCACCACTGCAGACGGGCAGCAGTACAGCGCTCGGACTCCCGCTAGATACGCATCTTTTAAGCCGAATTTCTGCATTGTTTTGTCAAGAAATAGCCAATCAATTCTATCGAACGTCTTCTCTGCGTCCAGGCTTAACAGAACCGCTTTGGTAGCTGTGAGGTGGGCATGATCAACTATATTTATAATTTTGCGGGTGTTGTCTGAGGCTTGTCTGCCAGATACAAACCCCACCTGGTCGTTGTGAATTAATCTCGGTAGGATGGGATTCAGTCTATTTGCCAGGATTTTGCTGTATAGCTTAAGATCGTTATTTAGTAGGTAGATTAGTCGGTAGCTCCCACATAGCAGTGGGTCCCTACCCTCTTTGTGGATGATGGCGAGATTGGCCTGGGTCATTGATGGGGGGATTGGGCTGCCCTCCATGAATGAATTGAATAAGCTGAGTAGGTGTTTAGTTAGGATCGGGGAGAATCTTTTGTAATAAACATTGGAGAAGCCGTCGGGGCCAGGGGCTTTTGAGATTTTTAATGTTTTTATTGCGTCCGCCAGCTCTTTTTGGGTAATTTTTGCGTTAAGCATTTGATTCTCCTCCTCTGTCAGTGTTGGTAGGAGGCAATCGGACAGGTAATTACTAATAGGTTCAGTGGCTGGTGTCCCCGTTTTCCCACCCTGAGCCTTGAGGTTATAAAGTTTAATATAAAATGCGGTAAATTCCTCCGCTATTTTCTGTTTGTTATAGATTATTTCTCACGATTCATTTTTTATCGCTGTGATCTGGGAACGCTTCTGTATACCTCTTAGTTTGCTCGCCAAAAGTCTGTCAGCCTTATTGCCCTTGTCATAGTATTTCTGACTAGTCCATGTAAGAGCTTTTTCTACTTCTTCCATTTGGGCTTGTTTTAGCTCATTCCTGGCTGCGGTCAAGGTTTTATAAATCTTTTTCGAGGGGTTGGGTTTGTGCTGTTGTTCCAGCTTAATTATTTTAGTTGTAACAACTAGTGACATACCGCTCACCTCAATATTGAATACCAACTCTATGATATCAGCTGGTGCAAAGGGGATAGGGATGACAGACATACATATATAAGGAGACAAAGGAGGCTCCTAAAAAGATCCCACTTTAATGCACAGCAAAGCCGAAAATAGTCCACAGGTATAGTAACCCACTAGAGTAATGGTAAGGCTATAAGGGTACAATTAAGTAACCGCTCCCAACACTGTGGGAGGACAATTACCACTAAAATGCCCTAGGGCAAAAATAATAAATGATTTATTGATATTCAGAAGTCGACGCAGTAACACACACTCACAATAACCATAAAAACAATTAAAACATAAATCACGGGTGAGGCAGGGTAAGGGGATATTCTTATAAGGTGAATTCCCAAATATTAGTGTATGTCCCCTTACCAGTACCAGGCGGTTGTGTGAGACACAATGGTAAATACAAATGATAGGCAATAGAGAATGCTAGAGCCTCTGGTCTCAGGGTATGGTGGAGGTTGCACTAATCATTGCATGCTGTGATTGATCTGCTCAGTATCAATAGTTGGATATCACACTGACAGTAGGTAGTGATGCATGCAGAGTAGTGAATGCAAATAAATGTGCCACTGTCATATACTACAAAACCTATATAGGTACTAGGTCACACGATCAATGATTCAGTAAATCATTAGTGCACATTATACCACATTATATAAATGAACCGCGGCATGTGCATCAAAAACCGGACCTGATTTATGCATAAACTACCTCTGCTAGGCAGTTAACAACTCGAACAACCCCACACAAACTACCAGGAACAGTCTCACCCGTGACTCCTCCTACACGACGTCAACGTGGTGACGTCATGCCGACGATCGTTTCGCGCATAAGGGGCTGGCGCTTTCTCAAGGTTCAGGTATCCAACTATTGATACTGAGCAGATCAATCACAGCATGCAATGATTAGTGCAACCTCCACAATACCCTGAGACCAGAGGCTCTAGCATTCTCTATTGCCTATCATTTGTATTTACCATTGTGTCTCACACTACCACCTGGTACTGGTAAGGGGACATACACTAATATTTGGGAATTCACCTTATAATAATATCCCCTTACCCTGCCTCACCCGTGATTTATGTTTTAATAGTTTTTATGGTTATTTTGAGTGTGTGTTACTTCGTTGACTTCAGAATATTAATAAATCATTTATTATTTTTGCCCTAGGGCATTTTAGTGGTAATTGTCCTCCCACAGTGTTGGGAGCGGTTACTTAATTGTACCCTTATAGCCTTACCATTACTCTAGTGGGTTACTATACCTGTGGACTATTTTCGGCTTTGCTGTGCATTAAAATGGGATCTTTTTAGGAGCATCCTTTGTCTCCTTATACAGTATATGTATAATTATTTTAGTTGTCAGATCTGTTATTAATTTCACCTTGGCCTTTCTGTGGGATGCAATTGAAATAAAAGTTCCCGTAATTGCTGCCCTATGGGCTTCCCACAGAACCGCCGGAGAGTCTACTATGCCCCAGTTGAGAGCGAAGTACTCCCTAAGAGCCTTTTTACTTTCTTTTTCTACCTCCGGGTGGTTCAGTAGGTAGTCGTTCAGCTTCCAAGTGTAGGTGGTTAATTTATGAAATGGGGTGGATAGGGTTAATGTGATGGGGGCGTGATCTGACCATGTAATGGGGCCTAAGTCCGAATTTGTGCAGGCTTCCAGGATATATTTGGTAGCAAAAAAATAGTCTATACAAGAGTATGACTGGTGGGGTGCGGAATAGAATGTGTAATCTTTTTGGCCCTGGTGTTGGATTCTCCAGATGTCCATTAAGGAATATTCCTTGGTGATCGTTTTAAATTGTTTCTCCATCCTCTGAGGTGGAGCTCTGTGTTGGCCTTGTTGGCCTGAGGTTCTGTCCTCCGCAGAGTTTATGGCCATATTAAAGTCTCCGCCCACAATCAACGAAGATAGGTAGGTAGGGTCAACCTTTTCTAACACTGCTTTCTGGAATTCCGTTTGATTATCATTTGGTGCGTAGATGTTGATCAGAGCGACCGGCGAGCCAGCCAGTGAGCCATATACCATTTGAAATCTACCCTCTGGTTTTGGTGATATTGAATGGGGTTCCTTGTCGGAGCAGGATCGCTACTCCCCGCTTTTTACTGTTAAATGACGAGAAGAAACCCGTAGGGAATACATTGCTAATCAATTTGGGCAGCTCTTGGGATGTAAAGTGCGTCTCTTGGAGGAAGATGATATCTCCCTTGGACTTTTTCATCTCTTGGAGCGCCAGTCGTCTTTTTCTATTATTATTCAGGCCCTTTATGTTTAGTGATACAAGTTTAATTGCGGACTGACTAGCCATTTGGGTGAGAGAGTTTAGTGTCCATCGGGGTCTCGCCCTTCCCACCGGGGAGATCCTCGTTCGTTGGTTCAGAGAACCTTTTTAACGCTTCTTGATGGTGCTGTTTGAGTATGGGTGTCAGGCTCGCCCGACGAGGGGTTGGGTGGGAGGAGGCAGGGAAGGTCGAGAGGGGGGGGGGGGGAATAGGCTGCTGGGACAGGGTCAGCAGCAAGAGGCAAAGTGGGACGAGGTCAGCTAAGGACTTCCAATAAGTACGGCCGGGATTGGCTACCGGCATTTGGGCTTAAGGCCCAATGGGGGGGGAATCCGATGGTTCAGGCATGGGCGTGCAGGGAAGGTGCAGACCCTTGTACTTGCTTAGTGTAAGCTCTACCTTAGTTTAAGAGGGGGGGGAAGGCGGGGGGGAGGGGAGGAAATGGGAGGGGGGGAAAGGGGTCAAAGGGACGCAGGTCCCGAAACGCGTCAGAGTTACTATGTACTCCTTTTGACCACTTAATAAACCTTTTTATATCCGATACTGGTTTGCAGCCTCCATTGTTTGAACGGTTGTGCTCCGCCAATGTACCATATGGGACTACTCTCTGCAATTACGTCTGGCGTTACGCACCCACTAATCAAGGACTGAGCTGTGCTTCAAGGGAGTTCCTCACATTGATCGTTTGATTGGTATGTACTTTTGTTTTGCTGGGGGTCTATACAGGACCTTTATGGTATATATAGAGATCTGTGTTAGCCGTCCAGCGTAACTAGGTACACTCCTATGTTTATATCATCCTAATGAGTCTCCTTAGCTCTTATACATGCTCTAATGCCTTGGTTACATATTTTAGTACTCTGAATATGCATGTATGTTCCTAGGACAGCAGAGCCCTGAATATTGGGATAATATCCCTCACCCACTACGGTCAAGCTTATAGGTTTTGGACATGGGGAAGGCGTGGGTAGGGGAGGGAAAACTCCTAGCATAGCCATAACATGGAGATCTTTCTGACAATCCTTAAAACCAGCGTAATAAACGTGAGAACAACTCTTAACAAGCTCAGTACATGAAAAGCATTATAACCTCTCTTTTTGTCAGTCGGTCAAGCTTATAGGTTTTGGACCTGGGAAAAGGGGGGGAAATAGTGGGGGGGGGGGGGGGTGGGGAGTTAAGAGGGAGGGGGGAGGGGAGACCTGGGTTGACAGGTAACATAACAGCACATTGCATTAATGTTTTTAGGTATCATGCTGAACATAAACGGAATACTTCCTACGCTTGCTGGTCGGGGAAGAGGGGGGGGGAGGGATGGGGCTCTTAGCATAGGAACCTTCCTGACTAACCTCACAACCATAGCATAAAACATGGGGGTAACATTTAGTGAAGTTATTATCCGAGGATCCTTATGACATTTCTATTTGATCTATGTGGCCCGCCGTGTGCCTTCCTCAGAGGGTTTGACAACGTATTTTATTACTGCAGGCAGCATCATTAGTATGGGGCCGTGCGGCCATATCTTCTGCGGCGGAAGGGCAGGCTTATGGGCTTTGGAGCGTGAGGGGGGAGGGGGAAGGGGGGGGAGAGAAAAAGGAGTACATTATATTATAACACACAGAACTTTTCTCAACTTCAACATTCATCAATTGAGGAACAGGGTTTTTTTTTTTTTTACATAACTCAACTGTGGCATAGGGATGGCTTAGCACTAGATCCATGTGGCCAGCTAATCTAGAATGCCAGTTACTGTAATAGTGTCACTGCCGCTGCTTCCATTATCGAAGTCATTTGGGCTTCCTGTCTTGTGCAGGGCTCATTAGGTAGCTTCCCAGTTAACTAGTATTTCCTAGTCCGGGGGGGTGGAGGGGGTAGCAACAGTCATGCGAACCGAGCCTGGGGTCCATAGTCCTGTACCCGGGCCTTAGACAGATTAAATTTTGCTACTTACAGTTAGTAGATCGCAGTGCTGTTGTCGGAGCATCGCGCTCCCCTCCTATCCCACCCACAAATCCCCCCGCCAACCCCCAAAGCCCAGCCGGACCTCGGCACTCTTCAACTGCCATCCGGTCAGCGGCAAAAGTTATAGTAGCTTCAGCTGTCGGTTGCCTCCGATCGTCAGGGGTCGGATTCTGAAGCTATGCGTCTGGCTGGGTCTGGTGTGGTTCTTGAGCCGTCATGTGCTGCCGTCTTCGCTGTGGACTACGGTGCTTCTCATCTGTTCTTAGACTGCCTTGGCGCCGCCGTTCTTCTCGCGGGACGGGTGCTGCGTGGTTCCGCGTCCTCCCGGTGCGGTGGGTCTTGTAGTTGCTCCGTTATCCAGAAAAGCGGCGGGGGCAGACCCAGGGCTTTCACGAATGGGGCCATGTCCTCAGGGCGGCGGATGGTTAGGAATTTGCCGTCATAGCTTACCGTAAGCGTGAACGGAAAGCCTCAGCGGTACTTCACCTCCTTCTCCCGAAGGAATGAGGTCAAGGGCTTCATTTCTCTCCTTCGGTCGACTGTTATCCGTGACAGGTAGTTGAAAATTTGGAGAGTTTCATTTTGGAAAGGTAGTGACTCTTTCCCTCTGCAGGCGGTGATGATCTTCTCCTTTACTGTATAGCTGTGTAATCTTATGATTACATCATGTCGCCGGTTGGGATCTTCTGATCTGGGAGCTACCGCCCGGTGGACACTATCCATCTCTAGGTCCATGTCCTCTAGCGGGCCGCAGAGCGATGTGAACAGTTCCGCAAGATAGGGACGAAGCTGGCCAGGTAAGACCGTCTCCGGTACATTTCTTATGCGCAGATTCTGGCGCCTGTCCCTATTTTCTTGGTCTTCCTGCCCGTCTTTGAGACGGGAGATCTCCTCTCCTAGCCGGATGATTTCTTCCTCGGCTGCTGTTTGTCTTGCCAGGGACTCCTCCAGTCCACCTTCCAGAGTCGTTGTCCTCTCTGTTAGGCCAGACATCTCCTGTTTAATCTCCGCTACTGCTGCTTTGATTTCTGCCTGCAGGGATGTTTGGAGCTTGACATGCATGGTGGAGAATAGGCTCTCCAGGTAGGATCGGGTGATCGGTTCCTCTATCTCCATTTCAAGAGTTGCATGGGCTTTCGTACCCTTATTTAGAGCTGCTTGCAGCTCTTGTGAGCCTCGTGGTCCGCCACCCTCTTGGTTTGCTGGACTCTTCTGTGTCGGGGAGAAGAACCGTGACACCGCCGGTGCTGCGGGCTTCTTTGTGTGTTTGGACATGCTCCGATCTCTCCAAGTAATGGGGGTATGTTTTTGAGCCGTGAATTTCTGGTTTGGGAGCGTTATTTATTAAGTTTTAGCCGGTGGGTCCGCGGAGCTCCCCTCCTACACCCCCACTCCTGATGACATCATCGGAAACCCATCCCTTTAGCACATTTTTAATGGATCATCAACATTCAGTATTGTCATAGACAACTTAGGATCTGGCTGTGGTTTTTTTTTTTTAGGGAAGCTGTGTCTTTAACTGAAACGGGAGGCGGCCATCTTGGATCCAGATGGAACGCAGGCTGAAACACATGAAGATAGCTCCTACTCAGAAAGCTCTTATTCAGACCACAGCTCTGATCAGACCCTCTCTTCACAGTGGGGGCGCAGGCAGGCTCAGGAGGGATCAGGTAGGGCACAAGAAGGCGGGCTCAGACGGACCTGATGGCTAGGCTGAAGGAAAGCCCAGTATCCTGCTCCCTCTGTCCCAGGACCGTGGCTGCCATTTTGGGTACTGGGGTATTTTGGGGCTAAGGGGGGGAGACCGCTCCCCGAGTGCACAGTCTCACCTTTGTGGTGTTAGGTGAAAGTTCGCTGGCTTTCTGGAGTGGTTTTTTATTTATTAATTTTTGTCGGTGATCTTGTCAGACGGGGCTATCTGGGAGCGCATACCAGCCCGGCGGCCATTTTTGCCCGCACACAGGGCCAAGTTAGCAGAGGCCTCTAACTTCTCGTGCTCACGCCCGCTCCTTCATCGACAACCTCCTTCTGCACCATGGGAGGGTCCCTGAGCGCTCACTTGCCGCTCCGTTTGTTTTCACTGATTTTTTAATTATTTTCTATCTGGTAACGGCCTATTAGGCTCCCTGTGGCAGAGGAGCTATTCTAGCCTGCGACCGTTTGGTTTGGCTCCTTGGCCACGCCCCATCTATAAGTCACCATTTTTAATTTTAATCGGGTCTGGGTTATCCCCTGGCAATTGAACTAAAACTATCTTGGTCTGATATTATGCCTGGACTCCTAGAAACGAGTCTTTAAATCCAAATTTCTGTAGTACTTTATCTAAGAATACCCAATCTATTCTATCAAACGCCTTTTCTGCGTCAAGACTTGAAGGATGACTTTGGTTCCTGTGAGGTGTATATGATCCACTATATTTATTTTTTTCCGGGTGTTATCTGAAGCTTGTCTACTGAACACAAATCTAACCTGGTCGATCGGAATCAGTCTAGGTAGAATAAGGTTTTACCTGTTTGCCAGAATTTTGCTATATAATTTGAGAACATTGTTTAGTAAGGAAATGGGGCGACAGCTTCCGCACTGCATAGGGTCTCGGCCCTCTTTATATATACTAGCCAAATTTGCGGTCGACATAGATCTATTTTTGATCTTTATGACTGATTGGCAGGCAAAGCCAGCCAATCAGGTATTACAACATCTGGTTGTGCGGTCGACATAGAAGGTGGAATTGGGTTCCTTTCCATAAATGAGTTATGATGAAAGGAGATAGGAGTGAGCACTGCAAAAAATCCTGACTGCTTTTTAACCCGCCTCCAATGAAATTTATTGAGGCATGTAGCCTAAGAAAAATACACTCACAGCATGCTCCACTGATGCGTTCCATGCCGTAGGCACTTTGTCAAAGAGTGTTGAAACATATACCTGCCCCCTTTAAATATAGGGCAATTCATAATTTGTTAATTCAGTGCATCTGTGTCCCGTCAAGACCCGCCCCCCGCTGACATCACTAAGCACGTCACTGAGGTGGGCAGTACAATTGACAGGGAATACCTTAGTTCTCCGCCCTCCTCTCTCAGTGCTGGCTCTTGGCCGAGAGAGTGGATCAAAGGCATGTAGTGTCTGCCCCGCCCACTCCTGACATCACTGTCAGTGTGTAGAGGGAGCTGGACTGCAGCCAATGCCTGCCCACCTAACCAACCAATCCACAGCACTGAAGAAAGTAAACAAAGGCAAATGGACCTAACAAATGAATAAACATATACAGTAACTGCAACAGGGGATGTTTTAAATATATATAAATAGTAAAGATGTTGTAAATTTGACACTTGCATAAGTACCTAATGTTAATGATGAAAACTTGGGTTTAAATACATATCACTATATGATTAGAACTTAGAACAAGAATGTGGCAAAAATGTGTTGAAACCCACCAAAATATATATATATACAAACCACACATAGAAAATATTGAACAATGGTGAAGTGATACATGACAATGGGAAATAATAGAAATTATAGACTAAAGCAGTAAAATTTCGGGCATTACTGAAATCCTTGCTCTCTGATTGGTCAGAATTCCGGGCATTATTCATTTGGTAACTCTGGAATTTTTGACAACTTGCCAACTCACCTCAAAGCAGAGAAGCAGGGGCTCGCGCTGAGAAAAAACCTGGCAAGTTTAAAATTTAACTGCAGCACCTCTGCTCTCCTCACTGATCACATTGAACACGCAGCACAAGCAGCCTCTCTCCCCCTCACACAGCTGCTAGTGCTGTCAGAAGCTGCTGTGTCCCAACTGGTAACTTTGTTGCTTGCAACAAAATAATATTTCTCACCACATCTATTGCCTGTGCTACTGTAAGGTAATTTGTATTTCTTTTTATTTAGTTATAGTTAATATCACAGTCCCCCCACTTCTCTCCCACACCCCCCTCCACCCACCTCTCCCCCTCCATTCTCCCCTCATCCCTTTTCTCCCCTCTCTCTCTCCCCCCTCACCTCTCTCCCCCTCACCTCCCTCTTACCCTCACCACCACTTCTCTCTTCCCCCCTCCTTCACTTTTCTCTCCCCCCCTACACCTCTCTCTTCTCCCCCCCCTACACCTCTCTTCCCCCCTAAACCTCTCTCTCCCACCCCTCAGCCCTCGCATCTTCTACTTTACTACTTTTTCCTTCACAGGTATATACTGTACACTGATAAAAACCAATGACTACAAAAATGTATCTTTTTTTTATGAAAAATTAAAAATGAAAACAAAAGCCTACATTTAGCCTCGGCCCTTCAACTCTTCCAGCCAGGGAATTATTGGCCAGTAATGCCCTGTTCTTCGGGGATTATTACTTAAATAATAAAAAAAATTAGAAAATGAAAGAATTTTATTATAATACATATAACATATTACATTATTGCTGTAAGGGTTATGGAAAGGGGGGTGCTGACGCTGTAAGGGGTATGGAAAATATGTTACCACGGGGGTGCGGACGCTGTAGGGGGTATGGATAATATGTTACAAAATATGTTAAAACGGGGGTGCGGACACTGTAAGGGGTATGGAAAATGTTACCACGGGTAGGGTGCTGGGGTAGGATGCTGGATCAGCCTGAATGCTGCTTGGTCCTTCTTGGGAACCACTCCCAGTAGTGAGATCCTCAGTTTGGGTAGAGGAGGCTTGGCGAATGGACCCGCCATTCTTCCTTTCTCACCTCCCGCGCAACGTCGCTGTATACCCTAGCCGATTTTCAAATTACGCCCAAACCCTGATCCTGCTCTGTGCTCAAACGGGATCCTGAACCCCTCGGTAAACCTGGCTGGGAGCAGCCGGGCCGCTTCCCTATTGGGGTAGTTTTTCATCCATGATGCCAACCAATTGCATCTCAGCCACCCACCCCACTGTGCATCTGCTTTGCCCCAAAGGCGCACAGCCTGATGGGGCTCCCCAAGAGAGGCACCCCTCTGCAAAGGACCAGCATGCTAAGGGTTAACATGTGCTTGTTCTCTGTGGAACATCAACCCCACCCACTGGAATGTTAACGAGCCATGAGGACAAAAAGAGCTTTTGTTCACAGCTGCATTGCATCTCAGCCAGCCACCCCACTGTGCATCTGCTTTGCCCCAAAGGCGCGCAACCAAAGGGTGTGAACCGTTTGCTGCCGTTCGTTGATGTTAAAGCTGCTCTATTTACTCCTATGCCCTTTATCTCCTGTACCCAATTTTCCAACTCTATCTGTCCTATGACATGTCTGTGAATTCACTGTATAACCTCTGTTCTTTTAATGTAACCATGTATTTTTTTATAACTATATGCCTAGGACATACTTGAAAATGAGAGGTATCTCTCAATGTATTACTTCCTGGTAAAACATTTTTTATAAATAAATAAACCTTCCAGCGATTATTGGGGATGGCGCCTTCCTGCTCAGTGAGAAAACCTCTAACAGCGCTCAAAGGAGATAATAAAGTGATAAGTATAAAGTGACTTAAACAGTGATAAATAAACCAATATTGTGCAGATAAATCGCCAATAAGTGCAATACTGTATGTGAAATACAAATACAGTAAATGCTGCTCTAAACCCTTAGAAGGATGTTCCACAGGAATCCCTCTTGCTGGAACTTGTGGAAAGGAAAGGGGAGCGCAACTTGTTCGATGGTGAATATGTGGAATAAAAAATTATAC
Source organism: Ascaphus truei (assembly GCF_040206685.1). Taxonomy (NCBI): domain Eukaryota; kingdom Metazoa; phylum Chordata; class Amphibia; order Anura; family Ascaphidae; genus Ascaphus; species Ascaphus truei. Next base: position 200,580,041 of record NC_134487.1, on the reverse strand, counting down.
AATAGTGCAACACAGTCTCTGTAGGAATTACTTCAAACTCAGTTGATCTCTATAAATTCAGAACTCACATTCTTTCATAAGTAAACGAGCATTTAACCCATAATATAGAGAACAAAGTCCTTGGCGCACTATCAAGTGCATAAACCTGATATAATGTTCCTGATTCTGTGTCTGAGAGGAACAGTTCGTAGATTTTCACAGGTGGTCCTCCTGATTTTCTCACGATGGTAGGTATCTGAAATCAAAGAGGACAAGAGACCATTGCGCAGTACCCTCTGGTCGTGGGGACCAGATGAAAGCAGACCTTGAAAGGTATCTTTAGCTGGTGGTCTCGATCGCTGAAAGGGTTGGATTAGGGTCTTAAGATATATTTCGCCCGCTCCACACAGATCAACCGCAATGCCCAATTGCATATAGGAAAATAAAATTGCCAATGGTGTAGTACAGTACTATTTATTAAAACATTAAAAGATCAAAACAGCTAGTGCACTCACATGCTTGATGACCTTACTACACGTATTACAACGTGCTGTCCGCAGGCTTGAGGGGCTGTGCCGTGGTGTGTATGGAGGCTGGATCCCGCGTGTACCTCTTCCTTGCGGCCGCAACTCAGAGCGCCAGGTCCACCTCAGATGACGTCACCGTCCACTGCACCCTCCTCAGCTGGTTCGAGCACGCAGCAATGCGTGCAATCTAAGCTCAACCCTACGCGCGTTTCGTGACTCCTGACATCACTTCCTCAGGGGTAATGGAGCTTCAGTGCTAGAATGGGCTATTTAAGCATACAGAATGCCAGATCGAGGGCCCTGATAGGATAATTGATTCTTAAAGGGGCATCTGGCTACGTAAAAATGACTACAGTGCTAGTTATTATGATACACAATTATGACCGTAACACTAACTTATCGCATAATTACAGGTATTCCATAGAACATCCAAAAAATGCAATAGTTCTACAGTCAATTATACAATGATGCAGTAAAAATACAGAGAATACAATAAAAAATATAATAACATGCAATACATTGTGACAGAAACCAGGGGATGGTAATAAATTCCGTATATAGGGCTCCCAGGATACTAGACAGTTTCTATCCTGTTTGGCCTGGGAGTGCAGCCTTATAATACATACACTCCATCCCACAGTTTGGCAAGCGCTGGAACTGAGGGATGAGAGATCCAGACCAGAGTTTGTCTGCTGCCTGATTTCTGTCACCTGTCATGCTAATTAGGAATCAGGTATGAAAGACTGATTTCCTGTTTGCTCGGGTCTCCCCACAAGAGCCAGGAGGCTGGAAGGCTGCTGAACTACAGAGGGGAGAAGCCTCTTCCCCAAACAGGTTCAATCTTTCTGTTCATTTGTGTAAGACTGCAAAAGTACCATGTTTTGATGTTGGAAGTGGAAAAGCCACTTCCAACCCTGAGTCAGGGATATCTAAGTTAAGTTATCGCTCAGGTGAGCAGCTTTTGTTTTGATCTGTTTTCTGTTGTATGCACTGTGGCAGTCTCAGTGCCTGGGACTGAATAAACCAGGCATAGCCTGTTTAAAGGAACAGTACGTGACGCCTCATCATTTAACCTACCCTAAAAGACCGTGTTCTAAACAGTCCCGGATAAACGACGGAGCCCCGGAGTAAGCCGTTTGTCACATATGGTGGAGAATGCGGGCAGAACACTAGGGGGTCTGCGGGTTGAAGAACTTTGAAAAAAAAAAAAAAAAAAAGTTTTTTTCATCCTCTGCAAACAAGATGGAAGACGTGGTGGGTGCGCTGGTACGCAATGTCGCTGCCCAGAAAGACGCGAATGAAACCCAGCAACAGCTGTTAATAGCCCAGCAAGAAACTAATGCAAACCAGCAGCAGACGAATGCAGCCCATCAACAGCTGCTAATAGCCCAGCAAGAGATTAATGCCAACCAGCAACAGGCGAATGCAAACCAGCAACAGACGAATGAAGCCCTGCAAAACGCGAATGCAAACCAGCAAGAGACAAACCGCTTGCTGAGAGAGGAGCAACAGCGGTTCGCTCAGGGCTTACAGCAGGAACTCGAGATCCTGAGGGGGACTATCAGTAACCTTCCACTGGCAGCGGCAGCCCCAGTACCGAAAATGACCAGGGCAAGCCACTACCTTCAGAAGATGGGACCCTCGGATGATGTGGAAGCCTATCTTCTCACGTTTGAACGCACGGCACAGAGAGAGGGATGGCCAGAAGCTGAGTGGGCTGGTCTAATCGCACCCTTCCTAAGCGGCGAACCCCAGAAGGCTTACTTTGATCTAGAGCCAGCCGAAGCTAACGTCTATGCAAAATTGAAGTTCGAGATCCTCGCTCGCCTCGGCGTAACCACGGCTGTTCGCGCCCAAAGGTTTCACGCATGGTCCTTCACGATGGATAAAGCCACCCGAAGCCAGATGTATGACCTCATCCACCTCGCCCGGAAGTGGCTACAACCCGAGATCAACTCAACCAGCCACATCGTGGAACGGTTGGTCATGGACCAGTTCTTGAGGAAACTTCCCTCTGCCTTACGCCGTTGGGTCAGTCGGAGTGACCCCCACAATGCGGATGAGCTTGTGGCCCTCGTAGAAAGGTACAATGCAGCAGAAGAGCACCCGCAACCCACAGTCGTGGAGCAACCCCACTACCCGAGGTTCCAGGACTCTTCCAGAGACGGTAAAAGGGTACCGGGGTTAAGGGGCGCTGAAGAGCGGCGACCACCTTCACGCAGCACCAGCAACAGTGGTTCGCACACTAAGGGCAATAGCCAACATGGGGAGCCGGGAAAAGGCTCTAAGTGGGACACAGACTATGTACCTAAATGTGTAAATTGTCATGAGAGGGGCCACACAGCAAAAATCTGCCCACTAAATGATGAGCCCATGCAATGCAACAGCGTGGAACCTTATTCGCTGTTGTCCCAATGTATGGGCCCTAGCCCAGAGGACCCCTTGAATAACCATCTGTGGGCATTTGTAAAGGTTAATGGTAAGAGGGTTCGGGCACTTCTTGACTCTGGGAGCATGGTCACACTAGTGTCCGAATACCTCTTGCCCATTAAGAAGAAACAGGGAAACAGTTCACAAAGAGTGGCAATTTGTTGTATACATGGGGATAATCATGAATATTCCACTGTTGATGTTTTTTTTGAAACAGAGTTTGGTTCTTTAGATTTCAAGGTGGGTATTGTACCCAAACTGGCACATGATGTGTTAATAGGGACCGACTTTCCCCATTTTCTAAAAATGTGGTCCCCCGCTCAGAATAGCGCCCAGAGTTCAATAGCGGACCATAATGAAGTATTAGAAGAAACAAATCCTTTCCCTTTTTCAGAAATGGAGGTTGACGAGGGCCCAAATAAGAAGGGAGAAAAGGAGGAGTGCTGTAAAATTCCCTTCCCCATCACTACTTTGGTAGGGAATACCCCAAATGAAGATGTTGAGCAGACACTTACCACCCCAGAACCGGATAAGACCCTCGCTGACATAGAGGTCAGTCCTGGGAGTTTTAAGAAGGCCCAGTGGGAGGACCCCACATTAGCGGTAGCAAGGGGAAATATACGGGACCAGAATAGTACTCCTGGCCAACCAGATAGGTCACTTGCTTACCCCTACTTCGAGGTAGAGAACGACCTAGTATATCGGGTTGATAAAAGGAAATCAGTTACAACTAAACAATTGTTGGTACCACGGACATTCCGTAACGTAGTATTACACCTCGCACATAGTCATCCATTGGGGGGACACCTAGGGGTGGAAAAGACAAAAGAAAAGGTTCTCCGAAGCTTCTATTGGCCTGGGGTTCTGGCAGAAATTACGAATTATTGTTCCTCATGCCCAGAATGTCAGATCACCGCCCCGTTCAAGGCGTACCGCAGCCCATTGGTACCCCTTCCCATAATAGAGGTACCATTTGACCGGATTGCTATGGATTTAGTAGGACCCCTAATAAAGTCTGCTAGGGGACATCAGCATATATTGGTAATATTAGATTATGCCACCCGATATCCGGAGGCAGTTCCCCTACGTAGCACCTCAGCTAAAAACATAGCAAAAGAGTTAGTAGTTCTGTTTTCCCGGGTCGGGATTCCTAAAGAGATTCTATCTGACCAGGGAACACCATTTATGTCCCAAGTAACGAAAGAGCTATGTAAACTCCTAAAAATCAAGCATCTCAGAACCTCAGTCTATCATCCACAAACAGATGGTTTAGTGGAAAGGTTCAATAAAACCTTAAAGAGCATGTTACGGCGGGCGGTTGATAAAGATGGGAAAAACTGGGATTGTTTGTTACCGTACCTGTTATTTGCCATTAGGGAAGTTCCCCAATCATCCACTGGCTTCTCCCCGTTTGAACTATTGTATGGCCGACACCCAAGGGGCTTACTGGATATAGCCAAAGAGACTTGGGAACACGAGGTTACCCCTTACAGAAGTGTAATAGAGCATGTTGCCCAGATGCAGGACCGCATTGCTGCAGTCCTACCCATAGTGAGGGAACACATGGAGAAAGCTCAAGAAGCACAGAGGAATACATATAATAAGGGTGCTAGGGTCAGAATTTTTTCTCCAGGTGATAGGGTACTAGTTCTGGTTCCCACCGTGGAGAGTAAATTCCTTGCTAAATGGCATGGGCCATATGAGGTCTTGGAAAGAGTGGGAGAAGTAAATTATAAGGTAAGACAGCCAGGTAGGAGGAAACCTGAGCAAATTTACCATATAAACCTACTCAAGCCCTGGAAAGATAGAGAAGTCTTGTTAACCCTAGTACCCCCAGGTCCGTCAGAGAATCAAGAAACTGACCCAGAGGTTAGCATAGCTGAAACCCTGTCTGTTCATCAGAAACGAGAGGTTCAGAATTTAGTGAAAAGAAACAAAGAAATCTTCTCTATACGGCCAGGTAGAACTAGCGTAATTGAACATGACCTAGTCTCTGAACCGGGGGTCCGAGTTAACCTTAAACCGTACCGAATCCCAGAGGCCAAAAGAAAGGCTATAAGTTTAGAGGTTAAAAAAATGCTAAAACTAGGTGTAATTGAGGAATCCCAAAGTGGGTGGAACAGCCCTATAGTCTTAGTCCCAAAGCCAGATGGTACAACAAGGTTTTGTAATGACTACCGGAAACTAAACGCGGTGTCAAAATTTGATACTTATCCTATGCCCAGGGTAGATGAACTTGTAGAGAGACTGGGCAAAGCCCGATATCTCACAACCCTAGACCTAACAAAAGGGTACTGGCAGGTTCCCCTCACAGAAAGGGCAAAAGAAAAGACAGCCTTCTCAACCCCAGACGGCCTCTTTCAGTATAAGGTGTTGCCTTTTGGCTTACATGGAGCTCCCGCCACATTCCAAAGAATGATGGATAAAATTTTAAAACCACATGCTCGGTATGCTGCCGCCTACCTGGATGATGTGGTAATCCATAGTGAAGATTGGCAATCCCACCTTCCAAAGGTCCAAGCTGTGCTTGACGCAGTCCGGTCTGCTGGACTAACTGCTAACCCCGCTAAATGCACTATTGGTCTGGAGGAAGCCAAGTATCTGGGATATTCTATTGGCAGAGGTTTACTCAAACCCCAAACACTCAAAGTGGAGGCGATACAAAATTGGCCAAGGCCAGTTACAAAAAAACAAGTAAGGACCTTTTTGGGGTTAATTGGGTACTATAGAAGGTTTATTCCCAATTTTGCAACTAAGGCAACCCCACTAACTGACCTCACAAAAGCAAGAGGACCGCTAATGGTAAAGTGGTCCCCCGAAACCGAACAGGCCTTTAGAAGCCTGAAAGAAGCTCTCTGTGCCCAACCAGTGTTGGTCACACCTGACTTCTCCAAAGAGTTCGTAGTCCAAACCGACGCATCTGAGGTAGGGCTGGGGGCGGTACTCTCCCAGGAGTCTCAAGGTGAGGAGCACCCCATCCTTTATTTAAGTAGGAAACTAAATCCCCAGGAGAAAAATTACTCCATAGTAGAGAAAGAGTGTCTCGCAATAAAGTGGGCTGTAGAGACGCTCAAATACTACCTGTTGGGGAGAAAATTCCGGTTGGTCACAGATCATGCACCCCTTACCTGGATGTGTCAAAACAGGGAAAAGAATGCTAGAGTGACCAGGTGGTTCCTAAGCCTACAACCCTTTAAATTTTCTGTGGAACACAGGTCAGGGCACAAACATGGCAATGCTGACGGGTTGTCAAGGATGCACTCCCTAATATCCATGGTCGCTCATCTCTCGAGGTCTGAGCTGGGGGGGAGGATATGTGACAGAAACCAGGGGATGGTAATAAATTCCGTATATAGGGCTCCCAGGATACTAGACAGTTTCTATCCTGTTTGGCCTGGGAGTGCAGCCTTATAATACATACACTCCATCCCACAGTTTGGCAAGCGCTGGAACTGAGGGATGAGAGATCCAGACCAGAGTTTGTCTGCTGCCTGATTTCTGTCACCTGTCATGCTAATTAGGAATCAGGTATGAAAGACTGATTTCCTGTTTGCTCGGGTCTCCCCACAAGAGCCAGGAGGCTGGAAGGCTGCTGAACTACAGAGGGGAGAAGCCTCTTCCCCAAACAGGTTCAATCTTTCTGTTCATTTGTGTAAGACTGCAAAAGTACCATGTTTTGATGTTGGAAGTGGAAAAGCCACTTCCAACCCTGAGTCAGGGATATCTAAGTTAAGTTATCGCTCAGGTGAGCAGCTTTTGTTTTGATCTGTTTTCTGTTGTATGCACTGTGGCAGTCTCAGTGCCTGGGACTGAATAAACCAGGCATAGCCTGTTTAAAGGAACAGTACGTGACGCCTCATCATTTAACCTACCCTAAAAGACCGTGTTCTAAACAGTCCCGGATAAACGACGGAGCCCCGGAGTAAGCCGTTTGTCACAACATTTAATAATTAATTTATGCAAAACCTGCTGAAAAGAATTCTACTAAAAAACCATTAGCATGGACCATATATCATGCGGATTGGACTAGAGAACAGAGGATTACAGAGGATGAGATTGGCTAGGGACTGCCTTTAGTAGTATTTATACCCAGTCAGCTGTCTCTTAGAAAAGATGCCAAATCGAACTCAATATTGAGACCTCTAGGAGTCAATGTTTTTAGGGTATAGATCCAATAGCTTTCTCGCCTGCATATTACATTTATTTTGTCTCCCCCTCCAATTTTTTTGGGGGCAATCTATACCTTTGCCAACTAAACCCTCAGGATTTTGATTGTGCTTCACTTTAAAGTGCTTTGAGACACTGTGTCTCAAGACCCCTTTTTATTTTTATTTTTTCAACTTTATTTTCATCGTTTTCCAAGCATACAGCAGTGTAAAGACATTTTTTGGCCAATATTAGCTAAGGTTGCCACATAACTTGCTGATTCTTTTACACATAACACATCGACTCAGGGGGGAAAGGGTAGTGACACATTAGGGGAGACACATGTGGGAGAGAGGGGGGGGGTAACACGAGGGGGGGGGCAGATGTGGGGTAGGGGGATGGGGAGGGGGGGTTGACCCGTATTCCACGACTTCTTGCAACTCCTTGGAGCTCTCGGCTCATGTTGTGCAGCCCAGTGTTGGGCTGTTCCTTCCACGTCACCTCTTTGGTCTGTGTCCGGGGCTCGGACTCCCCCTGTTACCGTCCGGAACACGTCGAAGGAGAACTCACCTTCCATTATTACAGCCAAATGGTGGCATTGCTCACCCCTGTGATGTCAGTCTGTACCAACCAGGGGAACCAGACTTTTTGGAAATTTGCGCCAGTGTCGTTGACCAAACTAGTCAACTTCTCCATCTGGCAAACGAACCAAATTCTGTTCTGAATCTTTTCTAACGATGGAGTTGTATTTTGCTTCCACAATGCTGCCGTCTCACACCTCACTGCTGTCGCAAAATGAGCGATCAATTTGTTCCCCACTCTCGACAGGCCCTCTAGTGGCCGATTCAGGAGAAATAGCCAAGGGTCTAGAGGAATTTCGAGGCCCAAGATCCTCTCCAGCCAATTCTGAATCTGTTCCCATATTGGGCGCAGTCGAGGGCAAGACCACAGCATGTGCAGCAGGTCTCCGGGCTCTCCACATTGTCTAGGGCACAAAGGGGAGTAACCCGCGACAAATTTTGATAATCTAACTGGGGTGAGATACCACCTCATTAACACTTTATTTGAGTTCTCCTTCAACGTCGTGCAAATCGATGTTTTTGCTTTCGCCTCGAGTATGTCTGTCCAGTCCTCATCCTCTAAAGTCTCCCCTAAGTCCCTCTCCCAGTGGGTCATGTAGTCAAGACGTGTGTTGGGGCCGGTCCCAGGATCGACGATCTGTCTGTACAACCTAGATGTAAGTCCCGAGGTGTTGTGCCCTCGTGCACAGAGCGATTCGAAATTCGTCACTTTAGGACGGTTCTTGTATTTTGGTGTAAAATGCCCGGATCTGGAGGTATCTAAAAAATTCTGTGTTGGGGGTGCCTTTGTCAGCCTGAATTTGCGTGAATGTGTGAATGGTGCTTATGCCCTCCAGATCCCTCAACCTCCCGTATCCCTTCTGCTTCCAGACTATAAAGTTTCCCTCGTCCAGCCCTGGAGCAAAATCTGGGTTGCCGAATAATGGTGTCATCAGGGAGTATCTCTTGGTTAAGGCGCATTTAAATTTAGTGGCTTCCCAAATCAAGAGTGAGTTAGTTATTGAGGATAGCGGTCTCGAGATTTTCTTTTACCTAAGTTTTGGGTACCAAATCAGATTGTGAATATCCAATGGGGCACACAGCTCACTCTCCAGCTTCACCGATCTACGGCGCTGTGGATCTACGTGCCATTGGATAATTTGGCTCAATTGTGCCGCTCTGTAATATGAGAACAAGGAAGGTTCCGCCAGTCCGCCTGCTGTTTTGGGTTTAATCAGTGTTGTTGCTGGTATCCTAGCTTTCCTATTGTGCCAGATAAATTTAAAGATCTCAGCCTGCAAGTCACTGATCTCCGCTCTATCTATGGGTATGGGGAGTGTCTGGAAAAGGTATAAGAGTCTGGGCAGAAGGTTCATCTTTACGCTATAAATTCTTCCAATCCAGGAAATACCGAACGTCGCCCATTCCTTCAGCTCCTTTCTCAAAGATTGTAAGAGTTTGGGATAATTTGCCTTATATAGTGATTTGACCTCCTTCGTGAGATTAACTCCCAGGTATTTAATCATCGTGGGTTGCCAATTCAGATTGAAGTTAATCTCTACTAGTTTTTCGGTAGTTTTGGGGAGGTTCAGGCTTAGCGCCTCTGATTTTGATTGGTTGATTTTAAACCCCGAAACTGAGTTGAATCTGTCCAAGAGGTCAAAGAGGTTGGGTAAGGAGATTAGGGGCTTTGACAGTGTCTGTATAACATCATCAGCGTATAACGCTGTTTTGTACTCCTGCGACTGTATGTGGATTCCCGTGATGTCTTTATTACTACGAATGTGGTTCGCAAGTGGTTCCATGCATAAGGCGAACAACAGTGGCGAAAGGGGGCAGCCCTGTCTTGTACCACTTTTAATTTGCAGCGAGTCTGACGGGTATCCTTGATGGATTACCCGCGCTGTTGGATTAGTGTACAGCGCTCTGATTGCCCGTATCACCGTGTCCCCCATTCCAAAAGCAGCAAGCGTGGCCTCCAGGTATGGCCAGTCGATTCTGTCAAAGGCTTTTTCTGCGTCTAGGCTTACAATCATCCCCGGGATCTTGTTGGCATTTATGTAATCTATAGTATCAATTATCCTTCTGGTATTATCGGCCGCTTGCCTACCTGCGATAAAGCCAACCTGATCTGGGTGAATCAGCCTAGGCAGAATCGAACTCAATCTATTGGCCAGTAATTTGGAGTAAATTTTAATATCTGAGTTAATCAAAGATATTGGCCGATAGCTTGGACAATTGGTGGGATCCTTGCCCTGTTTATGGATCACTGAGATGGACGTTTGCAGCATCATGTCTGAGAAGGAGCCTCCTGTCAAAATATGGTTGAACATCCTCAGCAAGTGCGGGGACAGGATTCCTATATATTTTTTATAATACAAGTTAGAAAATCCATCTGGGCCTGGAGCTTTAGCAGTTTTAAGGTTAACAACTACCTCTTTTAGTTCCTCCGCTGTGAACTCCTTACCTAGGAACTCCCGCTCCAACCTAGTCAGTTTTTGTAGGTTTGCTTTGGCTAAAAATTCACCTCAAGCCTTGTTTGTTTAAGCGTTATGTCGAACCTTCTGGCCATCGTATAGCTTTGCATAGTATGCTTTAAACTCCTCGACTATGTGTTTGGGATTGGCTGTTATCTCTCCCGTTCTAGTCTTAATCGCATGTATTTTGTAGTTGTGTTGTTTATTGCGAATTTTCCTCGCTAGCATGGTATCTGGCTTGTTCGATTTTTCAAAAAATTTCCTCTTTGTCCAACTCAGTTCTTTCTCAGCCTGGGAAGTGAGGAGGAGGTTAAGCTCTATTCTTGTGTCCTTCAACTCCTTCAATGTGTCTGCGTTCCCGGATTGGGTATGCTGTATAGAGAGCTGATGGAGCCTCTCCCTTAATAATTTTGTTTTAGCTTCCCTCGCTTTTTTCTTACCCGCTGCTATGTTTATCAGAACCCCTCGCATAGTAGCCTTGTGAGCCTCCCACAAGGTGACGTGGGATTCCACACTGCCGGTGTTAGCTTTAAAGAATTGGGAGATCTCGGCTTTAATTTGTTGCGTGGTCTCTGGGATCTTTAATAAATACTCATTTAGTTTCCAGTTTGCTCCAGGGCTGATCAGCTTGATCTGGGAGCACCTTAGCTCAATTGGTGCATGATCAGACCATGAAATATCATGGATCTCTGAGTAAGTGATCTGCGGGACCAGTCTAGCTGACACCAAAAAATAGTCGATCCTGCTGTAGCTGTCGTGTGGGTTTTAGTAAAATGTGTAACTCCGCTCCCCAGGGTGTTGTTCCCTCCAAATATCCACCAGCTGATTCTCTCTGATTCCCTGTCGGAGTGCTGTGACCCCTTCCACTCTGTCTCTATGTTTCGTCTGTGTTCTGTCCATATCTGGGTCCATTTATTAAGGTCCCCAGCAAGTACTATACTGCCCTCTGCGATCCTGTTGAGGATAGCGAAGAAAGATCTAAAGAACTGTGGGTCGTTCTCGCACGGGGCATAGATTGAGGCCATTGTCAGTTTACTGTTTTGTATTGTCCCTATCAGAATTAGATACTGCTGCGACACACTTTATTCGAGCAAATACCCAGTATGTACCTGGCAGATACCTGGAATGCGCCGCTCCTCACCTCTGACAAGCCCCGTTGCATTTGCCTTCCCAGCCTGGGTTCATGCCTGGCTGATGGGCGGCTGATCTGTTAAATGATAATGATTAGGATTTAATAGGCTGCAATGCTTCGCGTGTCTACCAGATGGCATAAATTCATGAATTGTAATGCAGTATATATATTTATACTGTGCAGTATTGCAGCCAGCGGGAATAAAATGCTTCAATCCCTGCCTGGAAAATAACTCAATGCACTCGGGCAGAAAACAGTCACAAACCTCAATACACCCGGGTATACCCGAATTCGTGGGACTAGCCGAGCTCGAATAAAGTGTGTCGCCAGTGTATCTGCCTTCCACATCTCTTTTAATCTTATCAATTTTGAATGGGAAGTTGTTGTGTAGGAGTATAGTCACCCCCTTCTTCTTTTCTCTTGCTGAGGCTAAATAAAACTGCCGATATTGGGCATCTAGATATTTGGGGTTGTGTCTGGCCCTGAAGTGTGTTTCCTGTAGGAACAAAACATCTATCTTCTTTTTCTTATATTCAGCAAAGGCAACCCTCCGCTTCTGCGGACTATTAAAGCCTTTCACATTTTGAGATAACCAGGTTACAGACATTGTGGTGTGTGTATAGATCTGCTTACCCTATTCTGTGCACTGATACGGGTGATTTTGCTGGACAATGGCTGAGATGCTATTAGACTGCGTGGCTCCGAATGCTCCTGTAGTCGCTCCACGTGGGGGGTCGGGATAGGGGGGAGGGGGGTACACACAACGACAGACACAGACAGGGGAGACAACACAACATGTAGTATAAACAGCATCATAAAAGACAACAATATCAATTGGTCTGAGCTTTTACCAGACCTTGCTGGCTGGAGCTCATGTGCCCGGGGACCCCGTGACCCTGCTTCCACCGCACCGTTCATCACTGCAAGGCTCCAGTTCTGGAGAAAGTCCACATTCCCCGGGTCTTACCCAACTGACCCCAATGTACCCTGGTCAGTGTGGTTGAGGCCCATGCCTACCGCCAGGAGAGCGGAGCTACCTCCTAACCCCCTGCGCTGTGGAGCATTATCCTATGTAAAACTAAATACTCTTATAGTGTATGCCATTGCGTAACTCTTCCACCCAGCTTTCCTGGGAAACCCAACTTGTTGTAAAACAGCAACTTAAAACTTTATCTTCTTTCCCCCTCCACACCTTTGTATGGATTAGTTAACTAACCTGTTGCGCTAACCCTGTATTAACTCGTTTAACTGCCTATCCTCTTTCCCGTGTTGTTATTTGTTTTTTTTTAATGTTGTACCTTCTTTTGTAGTTTTACTCCTATGTGTGTTCTTACTTCCTCCTTCCTTTCGGTCGCCAATCTAACTGCGCCCTCCCTAGTCTCTTTTTGTTCCTCCCCCACCCCCCCCGGTAAGCTCCTCTGCAAACTTCCCTTCTACTCTTCCCCCCCCCTACTCTCCTTCCACTCTCTACCCTCTGCATACTCGTCTTGCCCTCTCTTCCCCCTCTAGTCCTCTCCTCATCTGCCCCCCCTTCTTGTCCTCCTTCCACCTCCCTTCCTTCTCCACTCTCCAGATATGGAGCCTAATGCTCCGTGTGATAGCCGCTTTCGCACTCGCAACCTACTTTTATATGGGGCTGCCTTGTATATTTTGCCGCCCAGCCTCTCTTCTGGCCCCCTCCCCCATTGTCTCCACATCCCGCCCCCCCCCCTCCACTGTCCGTCGGGACCCTCGGCTAAGGAATGCGCGTACCTCTGCCTCGGGTCCCCGACAGTTCCCCTCTGCACTTCCGGGTGGCGCGCCAATGTCGTCATATCCGGACGCGCCGATGACGTCACATCCGGGCGCCCTGCCTCCGGCTGACGTCAGATCCTGCTGCCTGTGGATCGGGTAGTTGGGGCCTTCCTCCTCTCCTCCCGGAACTCCGCCTCCTCCCCTTCCGCCCACTTGCCTGGCAGCAGTCTGTTCGCGCCATTTGCAGGGGCGCCATGTTTACCCACGAGAAACTCCCGCATCTTCCCCGACACCACGATGTAGATGCAGGAGGCGCCCTCTTGGAGGCCATTATCCCTGCGCTGGAACACAATGTTTCTCATGCTGCTAGCAGGGGACCGCCGGCTTTGACGTCACTGGAGGGTGGCTTGAAAGCTGCTTCAAACTGCAGCAACAGGTTGGAAAAAGAAACTTTGTCCCTTCAGCCAGGATCCGTTATATCCAGGGGGCAACGTGCTGCCTGGACATCCAGGAGCATCAGGGGTATAACTGGGGGGGCAATATCCAGTCCGATCCACCCTCCCGACCTCAGGGTTTGTTTTTGTTGTTGGTCTTCGTGTTCTCGGCCGCCCTGCTCACTCGTGTCCAGGAGGTTTCTGCAGTCGGGCGTTTCTCTGGTTGCTGCGGGAGCTTGTCTTTAACTCCTAGGGTTTGTAGGATTGCTGCCCCCTCATCCAAATGCCGTATGCTGTGGGCTTTGCCATCCTTAATAACGAGGAGTCCAAAGGGGAAAACCCATCTATAACGTATGCCCCTCTCTCTCAGTATTTTTGTAAGGGGTTGCAGTGACGTCTTCTATTTAGTGTAGTGGGGGATATGTCCTGATATACCGACAGCTTCACTCCCTCGAACTGGAGTGTGGGGGATGCCTTTGTGATTTTACTAAGCGCCTCTTTTATTTTAAAATAGTGGATGCGCAGGATGACATTGCGCGGGGGATTGTTGGGAAGAGGTGGCATCTGTCCAGTTGGAGCTCGGAAGGGGATTTATCTGGCAGCAGGGACTCCATCCACCTCCCCACAAAATCCTCGATGTCCGTGACCTCCTCAGGTAAGCCTCTCAGCCGTAGATTGTTTCTCCTGTCTCTGTTTTCCCCGTCTTCCTGCTTCTCCACCAGTTCAAGCAGCCTTTGTTTTATGTGGATTAATTCTTGCCCCGTGTGCTGGTGACACTCCATAGAGACATCCATCTGCTGCTCCAGCTCGTGGGTGCGTTCTCCTATTCCCTGTATGTCCTTGCGCAACCCATCTATTTCACTACGGAAAAAGTCTTTTATTTCAGTTAGGAACTTAGTCATGTCCTTCCTTAGGACGGGCTGCAGCCCCGCTTCCTCCTCTGGGTCTCCCCTGCCCTGCGTGGAGTCTGTGTCAGAACTCCCACCTGCAGACATGGCCATCTCGTATCTGGCCTTTACTTGCTCTGTGTGCCAGAAATAAGATCTCAGATCCAGGGACTTTCTCATAGTGCTTTTTGTCGTGGCCCGAGTTATTGGCATAGCCGCCGCTTTAATGCTGCTGAGGGTATGTTTTGCGCCGAGTTTGGGTGGGTTTTTATTGTATTTATTTATATAAATGCGCTGGGGATCGGAGGAGCTCTCAGCTTAAGCTGCCATCTCCCAGTCCGTTGCGCATACGCCTCTCAAGACCCCTTTGTATGTTGTAAATGTGTTCTGCAAAGCGTCGTTTTAATGGTCTACCTGTCCGCCCTACATATTGTAGCCCAGAAGGGCATTCTAACAGGTAGACCGTAAACGAACTCCTGCAACTAATGAGATTTGATTGGAAATATAACTCCTGTGATGTTGGATTTAAAATCTCTACATTTTGAGCTATACTTGCAACCAATACACTTGCCACATGTGAAGAACCCATTTAGTTCCTTCAACCATGTGGTATTGGATTTATTAGCTACATCGAATTGACAACTTGGAGAAAGTTGTAATTTGAGGTTATTAGCCTTTTTAAAAACTAATTGTGGACTCTTTGGTAATATTGTGCTGAGTGCCATGTCCCCCTGTAGGATTCCCCAATGTTTTTTTAATTATTTGGGTAATTTTCGGAGCCATGGCATTATATTTTGTGATGAATGGGATGAACTCACTATCTACAGGTAATCTATTACTTTTAGTTTTATCCATCACTATCAATTCATCTCTTTGGATATTCCTCACAGTTTCCAATGCCCTCGTCACCTTGGTGTAATTATACTCCCTATCTATAAATTTATCCCTTAGATCCTCTGCTTGTGCATTAAACACCTCAATGTGAGAGCAATTGCGTTTTGTTCTTAAAAACTGGCCCTTCGGTATGTTGTTAATCCATCTCGGATTATGGTGACTTGATGCCAACAGATAAGTGTTGGCATCTACCTTTTTATAAAAGGTTTTAGTCTCGATGGATCCTTCCTCTATGAATAGTGTTAGGTCTAAAAAATCGATAGTTTGGGGGCTAGTATTAAAGGTGAATTTCAGATTTAGCTGATTATTATTGAGGTATTGATGGAATTTAGATAAATCTTCCTCGTTTCCCCCCCAGATACACAGCACATCGTCAATATAGCGTTTCCTGATCTCCCATTATGAGTGAGAATGAACCTTATTCCCTCCAAAACAAAATTTTTAAAATCTATTTCTAAACTATTATCCTGATCCAAAACTCTCCTGATCGCCGCGATACCTAACTCATGGTAGATGACGGTATATAATGAAGTCACGTCACACGTGACCCATGTATAATGATTGGCCCGTTTTACATCTTTTATGATATTAAGAACATGAGTGGTATCGCGGAGATAGGAGGGCATTTGTACAACATATTTTTGAAGAATGGAATCTATGAATTGGGAGAGATTAGATGACAGTGATTTAATCCCAGAAATAATTGGGCGGATTCCAAAGATCCTTATGCGGCACTGCCATGGGTACTAGGTTCGCCCCTAGTTATGCTAACATTTGTTGGCATCAAGTCACCATAACCGAGATGGATTAACAACATACGGAAGGGCCAGTTTTTAAGAACCAAACGTAATTGCTCTCAAATTGAGGTGTTTAATGCACAAGCAGAGGATCTAAGGGATAAATTTATAGATAGGGAGTATAATTACACCAAGGTGACGAGGGCATTGGAAACTGTGAGGAATATCCAAAGAGATGATTTGATAGTGATGGTTAAAACTAAAAGTAATAAATCACCTGTAGATAGTGAGTTCATCCCATTCATCACAAAATATAATGCCATGGCTCCGAAAATTATCCAAATAATTAAAAAACATTGGGGAATCCTACAGGGGGACATGGCACTCAGCACAATATTACCAAAGAGTCCACAAATAGTTTTTAAAAAGGCTAATAACCTCAAATTACAACTTTCTCCTCGATGTAGCTAAGAAATCCAATACAACATGGTTGAAGGAACTAAATGGGTTCTTCACATGTGGCAAGTGTATTGGTTGCAAGTATAGCTCAAAATGTAGAGATTTTAAATCCAACATCACAGGAGCTATATTTCCAATCAAATCTTTCATTAGTTGCAGGAGTTCGTTTACGGTCTACCTGTTAGAATGCCCTTGTGGGCTACAATATGTAGGGCGGACAGGTAGACCATTAAAACGACGCTTTGCAGAACACATTTACAACATATAAAGGGGTCTTGAGACACATAGTGTCTCAAACCACTTTAAAGTGAAGCACAATCAAAATCCTGAGGGTTTAGTATGCAAATGTATAGATTGCCCCAAACAAAATTGGAGAGGGGGAGACAAATTAAATGTAATATCCAGGTGAGAAAGCTAATGGATCTATACCCTAAAAACATTGACTCCTAGAGGTCTCAATATTGAGTTCGATTTGGCATCTTTTCTAAGAGACAGCTGACTGGGTATAAATACTACTAAAGGCAGTCCCTAGCCAATCTCATCCTCTGTAATCCTCTGTTCTCTAGTCAATCCGCATGATATATGGTCCATGCTAATGGTTTTTTAGTAGAATTCTTTTCAGCAGGTTTTGCATAAATTAATTATTAAATGTATTGCATGTTATTATATTTTTTATTGTATTCTCTGTATTTTTACTGCATCATTGTATAATTGACTGTAGAATTATTGCATTTTTTGGATGTTCTATGGAATACCTGTAATTATGCGTTAAGTTAGTGTTACGGTCATAATTGTGTATCATAATAACTAGCACTGTAGTCATTTTTACGTAGCCAGATGCCCCTTTAAGAATCAATTATCCTATCAGGGCCCTCGATCTGGCATTCTGTATGCTTAAATAGCCCATTCTAGCACTGAAGCTCCATTACCCCTGAGGAAGTGACGTCAGGAGTCACGAAACGTGCATAGGGTGTAGCTTAGTTTGCACGCATTGCTGCGTGCTCGAACCAACTGAGGAGGGTGCAGTGGACGGTGACGTCATCTGAGGTGGACCTGGCGCTCTGAGTTGCGGCCGCAAAGGAAGAGGTACATGCGGGATCCAGCCTCCATACACACCACGGCACAGCCTCTCGAGCCTGCGGACGGCACGTTGTAATACGTGTAGTAAGGTCATCAAGCATGTGAGTGCACTAGCTTTTTTGATCTTTTAATGTTTTAATAAATTGTACTGTACTACACCATTGGCAATTTTATTTTCCTATATGCAATTGGGCATTGCGGTTTATCTGTGTGGAGCGGGCGAAATATATCTTAAGACCCTAATCCAACCCTTTCAGCGATCGAGACCACCAGCTAAAGATACCTTTCAAGGTCTGCCTTCATCTGGTTAGATGTAAGTAGCTAGCAGCGGTGTGGATGAGATCCCCACGACCAGAGGGTACTGCGCAATGGTCTCTTGTCCTCTTTGATTTCAGATACCTACCATCGTGAGAAAATCAGGAGGACCACCTGTGAAAATCTACGAACCGTTCCTCTCAGACACAGAATCGGGAACATTATATCAGGTTTATGCACTTGATAGTGCGCCAAGGACTTTGTTCTCTATATTATCAGTTTGTGTATAGCTTTATGGAAAGGCTTGATATTCAGTCCTAGGCAGGACCCTATCTTCCCTCATCTCCTCCCTTATCTTGGTGGTTGTTGGGCTTTTGTGCTAATTGTGTATCCTTGAATAGTTTGGATATATTTTCTGTCACATTTTTATTTATCATTTTTTAATAATTTATTGTATATTATTAAGAATATTGTACTGTACATACCACATTAACAATAGGTTGAGCGCTTGATTTGCAGTTTAATTCTCTCTTTATCACGAGCATTTAACCCAAACTGATGTGGGTAGTGTGGAAATTCGTGCAGGTTCTCTTTCTCTCTATCTCTCAGGGTTCCCGGGGATACTTTGATTCTCTCAGATTGCTACGGTATCAGCCATATATATGGGAGAATGGAAAGCCAGACATAGCGTGTACCGTACAAAATATAAACACTTTAATTGCTAAAAAAAAAACATATGGGTGTATGCTTACATCAATAAAACTTGTACCAGACACATAGGAAAAGCGAACTCTGTGTCCCAATCCTCACTCCCTCTGCCCGACTCTCCCGTCGCGTCACTTCCGGTTCACCGGCGTCTCACTTCCGGTATCGCGGCACGGCTGAAATTCACCAAATTAAGGGGAATCTGGAGTGCAGATCGAGTGCTGGTGGGTGGCGACAACAGGGCGCTTCTGACTCTGCGTGTTTCGCTATCGTCGCTTCGTCAGGAGTCTATGATTGGCTTCGCATTCTTTCGATTTATAGCAGTTCCTTTGCTTTCATTGGTCGATGGTTCCACCTATGAGCCCCATGATTGGTCTGTGCTTAGCCAATGGGAGCACTGTATACGAGTATATTACAAGATTCTGACGCATCATAACATGCATATATATACTATTTGATCGCCAGATACAATACAAGACATCTTCTATCTCTAATGAAATTGTTACACACAAGTCTATCTTTTATTTATATTGTGTGGCCAACATCTCACACCATCCAAAGGAGATCGTGATCATTCTAAGTGAAAAACGACAATATACTTGAATCTAAAAATAATGGACAATACCAATTATGGCTATAAGAATATTTCTCAATATGTGTGGAAAAAAGGGAAAAAGAGGAAGAAGAAAAACAGAATTTTGTGCATGAACACATATCTAGAATCTTTCTTACATCTATTTTATTGTAAATATAACTAAAAAAGCAAACATATAAGTATCTGAAATATAAAAGTTATAATATATAGCCTTCCTGCTCAGCCTTCAGCCCTGCCCTTCTGGAACCGCGTCTCCCATAAAACATTTTGCGTGGGGATAGCACCCCACCGGTGCTTGAAGCAGCAGTTGCTGTATGTGCACCAGAAATCATTGAAAGCCCAGCAAACCCCAGCCTTACATTCTCCCTGCTTGCCCAAGGTGCTCGCCTGGCGACCACCGCTAGACCCCCTGAAAAGGCGCCGGCTTGTCTGCCACAACCCAATCGATCCATAGTTCCACATCCTTCATGTCTCATGACATCTTACCTTTGTTCAACGCTATTGTTCCCGGAATTTTACATCATATACCCACCAGCCCATACCACTTTGCCTTTGATGGACATGCCCAATCATATCCATGTATTTAAACAGTGCTAAACATAAATGCGGGGGAGCCTTCTACCCGAAGTAGAAGCCAGTGCTTCCTTGTTATCTGGAGCATGGATAGGAGCTCTACGTAGTCCCCTGCCTCTTCTCTTTTGTTAAATGGGTGCCCAACGCACTGGCAAGACATAAATTTGCATTCGTAAAAGCACCGTCTGAGACTGCTCCCCTCCTGCCGATGATGGGGCAGCTCCCACGCCAGTGGCTCCCTCCGTGGATTAAGTGGCTGAGACTATCCAGGGTTAGGCTGGTGGTTGCCGGGGTGGGGTTGGGGTATTTTTGGTAGGGCTGGGGTTTTGCCGGGGCCGCAGTGTGTTCCGGCGCTGCTGCCCCAGCAAAACTAGCTACTTCTTGGATGATGTGCCCGGCCCCCCCTAGGGAGGTCCCCGTGGCCTTGCTATGTGCCCCCCATGCTGCTGCTACCTCTAATGCTGCGCCAGGGGCTCCTGTCCTGACTACCATTCCTACGGGGATTGTGAAGGAGGCCAACGCCTGAGGCTTGAAAACCTTTAACGCTGCAGTGAACCTTGCTTTGTCTGCTGCGCTGTATGACGCCGGATCCAGGGCCTGCACGACTCTGGAACCGCTAGCTGCAAATATGCTGCGCTGCTTGGGACTCCTCCATTGCACCTCCTAAATGCAATTATCCTGTCACGCAACCGACCCGTTTTAACCAGCATAGGTTTCTTACCTATCCTTGGCATCGCAGGGGGACGCGACTTAAGCGGCGAACTGGGCCGAGCCTCGTCTTCGACCATTGCCAGTTCTGCGTTGTTGAAGCTGGGATCCTCACCTGTCACCCGGAATGTTGCGACCCTAGCGGGGGCCCTTTGTGCCAAACACCGCCTGCAACCGCTGTAGGCGGCCGTCTTGTTCTACCACCTCCGTCCTATTCTATAACAAACATTCTCCATCATAACATTTCCCCCCAGCACCAGTTAATGCATGACCTTTGCAATGAACCTTTGCAAATAACTAGGCCCCTTTAAACAAAAACACCATGCTGGCAATTTAATCTGGCCCACAACAAAACCAACAACAACCATGCCAGGTGGGTGGATGGGTTGTGAGGGATGTACCGAAGCCTGCACAACAGAGGGACAGACATATCAAGAGTGAGTCTACCTTCAAATCTTAACTCCCCCGCTATTCCAAGCTAATCTATAACAAACATTCTCCATCAAAACCTCCCCCCCCCAGTAACAATGAATGCATGCCATTTTGCAATGATCCCCTGAATAACATGGCCCCCTAAAACAAACGCCATGCTGGCAATTTTTATCTGGCCGACCACCTACATCAAAACCAACAACAGCCATGCCAGGTAAGTGGGTGGGTGGGTTGGGAGGAGTGTGCCAAAGCCGGCACAACGTAGGGACAGAAACCCCAAGGGTGAGCATACTTCAAACCCTAGTTCCCCTGCCATTTCAATCCAATCTACAACAAACACTCCGTCAAAACCCCCTCCCCTCCGCAACAGCCAATACATGCCCCCTGCAATGATCCCCCGAATAACATGGCCCCCAAAACAAAACACCATGCTGACAACTCCATTCTTTCCCACAACCCACACCAAAACCAAACAAAACATGCTAGGTTTGGGGATGGATGGTCTAGGAGGGGTGTGCCCATGCCTGCGCAATAGAGGACCGCGGCGTGCCCCACTTCCCCTCTCGCCCCCCCATAGCTTTGCGGCCAGGACAGGGATGGCAAGGTGATCTTGAATATCAGCTATGGCACTATAGGCCTCAGAGCGCGCCAAATGGTAGGTCATGTGAACCAATGTGTGCAGGAGGTGAGGAAGGCATTGCTGATGAATAAATAATAAATATTAATCTCCCCCTCTCCCCGCCCCCCTTTAACGGCACTGACATGGCCGACCACAACCCGAGACCCCAGTCAGCATTCTCTCCCTGCGCATGCATGTCCCTCCCCAGCTCCCCCGAACGCACCGCCCGTGAGCGGGCAAGTTCGGTAAGCGTAGGAGGGGGAGCATTGGGAAGGGCCGCACATCACATGTAGCAGCACAATTGTCATGTTACCTTATAACCTGTGCAGCATGGAGAGGAAATAGTTGGCGGGCAGCAAACAGGCTGCGCTCCCTGCCAGCCGGGCCTTAAATAGGCCTTACGTCAGGGGAAAGGTTTGGGGGCGTGCCTGAGAAGAGGAGGCCAGCCCCCCGGTCAGGATATCTCCTCCCTCCCCCCACCACTGATGGCTGGGGGGGAGGGGGGGGCGCTTTATATTATAATGATTATCAGTGCTATCTGGCTTCATTTATGGAGAACGAATACATGCACAACCTGTAATAATTTTATTTTAAGACCGTTTTGTATCATTACAGTTGATAAAATAGGTATGGTATATGTACATTTGATCTATAAGGTGCATGTGTGAGTGTCTGAACTTTACGAATAATGTTGATTTTTTAAAAATTGTTAATATTTAATAAAAGTTTAGTATTACATCTTATTTTTTTTAATGATGAAATTGCAAGTTCGTCTAAACAATTGTATTGCAATTTATACATACTTAACACCTTTTGATTGTAAAAACAATTGCACATACATATTGTGAAAAATAAATTATTTATTCACACATTAAAAATAAAAATGCAAACGGAACTTTTCTGTAAAAAAAACATAATACCGATTTTAACGTTTTGGGCTTAAAAAATACACAAACATAAGAAAAAATCTACTCTTCTACTGCCCTTAAGACACAGCCTTGCAATTCCTGTCTCAGTCTCAAATTTCTGGCAGGAGTTATGTTCCTTAAAAAAGTTAACAGGCTTCAGAAAATCCATGGTAGTTGCAGGGGAATGACCCCCGTATTGTCCGGTGCTTCTAAAGTTCCAAAGGAAAAACTGGGTGTATTGTAATAGCGGTCTCTGACACATGAAGTATGAGGATGGCCACTACACGGGCATGAAGATCCTGTGTGAGGGAAACCAGCAAGCAGAGCGTGCGGCAGGATAAAGGATAAATCCTGGGTGGGGGGCTGTTGTGCAGGGGATAGTTAGAGACAGGGAGAGAGGCAACCAAAAAGCTACCCCTCCCGTGTACTCACGGTGATATCGCCTGCTGCCCTGACCCAACCCGGTGTACTCACTGCCCGTGCCTGGCTGGTTCCGTCTCCTCGGGCGTCGCGCTGGCGTGTGACGTCATCTCCGAGGTCCGACAGCTATGCTGTGAGAGGTGAAACAAGCGCTGCCCAATCGGCGATCCTAAGAGGCCCCGAATCAGATGCTGGGGGTGGATCCAAACGCCGTCGTCAGGATAGGGGAATGAAGACCAGCTCCCAGCTCCGTGTGATGGCCTGCGTGCTCCACCAGGGGTTGAAGTAAAGATAGTTCGTGGTGTGTAGATGGTCACTGCAGCAGGAATTCAACCGGAAACATGAATGTTTAAAAACAGCTTTATTAAACTAGAGTGCTGCGCATCACAGAGACACTCTGACGCGTTTCGTTCCTGTGTGGAACTTTATCAAAGAGTAATGGTCTCTCACACAGAGGTCAAATATATACACAGATTCTTGTCCTGATTGGTCAACATGTAATTGTCAACAGGCAGTTGCAATCAGTGAATCGTGTAATTGGTATTGGGAAAACCCTATACAGACAACAGTGTGTATGATAGAACAACAACATGATTAAAAAATGTCAAATAAACAATACAAAGTTACATATAGGTTAAAATCACAAACAGTGAATTGCAGCATCTATGATATAAAAATATATACCACATGGAATATAAAAATGAATAGAGTTTCAAAGAAAGATTGAGTCATTATAACTCTGTGGAGAATAACATATTATCCATGAAAATGAATGCATAACGTGGGTACAAAAAGTGCCCAATATAAAGATAAATGCAACTATGTAACATTTGTAACACATGGAGAGATATATAGATTTATGTGTCCAATTGTGCATTATACTATAACATGTAGAAAAAATGCGTAGAAAAAATGCATGAGGTGCACAAGACATACACTCCCAAAACTCACCATCTAGTTAACCCATGAGGAAGTGTTTTAACTCCCAATCCACGTTCATACCGTGGGGATGGAGAGTTCTGAGAGTGTATATCCAATACATCTCTCTTCTGTTAAGTGCATTTTCCCTGTTACCACCTCTAGGATGACATGGTATATGTTCTATGGCCCTAAATGTGAAATGATTAAGATTGCCAGCAGAACATGTAGAAAAATGTCTGGATACCGGATGATTCAGATCTCTTTTTCTGATCAATCGGACATGCTCTGCAATCCTGGTTTTAAGGGGTCTGATAGTGCGCCCCACATATTTAAGACCACAGGCACATTCTAGAGCATATATAACATGGGTAATATTGCAATTGAGAAACATTTGGATGTAATATTTATTACGATCTTCATTGTATACAATGTATCTTGTCTGTGCTGCATATTTGCACATGGAGCAATGACCGCACTTAAAAAAACCTTTTGGTATACTTTTAACATTGGTAGCATTGGAACCAAATCGAACCATACTGGGAGACAAGTGAAAGGATAATGTTTTGGCTTTGCGATAAGCAAATTTAGGGCCATTTTTTACAATGTCACAAATATCATTATCCAGTGATAGCGTGTGCCAATGTTTGGCAATGATGTTACAAATCTGTTGTGACTGACTATTAAATGTACTTATAAACATTGGATTGTTCACATTTTTTAATTTATTCTTCGCAGTTTTGATTTTGCAATTCCTTGCTCTCTTTTGTATTAATGTACTTCTGTCTACAGAATCAGCCCTGTCAAATGCAGCAGTGATGTCCTGAATGGAATAACCCCTTTCAATGAATCTATCGGACATTTCTCTGGCCCTCAATAGAAAAACCTCGTGATCAGAGCAAATTCGCTTTAACCTCAAAAATTGGGCCCCTGGAATGTTTTTAATCAAAGATCGTGGGTGGCAACTCTGAGCCTTAAGAAGTGTATTTCTAGAGTTTTCTTTTCTGTATATGTCTGTTTGAATGGACATATCATTGCCAACATACAGGAGTAAATCAAGAAAATGAATGTGATTGATGTTGTGTTGATACGTAAATTTAAGGTTGTAATTGTTTGTACTAAGGTGATCAATAAAAGAAAGAAGTAAGTGAATGTTCATCTCCCTTCCAAATGAAAATCAGGTCATCGATGTATCGCCCAAAGTAAACGATATTTTGACGAAATAAATTGTGACTGTGATAAATAAATTGTGATTCCC
Source organism: Ascaphus truei (assembly GCF_040206685.1). Taxonomy (NCBI): domain Eukaryota; kingdom Metazoa; phylum Chordata; class Amphibia; order Anura; family Ascaphidae; genus Ascaphus; species Ascaphus truei. Next base: position 200,555,174 of record NC_134487.1, on the reverse strand, counting down.
AAAAACCCATAAATAAATTAGCATATGATGGTGCAAAACTCGTGCCCATAGCGGTGCCTAGTGTCTGTAAATAAAAATGTGAATCAAATAGGAAATAATTGTGCGTGAGTAAAAATGAAATCGATTCCAGTAAAAAAGTGCAATGTGTTATAGATAGAGTAGATAAATCCAAAAAGTGCTTAATGGCAGCAAGGCCGTGCTGGTGCTCAATAATGGATTCAGAAAATCCATGTCCGAATATGAAGTGCCATGGAACACATTGGATATAATTTTCTGTTTTTCAGACTCCAGAGCAATCATTTCCTTATTGAATTCGCTGCCACCTTTTTTTTCTTTTTGGCCGGTGGGTCGCTGCAAGCCATCATTTCAATTACAGCGTCCTCCACATCTATCGAAGCAGACGTTGTGGCGTGTGAACAAGTCCTTTAGAGAAATAAAGATCTCCGCTAGGACCATTCCATTTAAAACTGTATATAATGAAATTTCTTTCCTAATAAGGATGGGGGACTAGTACCTAGTGTTCCCTTGCACAAAAACGGTACATAGATTGTCCCATACAGTAAAGAATGAGGATATGGAAAACCACAGGCATAACTCACTGTTAGCTTCCAAAGTTCCACTGGTGTGGTCCCAAAGCAGTGATTCAGCGGCGTGCAATCCACCAAGACAGGGAAACAAGATACAGCTGATGAAGGCAGTACACTGCCAAAGAAGCAGGAGGAGGATCACGGCTGCATAAAAACGATTTATTTCATAAGGGGGATCACACATATCCCCCAACAGCAACAGTTTGTAGGAGAATTGTTGCAACTTGGTCTGTGACCTTTCCCTGTATCCTTCATATGTTGCAAATGTTATGCTCCAGTTCTACCCACCAATCAGTGCCTGGGCATGTTGGCAACACCTGGCATGGAGTGTTGCAATATTATGTTTTAAGTGTATAAAAAGGAGGGGTGGGGAGACCCCTAGCAGACAGCCTGCATAGTTACAGAGGTGTGGCTGTGACAAGAAAAAACTGCAGTGTCCAGTCCAGTTTTGGTCTCAGGCCTGAAAACCAGTCCTGTAAGCCCTGGGCAAGAAGAGAGAACAGGGGAAAGGTCCCTGCAACTAGGTATGCAAGGTATCCCCTAGTTGGGTATGTGTGATGTTTGTGTGTTTTGTATAGTTGTAGATATACTTTTCCAATAAATAAATGTTATAAACTCTCGTGTTCTGTCTGGCGATATTGATCCCTTGTATTAGTCCTGGTCTCCCGTGACAGACGTGTCCAAGGATGTCAGTGAATACAGAAACGCATCCTGGACCACTTCAGAAGCATCTTCTATGCCCTGCCCTGGGAAAGAGTTATCGGAGTATGCACAGATGGTGCTTAGGCCGTATAACGTTGGGATTCTAATGATGTTGATGGCCGTTCTAGATTTGAGTCGGTCACTGCTGGAGTCATCTGTCTCTTAAGGAAGAGCATGCTTGAATATAAAGGCCAGGTACATGGACGATCCATGCTGCTGGGACCTGCATCCACTGATCGCAGTTAACTGATTTTTTTCAGCTCACGCCGGAAAGAATTGCACAGATTCTAAGACTTGGACTTTAAAACGTCACCTAAAAAAAAAAATGTTTAAACTGTATTCTTTGTTATAAACGCAATATTATAGTTACATTACATTTTAAATTCGGTATTAGACAATATATAATCATTTAATAATATGTAGACTTACTTGAGATGGACAAAATCTCTGCAATCTCCACATTTTATCATGGATATAACAATCATGATAAGCCCAATTGCGCTGGTTCCACAACACATCGCGCAGAGGCAGTGGATATTGACACTCGAGTGGAAAGAGCGCCACCTGGCTATTCACACTCAAGTGGAAATAGCGCCACCTGGCTATTCACACTCGAGTGGAAATAACGCCACATGCCTATTCACAGTCGAGTGGAAAGTATAGAAGAAAAAGAGGACAGCTGATGATCAATACTTAAATAAACAAGTACAATATAAATGACACATAAATATAGATGGTCGCCTGATGGACATTTTTCTGAACACTCGAAATACAGCTGAGCTACATTTTGAGACTGAATAGCTAGTGACCTGGAAACATTTTTTTTGTTTTTTAACTTTTATTATTTTTGGAATTTATACTTTTCATGTTTCCGTAATTTTTATTTATCTGAAAAGATTAGGAACACATCTAAAATCATTTAACAAATAACATTCAATGACAACAACAAAACAAGTCATCATAACAGCGAGCAAAACGAAAACTTTATTTTTGTTGTTTTTATGTTTTTTTGTATTCAAATCTTTTTCTCCAACTTAACAAAAACGATAGAAAGAATGTAGAAGTAAGCGAAAGTCATAATTCAGCAGAAATAGATACTAAAAATGCGTACTTATTGATAAATGAAGCGCAAAAAAAATTAGCATGTGGCGAAGCAAGTGCAGGATGTGAATTCAACACCAATGAGCCCCTAATCAAGTTTCGGGATGTTTCTGCACATTGATGTTGAATTAAAAAAAAAAAAAAAAATAGCATGCACACAAAACCAAATTTTTTTTCTTCGTTTTTTCTCTTAAACTCAACACATATTAATGAACCAAGCACAAAAAAAATAGCAAGAGGCGAAGCAAAAGTAGGCGCAAAAGAGAATTCCGCATCAATGAGCCCCTACGCAGGTTTTGAGATGTTTCTGCACATTGAGTTTTTCTTTTTACGTTTTTTTAAATCAGCATCAAAGTCAACATGCCCCAACTCAAGTTTTGGGAAGTTGCTGTATGCTGACAAAAATTCCTACTAAAAAATCTGAACAAAAAAAGGTGTGTGCAAACCATGTGCCTGCTTAGTTCGGTACCGCCAAAATCAATGCAAAATTTCCGACTTTAGATAAACTGCTATGGAGGCCCGCTCTTCCCATGGAGTTTTGGACTTATCATAATATAACCGCGAACCTTTGAAAACAACCGAACTGAGAAAATGATTTGTACTGTGATGCACAGTTCCTACGAATTGAAACGTAGCGCCCAAAAATTCTAACTGTTCAGGAAAAACATCTTTCAATGAGCACAAATCACCAGTCGTAAAAGCAGAAAAGGTGACATTTATAAAATTATTTCACGGTGGGAGTTCCCACTTTTCCCGTGGCAGCTTCTAGTTAAATCAATGGTAGTTTCACCACGTTGTAGATTCAGGAAAAAAGAACTGGCATTCTGCTGAGTAAGGTTCAGCCCACTGCTGCACTGCGTTTTCTAAAGTGCCTTGGAACGGGTTGGTGACTTGACGATTGAATGTTATACCCTTTTCAATGTTTTCATATTCCAAAAAGTTGTACACAGAATTTGTGCAAATGCTGTAAACTTTTGTCTGAACTAAATCATGAAAAAATGAAGTAAAATTGTTATCCAAATCGCCCCACACGTCAATCACATTTCTTACAGGGGTTTTTCTTATGTGATTCAACCAGCGCAGTTTGGTTTCACTGAATCGACCTATTCTTGCCAGAGATAAAACTTCCCCCATTATTTGCATGCGATAAAAAGTACATTTCTAAGGCCCACGATGATTAAATATTAAGCACATGAAAGGGTAAAGCAAGTGTCAATACTGCAAGTGTTTTGCATCACTATAGTTTTGCCAGCAGCTGTAAATATCCCCGCTTGAGCAAATAGCGGCAAATCTAGTGTAGGGGAGCAGGGATGGTTCAATTTTTTAGCGGGAGGCTCATCACTGCAAAATTTGCATACCCATGGGTAGCTCAAATCATGCCGGATGGGATGTAGGAGGCACATCTGTGCATTCTGGGTCCTACCAATCATCACACATGTGGCAGTTAATCATTTTTAACAAGCCCGTATCAAGTTGTTTGCAAATGCAGAAAAGTGCTACTCTAACTGAACTAAGTTGTGATATCCTCTCAATTTTTAAAGCAGTGAAAGGCATATTCAGATAATTTTTTGCCTAGGTTTTACACTTTTTAACTTGAATCAGCCCCTCTACATAAATCAACCGCACATGCTACAGCCATTAGTGCCTGTTCCCGAGAACAGTTTGATCCAGTTGTGGGCCAGGCAATAAATTCAATGCACGAACCAGGCGATTCAAGGAAGCAGCCCTGGTGTACAAACGTATGAACCTATTCCCAGGATTGTCACTATTAGCCACATCCAGCTATTTGCCACAGTACAAACTAATTGTGTTGGCTCCACTGGTCTTCACAGTTACATACGTGTTTTCAAAAGGTATAATCTGCACAACAGGCTCACAGCTACTTGAAAAAAGCATTAGTTGAAAAGCTTGTATGATCGTTGAGAAGCAGTTAACCTCCTTTTATGTTGCTTACGAAAGAAAATTTGGCTTAAATCGGGTTTTTGTTGCGAAGGTGAAACTGGTGATGGAAAGCCTTCTTCATTCCAGCTCAAGAAAATCTGCAGCATAAAAGCCAACTTCCAATGAAAAGCTTTGTTACTGAGTTTGCTTGCTATGTCACAAATACGCTTGCACACTGAAGAAATCCTGGAATTCTTTTCCGAAACAGTCAAGGGGGTTTTTGGTTTGTCCTTTTTAGCAGCAGTCACAATGCTGTTTTCCTTCACGGGTTTAGAAAATTAGACAAAATGGTAGTGGAATAATTTTGCCATTTGAAACGATTCGAAGCAACAGCCACATCAATAAGCGACAAGTTTAGGTGGTCCCTAGCAGCAAACATGCTTACAAGGAAGATTCAATTGACTGAAAAATTCACACCAACAAACTGAGAAATAATCGCCATTAAATAATGATCAACTGAACCAAACGTAACCCTAGCCCCATTAGCATCCACACACAACGAAAATCGTGACTCTTTTTCTCTAAAAACACGATACTGTTGCAAAAGGTGCACAGAGGCAAAGTCGGGAAAAACGTCAACAACCGCATCGGTACTCGCTTCGAGGATAATCGTTTGCACTTGCTTAAATAATCACGATGGTCCACATTGAACTTATGCAAGCTACAAAAAGTAAACGATCCTTTCAGACATTCAAACATGCACAAGTATTTGCGTACCACATCTTTTATGTGCTTGTTCTGAGCTTCAATTTGGTTGGTATCATTCACCTTAAACGTTTTTAGGTTTTTGTGAAGTGTATGCCCACATTTTCCGACAACTGTACCAATTTTTTGTGAAAAGGATTTTGAAGTCTGCGGGTACCAAGGCATCAGAAAAAAAGTTGCACCAAGCTTCATCAAACAAACTGGAATCATGCATAAACAAGAGAGTTTTCCGGCATTTCAGAATGCACGTTTTCAAGGACTCAATGCTAACGTTTGCCATGCTGAGCGCAGACACCTCCATCTTATTAAGATGCAATCCTTTAAGCAGCAAATTAAAATTTCTCTCCACATGCACTTGTCACAAAAGGACGTCTGCATTTAAAAAAAGTTTTGGGGGTACAATCTACCGACACAAAATCTTTATCCAGAAGAACAACGGTAGTTTTGCCAACAACTGACTCACTAGACGTTAGAAATTGTTCAAAACAACCTGACATTCTCTCGCGTTTCCATACTAAGAAAACACCATGCAACAACCCTACTAATGCCATTCCTGTCCAGCACAGTAAATAGGTATAAAACATCTCGAGTCATTCAGCCCATACGTGCCATCAAGGGCCACAAGTTCAGGAAACTGACTATATCAATTTCGCATTACACCAGATTGATAGAAAATCACATCAACAAAGTTAGTAGCATCGTCGGTTATGATTTTCAGATAAGCATCTGGGTCCTTTAGATGAGCGTTATCAAGAAAATCAACCACTTTTTCTACCTCAGACAGTGCCAAATTTAATATATATACCCCTGAGGAAGAGAGCAGATCGCTCTTGAAACGCGTAGGGTGGAGGTTCAAGCCCCGCACACATTGGTGTAGTACCCCCCGTACATCGGTGAATCAACGTGAGCTGCCAGCTAACCATCTCTTATAGCCGCCGACGAGTTGAACCAGCTGTTGCGGTTTCCCATTATTCAAGCACCCTGCTTGGCGCCCTGCAGGAGTACCTGCTGACAAGTTGCGTCCACGAGCGGATAGAGACGCCAGCTAGCAGTGAGCAGCAGATAGACGAGCTCACGGTGGTCCGTGGCTGACATCGTGCTGAATCAGCTGCAGCTGAGTTCCATCTGCTCAGACGTGCTTCCTGGAGCTGCAGGAGTCCCCGCTGATGTGCTGCACCCACGAGCCGACAGAGACGCCAGCTAAGCAGAGAGCAGCACACAGATGAGAGGGGATACTCTCTAAAATATCCACTGCCTGCAAACCTATTCCATCTGGTGAGTAGGCATTGCTATCATCAACATTGGTGCTACGGAGCAGTTGAACCACCTATTCAGATTTTTAATTGCTTAAATCTATATGTCCATGCAAATTGTGCATTATATTAAATATTAATTGTTATTAAATGATTTTATTGTCCTAAAAATACCATTTCAGTATTCAGCTGTTATATGTTGTCTTATATGTTGTTTGTTTAATGTTTCAACAGTATTACGCTATGTGTTGTGCTTTCTCTTTGTTTTCAAGCCCACCGTGAGGATCAACAATCTTCACAACCAACAGGCTTGGTTTTCGTATATCCTTTATAGTGGTAAAATTTTATAGGCGCCCACGGAACTATTCCCTGTCCATACTGTTTTCCTGACCAGGGGGTCAGGCTTTGTGTCCTAGGCAGCCCCTTATGTATAGTTTTATTTAATATATAAGGTAATAGTTACTACACCACACACATTGCGGTTAGCGCTACCTGTTTTGTTGTTTATGAACATTCCTGTCCAGCACAGTAAATAGGTATAAAACATCTCGAGTCATTCAGCCCATACGTGCCATCAAGGGCCACAAGTTCAGGAAACTGACTATATCAATTTCGCATTACACCAGATTGATAGAAAATCACATCAACAAAGTTAGTAGCATCGTCGGTTATGATTTTCAGATAAGCATCTGGGTCCTTTAGATGAGCGTTGTCAAGAAAATCAACCACTTTTTCTACCTCAGACAGTGCCAAATTTTTGCGATATTGCAATTGTAAATGTCGCTCAAAGTCGCCTGTTTGCCGAATATAGTCTGCACCTGTTCAGCAACTAACTTCTGATTAGCACGCAACGCTGAGGCATTACTCACAAGTGGCAGCTTCGTCGGTCAGCCGCCTTTGCTCCGGATAAAACAAATATACGGACGGAGAAACTTCATGATTGTGCCCCAAGCAAGCTTTTTTGATAGCTTATCGACTACCTTGTCGTAAACAACCACAATTTCACTCTGACATCCTAGCCCAAAATAACTTTGGTTGGGTCGCAATCCCTTTTCTTTCGGCAGCGATTTAATACCATTTTTGCATCGGTAATTCATTTTTGTATAAACGAGACGATCGTTGCTTTTTGTAAATTTCCAGCTTGAATGAATAGAAAACAGCTGATGGGGGCGCTTACACAATGTTTCCAAAGCCTCTTTTAGCCTATCGTAAGATTTGAAACAACGGCCGACAGAAAACTCCAGACAAGACTCCATCAAGTTAACATTTGACATTGCGCAAAGTTAACGCGCAAAGCGCGTGTCCTTCCTTACTGTGTATGCCAGCTAACGCGCAACTACCTACAATAACTACAAATACTGCACCGACACACTTTATTCGAGCAAATACCCAGTATGTACCTGGCAGATACCTGGAATGCGCCGCTCCTCACCTCTGACAAGCCCCGTTGCGTTTGCTTTCCCAGCCTGGGTTCATGCCTGGCTGACGGGCGGCTGATCTGTTAAATGTTAATGATTAGGATTTAATAGGCTGCAATGCTTCGCGTGTCTACCAGATGGCATAAATTCATGAATTGTAATGCAGTATATATATATATATATACTGTGCAGTATTGCAGCCAGCGGGAATAAAATGCTTCAATCCCTGCCTGGAAAATAACGCAATGCACTCGGGCAGAAAACAGTCACAAACCTCAATACACCCGGGTATACCCGAATTCGTGGGACTAGCCGAGCTCGAATAAAGTGTGTCGCCAGTGTATGTGCGATGAAAAAAACGTGGACAGAGAAACAAAAATTCTGAAAAAGCGTGCAAACAAACGAAAAATGCAAAAAAGCGCGCAGCAAGCATCATCAGCAAGAAAACCGACGCGCAACAGTTACAGTAAATCATTCTTGACGGAACCCGGTCAGTGACGTCACATCCTGTGGCCGACACCTCCAACAAAGGACGCATGAGCAGAGAGCTCACACTGGCAGCTGCATGCGCACCAGCTGCTGAAGTGAGCAGCGTCCACTTGAGAAGCTTCAGATCACCGGTATCCACAAGGGCGGACTTTGTACAACGAACTGTGTATGGGGGTCAAATGTGAGTTGCCATTTTAATGTTTGAATGTAACCACTAAATTGTTTTACTCCCTACACTTAGTCTGCCTCTTCTTGTGTATACATTTGCATGGTACCTGGGAGCTGACACACGATTAGGACTGATGACATCATCGTCAAGTCTTCTACCAGCACTCAGAGATTACCCTGGAAGGGTTCACTGCCTACTAACCATTGTCAAAGTGTGAGTGTGCACTCAATAGGTGTTTCATTCATTTATTCCATCATTTTATCACACAGTATTGCACTATCTATTTGTGTTTCATTTTTTGCATATTCCATGGTCCCTGAGCTCCCTGCATTTTCTCTACATGAAAAAAATGTGGACAGACAAACGAAAATTTCAAAAAAATGTGCAAACAAACGAAAAATGCAGAAAAGTGCGCAGCAAGCATCATCAGCAAGATAACCGACGCGCAACAATTACAGTAAATTATTCTAGAACACACCAACTATGTCGGAAGTATCAATGTGCAGATCAAATAACTATGGATCAGCGCTTCCACACACATGCGCGTCCAACTCAAAACTGACAATCTGTTGCGTTTTGTAAACTCCAATATGCAACAAAATCGGGTATTGTCAACGGCCCTTTTTGACCAGTCTGGGGGGGGGGGGGGGTTCAACAGAATGAATCATGTACATACAATACATTATAGATACCTATATGTACATATATGTAGTTCGTTTATCAAGGATCCTTTTTCTGCAGTATCCAGATTGGTTAGTAAAGTCTAAAAAGCCAGTTTAACTTAGCAACTGCACAAAAATGGAGTAACGTGGAGGAAATGAGTGTGAATATTCATGTGGCGCTATTTCCACTCGAGTGTGAATATCCACTGCCTTGCGCAGCTATATCTCAGAAATGAATTGCTTGATAGCAGAATTAATCTCATACAATCCAGGAGGGATCCTGGGTAAGTGCAGGCGCTGCACCATGTTAAGAGCGGGTAAGACCCCAGGCTCCCCAACAGCGGAGGCTTAGAGCTCCTGGAGCCACAGGTAAAACACAGCATCAGTAGTTCCTTTGTTCAGGGGTTCAGAAAAAGGGCTACATTTATATATATGTCTGATATGATCTCATACAATCCAGGAGGAGCATATGTGGGGAATATAAAGAAGAAAACAGTGCAAATTTAAGTGTAGATGTATTGACAATGGGTTAGATATTGATTGAAGTCTTGGCTCTAATGGTGTTCCTACTTACAAGATGATACAGATAAAAAAGCCTTTTGCAGATTGGGCTGCAGCCCCCGTGGTAGTGATGGTGTGTGGATCTCCCTCCAGGCTCGTCCCCTCAATAGGGCGGAACAGTATGCAAAGGAATGGGAAAAGCACTACATAGCGCGATCATGTGGGTATTGTACTTTATATTAAAAAGGAATATAAAATGTGCACTTACAATGTGCTAGATAAAAACAGGCATGTTACACAATCATTATGTGTTGTGGATTTGTCGCCGCTCTCACCGCCTTCCCCTGGATCATCCAATTGTCCTCCGGCTGCAGTATAGAATCGCAGCTTCACTGTCAGCTTTCCGTCCTGGTAGGCGTCTGACGTCACGGCTCTGAGGTGCGGCATGAACTACGGGTCCTCCACTGGTTCAAGAATCCTCACTCTACGCGTTTCGCCCAGCCCACAAATTGTGACTGCTTCCGGCTTCGTCAGGAGTGTAGATTCTTGGATGTGAATGTGTCTTATATACCCTATTTGATTCAATCGTCAAGGACAATACTAGAGCACCTGCGTGCGGTCTAATTGAGCAAAGCTGAACTCATTAATACATACATTTTCACAAAGGTATAAAAGAATAATAATATATAATACATATTTATCGTTATGAAACATCATCAAATTTAGAGATAAAAACTATAGTGATTCTGTGGTCATAAAAGGAAGTTACTATACAGTAAATGGACAGATTAAGGGCACTATATGGACAATAGAAAGGAACTAATGGACTTTCCTTAATGGATAATGAGTCTATTCAAATAAAAACAATACTCTAGATCAATTCATTAACGAATTGCAATCACATTAGACTCAATACATTATATATAAATCCGTATTTAGAGGGTAAAATTGGATGTTTAACTGAATCAATGATTATACAGCCTATCATTGGATAAGGGAGAATAAATACCGATCTTACTATATGTATTTGGATATAAGGTGCATATATAGAGGATTAACAGCAATTCATATTAATTATACTTTTCAACAATAAAATTATTTGATTGACAGGGTGAGACTTAGCATATTTCACATAATTCATCTTGTGTTTATATTAATTAATCGACATAAAACATATGAATCTATTATATATATTTATTTTATAGTTTTTTATTTTTTGGTTTTATACTATTATTTATTTAATTAATTATGGGTGATGACGTTTCATTTACATCTACAGGGCAGTGAACAAGTCCTTTCTAGAACATTATTATACAATATTATTACAACATGATTTAACCAACTCAGCAAAGCTCATGATGTTTATAGTTCAATTAATATATACAGAACAAATGTTAATATCATCTTATTAAGTTGTTGACACATCTATTAAATACAAAGTTCATACAATATTAGAGAGACATAATAATAAACTCTATTCGCACAGACAAGATGCAATTTATACAATCCAACTAAAGAGGAATATTTAAAGGCATATCAACGATGACGCAGAAGGCAGTAATGGGAAGGATGAAGCAGGAAAAGGAACATCATTAAAAAAAAACATAATTACTGCTGCGGCACAGTTTATTCGAGCATTTGCCCGTTCTGTGCCGCAGCAGTAGCCTGGCGCGCGCCCGAGAGTGACGGGCGCACGCCGAAGCAGCGGAAGAGCGCCCTCCGATCGGGGCGCTCTCCCTACCGCTGCCGGGTCCGCCGGGTCCCCCGGAACCCCCTGCCACTGTCCCACGATCGCGGGACACCAGGGCTCCCTCGGGGAGCCCCTGGACGCGCGTGCAGGGGGCGCACGCTCCCGATGACGCGTGACCGCGCGTCTATGACGCGCGGCACGCCGAGGGGCGGCCACTAGCAAGCCGGGAGATTTCCCGGCTTGCGGTACCGACCACACTTCAATAAAGTGTGTCGGTAGTGTACAACAGAAAGGGTGCCAGATCAATCTCTGCATTCAGACCTTAAGGGCTAAGTGTTCTCAAACGATGGATCCAGAATGCTTCTCTTTTTAGCAATTCTGAACCCCTATCTCCTCCTCTCCAGTGTGGCAGTACATTTTCTATTGCTTTAAAATGCAAGCTTGTGGGTTCACCAGCATGACATTCCGCAAAGTGTTTCGGTATGGTATGGTTTATCAATTTCCGATTGATACTGCTAAGATGTTCAGTTATCCTTGTTCGCACAGGTCTTATTGTTTTTCCTTCATATTGTAACCTGCAGGAACATTCCAAGAGATAAACTACATGGTCTGTCCTGCAGGTCATGAAAGTTTCGATGTTGAAGACTTCACCTGTAACTGTGGAAGTAAAGTGTGTATGCTCAGGTGACAGGAACCGACAAGCTACGCAGTTTTTGCATCCATAGAATCCCTTCATATTTAACCAACTTTTCTCCCTAGATCTTTTTTCTCTGAGGGCACTTGGTGCCAGTTTGTTCTTTAGGTTGTTGGCTTTTTTGAAAATTATGTTGGGTCTATCTGGAATGACCTGGCCTAGAATAGGGTCATTTTTCAATATTGCCCAATGTTTAGTGATAATATTCCTGATACTGCTTGCCTCTCTATTGTCTCCAGTGAGGAATGCAAATTCAAAATTCCCATTTTTTCTCTTTTTCTCTCTATTCACTTTTTTTTTTTTTTTTTTTTTCAATGTTTTTATTAGGCATTTAGACATTACAACAATCATGGCAAGTATCATAGCCTAACATTTTTGAAACATCTTTTTTGGGGGGAAACAGAGTGGCAACCTGAGTTGTCAGAGAAAAGGGGGGAATGCCTTCGGAGAGGGAAGGCAGAGAAGGGGGGGGTAAGGGAGGGAGGGAGGGAGGGGGGGTGAGGGAGGGGGGAGAGGAATTGGGGGATAGGGGGGTGGGTGTCCCATTTGGCTGTTGAGGATTCTCTAACTGGGGCAGTTTTTAGTCCCTTATGGGGAAGGGATGGGCCTCCTTCCCGCCGGAGTTGGCTGACGCTCTCTAGTGAGGAGGATCCAAGGTTCCCAGATATCCTCAAAGGCGGGGATTTTTTGTCTAACGGTGGCAGTAAGCCTTTCCATAATCATCACATCACCGATTCTTTTTTTGATTGTATTCAGTGCTGGCGTAGTTGTTTTCCTCCAGGAGGCCGCAATACAGCATCTTGCCGCGGTGAGAATGAAGGATATTAATTTCCTGGTAGACCGGGCAATGTCTGGCATTGGTGCGGCCAACAGGTAGGTCAGTGGTTCAATAGGTATTTCTAGGTTGGTGACCTCTTTTATCAAAATTTGGACCTTGGCCCAGTATTTCACAATTTCTGGACAGGACCACCAGATGTGGACCATGTCCCCTCTATTACCACAGCCTCTCCAGCATAGGTCTGATGCTAGAGGGTAGATCTGGTTTAATCGTGCTGGGGTAAGATACCAGCCAAACATGATCTTATAAATGTTTTCCTTGATTGTAGTACATAGGGAAGTTTCTGAGGCTGCCTGCCAGATTTCTTCCCAAGTCTCTCTTTCTATATTCATACTCAGGTCTGCTGACCATCTGAGCATGTAGTCATGCTGTGTGGGGGTCGTTGAGTGCTCTAGTGCATTATATATTTCCGAGATTAGACCCTTCTGGTGAGTCTTAACCTTGCAAAGGTGTTCAAACTTAGTGAGAGTGGGGTATTCTGGGAGAGGACATGTAGTCCGTACAAAGTTTTTCATTTGGAGGTATTTGAATGTGTCCAATTCTCTAATTTTATATTTGGTCTTCAGTTCTTGATAGCTCAGGAGCTTCCCTAGGCTCAGTAGATCAGCAATCGCCTCTATACACCGTGTGTTAAAATGGATGAACAGTTTAGATCCACATCCCGGAGGGAATTTCGGATTGTTAAAGATAGGGGTCAGTTGAGAGCTTGTTGAGGAGAGGTCATATTTATATTTGCATCTTATCCAGACGTCCCACGTGTGTCGTGAGGCCTGTAGTTTAAGATTGTGTAGGTGCCCATCTCCTCTGTCCAGGTTCCAGAGGCAGGCTTGCAAAGAAGGCATCTTGGCATATTGAGTCTCAATTTTTACCCAGCAATAACGGGTCGAGTCTGAGTTCCACATTACTACCTGCTTGAGCTGTGCGGCTAAGTAGTATTTATATAGATTTGGTACTCCCAACCCCCCTCTAGATCTCGTAGCCACCAGGACCGATCTGGCGACTCTGGGCCTCTTGCCCTGCCAAATGAAGTGGAGCAATCTGTTCTGTATGTATTTTAGATCAGTGCCCGGAACGTGGATCGGGAGTGTTTGAAAAAAAAATAACATTCTTGGGAGTATATTCATCTTAGCGGAGATCATCCTCCCGAACCACGAGATCTGGTAACCTTCCCACTGATCTAGATCATTTTTGATCTTATCCCATAATTTCGGGTAGTTATCCCGGTATAAGTCCCGGTAGTGCCTTGACACATTAATTCCCAGATATTTACTGTATGAAGGGCACCATCTATAGCTAAAATTTAGTTTAAGGAGTTTGACTACGGGATCTGGGAGGCTAAAATTTAGGCCCTCTGATTTGTCGCTGTTTATTTTATATCCTGATACCTTTCCAAACTCCGTCAGTTCCATCTGAAGGTTGGGGAGGGAAGTTAGGGGCTTAGTCAGAGTTAGAATGATATCATCAGCGAATAGGGAAATTTTTTATTGTTCTTTATCGATGGGAATACCCTGGATGTTCGGGTTTTGTCTTATTTTAGTCGCCAGTTGTTCGATCGTCAGGCCGAAAAGGAGAGGGGAGAGGGGGCATCCTTGCCGGGTTCCATTTCTGATTTGGAATCGTTCAAGGCCTCCACCTGATAGTCTTACTGAGGCTGACGGGTTTTCATATAGCGCTTGGACACCCTTCAGGAACGAGTCTCTGAACCCAAATTTTATCAGTGTTTGATCTAAAAATAGCCAGTCAATTCTGTCAAATGCCTTCTCTGCGTCTAGGCTTAGTAACATCGCCTTTGAGCCTGAAAGGTGGGCATGGTCAACTAAATTAATGATTTTACGGGTATTGTCTGAGGCCTGGCGGCCCAGGACAAACCCGACCTGATCCATGTGTATTAGTCTCGGGAGGATAGGATTAAGTCTGTTCGCCAACATTTTACTATATAGTTTTAGAACATTGTTCAACAGTGAGATTGGTCTATAACTTCCGCATTGGGTGGGGTCCTTCCCTTCTTTGAGTATTATGGCCAGATTGGCGGATGACATTGAAGATGGGATAAGACTCCCTTCTAAGAATGAGTTGAACAAGCTCAATAGGTGAGTGGACAAGATGGGGAGAAATTTCTTATAGTAGGCATTTGTGAAACCATCAGGGCCCGGTGTTTTGGAGATTTTTGATGCCTTGACGGCCGTTTCTAGTTCTTCTGCCGTTATTGTGGCGTTCAAGATAATATTTTCCTCCTCTGTTGGCGAGGGGAGATCGCAATCGGCTAGGTAGTCAGTGGCTGCTGACAGTTCCTTTAAGCCTGGGTTAACAGAGTGGGCCCTTAGGTTATATAATTTGGTATAAAATTTGGTAAATTCCTCTGCTATTTTTTTTCCGTTGTATAGAAGCTCACCAGCGCCGTTCCGGATCGCCGTTATTTGTGATCTTTTTTGTATTCCTCGTAACTTGCTAGCGAGAAGTCTATCGGCCTTGTTCCCTTTATCATAATACCTCTGACCCGTCCATTTGAGAGCTTTTTCTACGTTTTCCAATTGGATTATTCTTAAATCGCTTCTAGCAGTTGTCAGCTGTTTATAGATTCTCCGGGAGGGGTTGTTTTTGTGCTGCTGCTCTAAGCTGATTATTTTGTCAGTAAGCTCTTTGGTTAATTTGAGTTTAGTTTTTTTTCCGGTGGGAGGCAATCGAGATGAGGTTTCCTCGGATTGTTGCCTTATGGGCTTCCCACAGGCTTGCTGGAGACGAGACGGAGCCTGCGTTTATTCTAAAGTATTCCCTAAGGGATTTTTTGAGCTCCAACACTGTCCCGGAGTGATTCAGTAAGGAGTCTTTAAGTTTCCAGCAATACGAGATCGATTTCACAAATGGAATGGATAGGGTCATGGTGATGGGAGCGTGATCTGACCACGTGATTGGGCCGATATCTGAGTTTGTGGTGGCTTCTAGAATGTTCTTGGTAGCAAGAAAGTAGTCAATACGGGAATAAGTCTGGTGAGGTGCCGAGTAAAAGGTGTAATCCCTTTGCCCCTTATGTTGTGTTCTCCAAATGTCTAAAAGAGAAAAGTCTCCCATAATGTCTTTGAATTTTTTCCCCAGTCTTTGTGACTGAGTGGAGTGTTGTCATCCTGGGTGGCTCGATTTGTCTTCTTTTGGGTTGAGAGTCATATTTAGGTCACCTGCGATAAGTAGCGAGGATTGGTACTGTGGGTCAATTTCTTCCAGAACTGTTTTTAAGAATTCTGTCTGGTTCTCGTTTGGGGCATATAGGTTAATAAGGACGATTGCCGTGCCTGAAAGTGAGCCGTAGACTACAATAAATCTTCCCTCTGGATCTGCCTGAATTTTTGTTAGATTAAATGGGGTGCCCTGACGGATCAGAATGGCAACCCCTTGCGTTTGCTACTGAATGATGAAAAATAGCTCAACGGATACGCACGTTGAAATGTTTTAGGCGGCTCCTGTGACGTGAAGTGTGTCTCCTGGAGGAAAACAACATCACCACCCGACTTCTTTATTTCCTGAAGGGCCAGACACCTCTTCCTATTGTTATGTAGGCCCTTAACATTTAGGGAAACAATTTTTAATGCTTTTTGGTGAGACATATTGTCTAGAGCTGTTGTTGGCCAGTAAGTGGTTTCCCCTCTTGTTGGGGGGGGAGGCTTGAGAAGTAGTCTCGGTAGTGGAGGTTTCCTGCCTTGCAGGGGGTTCGGTGTGTGTTTTCGTTGGGCTAGTGCTAGAGATAAACAGCCAAAATGGGCAGGAGGGGGAGGGTTGGGTGGGGGACCGCTGGGACAGTGACAGCGGGTAGAAGAAGAAGGAAGGAAAGTCGACCCTAATGGGGTCTAAAAGGTTGTAAACCGGTCTAGTCTAAAGACCGGCTGGTGTGGTTTAAGACCCTTGGGGGCGGGTCCGGTAACGGTCTCCAGTAGAGGCGGGCTGGGTGGCGACCCTTAGATGTCTAAAGTTTCGCCCGAGCCTACTTTCTCTAGGGTGTCTTGGTTGATGAGGCTTCTAGGGAGCCTATCGCCAGCAGGGCAGATAGGATCTGTGCGGCCTAAGCCCTGTTTCCCTTCGTGTGGGGGAGTTTGAGGGGAAGGAACTTCCTTGGTTTTTCCATTCAGTGAAGTGTGGGTGTGGTTGGGAGGAAGGGAGGAAGGGGGGGAGTGGGCAAGGGCTGATGGGAGTGGGAGGGTGAGTGGCAGGTATGAGGGTGAGTGCAAAGGGAAAGAGGGGGGAGGGGGAAGAAAGAGGGGGGGGCAGAAAAAAAGGGGGGGGACAGGTGGGAGGGGGAGGGGTCAGTTCACGTACATTTCTCACTTAGTATTCATTTTGAACAGCAGAAAGCATATAAAGTATACAGTACATATTCCTTTACAACCAGGTTAGGCATTAACAACATTTAGGAAAAGCTATAAACTCTTGGTACCTGCTAGGATAATGTTGTTAGGAGTTATAGCAGGAAAGTTAAGATCCTTGGGGGAGGGGGACGGGGGGGAATGTGGGAACAAAATAATTGGTGGGGGTCATCGTGTGATGGTTGGTAAAGTGCAACCCACATGTAGCATACATTGACCGGTATTGATGCATAGTCATTTTCCTTACGGTGGATGTGGGGAGGAAAGAACAGACAATACAACTCACTTGTAGCATACATTGACCGATATTGATGCAGAGCCATTTTCCTTACGGTGGGTGTGGGGGGGGGGGGGGACAAACAGAAAAAAGAAGAGGGGGGGGAGATACTGTAGAAACAGGGGGGGTGATGGGGAGGGGAGGTCGGGATGGGATCTGGGACAGGTATGGACGAGTTTACGTATAAACATCAAACCATATACAAGATAAACAAGATACATTCAGTTGATTAGGTGTTTGAGATTTACAACGTTTAGAAGGTTCCGCTGCCTCCTGCAGTTAGTCTGGTTAATGCATCTCTCTACCGTGTGCTGTTGGAGACAGTTTTAGCAGGGAAAAGGGGCAGATTGTTGGCGGGGAGGGGGGTGGGGGAGGATTGGTGGTAGGGGTGGGGGGGAAAGGGGGGTGGGAGGGGGGTTTATTGGGGTGGGGGGGGGAAATGCAGCATGGGATTGGTAACGACGCGGCAAAATTGAACCTTTGAGCTTATTTACATGGGAACCGTATGGGTTGTTCCTTTATGTGTTAGCAGGAAAGTCAACTTGTCTCAGTCTTTGAGTAGCCGAGAGTTAGAACAGAGGCTCTATTCAGAGCAACAACAACTTTTCGTGGGATATTGAGTCAAGGGGGGGAACATCTATAAACTTAGGATAGCCCTACCAGGTCCCAGGGGGTTGGGAATCCGGGTGGAACATTAATCGAGGGAGACACATTCCTACGTGGAAGCGTGGTCTGATTGCTTGACCCGATAAGAGGGGCTTTGGTAGGGGTAATGGGAGGGGGTTCCACCAGTTAGTGAGGGGGGGAGGGGGAGCGATGCGGGGGGGAGGGGGCGACAGGGGGGGAGGGGAGAGGGGGGAGGGGAGAGGGTGGATGGGAGGGGGAGGGGGGTGGGGGGTCTGGTTATGGGAGTGGGGGGAGGGAATGAAGGAGGGGGAAGGGGGGGGGTTGGGGGTAGGAGTGGGGGGGGTCCTGGGTGGGGGAGGGGAGGGTTCAATATCTATTCTTGATAAACCTTCTATTGGGGGGTAACGCTACATTGGGATAATGGGGGGAACAATGCTGAACTTGGAGCAATAGGGAAAGTCTAATAGGGAAATGTGTGCGGGTGCAACAGTTTTACAGACCCTGTCCTTAGGCGCTTGTCCGCTGGATGTGTGAGGGTGGGTCTGGTAAGTCCTGCACTGCTGGCACTCTCGCGGAGGGGGAGAGGGAACCAGGATTCCGGTGAGAAAGATAAACAAACTAGCAAGTCCATCTCGGCCGAGGGGGGGGCGCCGGGCAAACTGGAACCGGGATTGATGAGGATCCCTTCGGGTGATGACCACTCGGGAATCCTGGTGGTCTGAAAGGGTTGCAGCCTCCGGGCTCAGATGATGCTGCCGTCGGTAGCGGATGTGTACCGCGCACGATGATGATGTCAGTCGTGGCTTGCCTGGGGGTCAACGGGGTGCTCCCCGGTGAAGTAAGGCCTCTCCAGGCGCCATTTTGTTGAATTCCGGTGTTGGCTGTACGGTGTCCGTCGTCCGGGTGTCTGTGGCGTGGCGGCTGGGGCCGGAAATAGACCGCGGCTGAAGAAGGTTTCAGTTCGTCTGTGGATCGGAGGGGTTCCACGTGGGGAGGTAAAGTCGCTCCAGACACCATTTTGAGGGATTTTCGGAGCGGGTGGTGATAGCCACGGTTCCCGCCCGGGAGAATAACTGTGGACAGCCCCTCACTTATCTCGGGATTGTCTTTGTTCCGCAATCCGCTCCGAGGCTCTTACAGGTTGGTCGTCTTTGTCTCGGGTTCGGTTACCAGCTGGGTGGGCGGATTGGAAGGGTTCCGCTGGAAGGCCCAGGGCTTTTGCCAGATGTTCCATATCCTCGGGGTGCCGTATAGTAAGGAATTTACCCTTGTGGGAGATAATCAATTTAAAGGGAAATGCCCACTTTTACTTTATTGCCTTCTCGCGGAAGAGTAGTGTAAGGGGGCGCAACGCCTTGCGTCGATCCACAGTTAACGTAGAGAGGTCATTATAGACCTGAAGCAGTTCGCTTCGGAACGTGATCGTGTCTCTCTCTCTGCTAGCTCCGATTAGTTTGTCTTTAGTGGAGTAGCTATGGAGTCGCACGATCACGTCCCGCCGGTGGTTGGGGTCATCAGAGCGTGGGCCCAGAGCTCTGTGCGCTCTGTCAATTTCCATGTCCCGAGGATCGAGGTCTGGGCATATGGAGAGTAAAAGAGGAATAAAAACACAGTATTAGTGCATCACATCCACATGTGTGGGGGATTGGGGGAGGGGGGGATGGGTGTGAAAGGAGGATACGCTGGAAGGGTTGATGGTAATTTTCCACTATCTAATCAAAGAATACATAAATATATGGATTCAGTGACTCACACGGACTTGTGTGGTAATTCTCCCTCAACGCAGACTGAAGTGGGTTAATGCAGACTCATATGGTGGAGTCTCAATACACATAAAACTCACACGGCCTAATGTGAGTTCTTGCCCTCAGAGAGTGGTGTCCTGTATGGATGGTGTCTGGTCGTCTCAGCCAAATATCCCCCAATAGGTGTGGTGTGTGAGTGTCTCCTCTCCCAGTTTCCCAGAAGACCAAAAAGAATGTGTGCAAACCAGGGTTAACAATATAACAGGTCTTTATTGGGTAAACAGTGAAGACATGAGCATAAAACATGCATACATGTTGTGAAACATAAAAGATATAAAACAATTTATGACACAATGAACTACACAAATTTGAATAGACAAAAACAAAAAGTACACTCACACTCTATTGCAACTTCTGTTGCCCAGCATCCGCCGCTTGGTACAATCCTATACGATCTCCCCCTCCGTTGTTGCTCTCACTGGCGCGTCCGGCAGTGGAACCGGAAGAGGGGATCTGCACCGGATGTCCTGCGGTCGGCTGGGTCCCTCTCTCAATGAGCAGGGAACAACGCGTTTCGCAATAAGCTTCGTCAGGTTCCTGAACCATATATTTATGTATTCTTTGATTAGATAGTGGAAAATTACCATCAACCCTTCCAGCGTATCCTCCTTTCACACCCACCCCCCCCCCCCAATCCCCCACACATGTGGATGTGATGCACTAATACTGTGTTTTTATTCATTCAACTACATCCGGTTCCATCAATATCCTGAGGTCCACGAGGTTTGCGCTGACCATCTTTACACTACCACTGCCACGTTAAACAAGGACACGGGGTTCCCTTCTTCAAGGTCAAGCAGCAACCACAAATTCAACAAAAGGGCCAGTATATATTTTATATACTCTTTTACACCACGAACACAACCTTACATTCATATTTTTATTATTCTTAATATAGTTAAGGCGTTGTAGCATTTTTTAGCCACACTATTTAGGGAGCGCCCCAGTTCAAACATCCTCTGGGCATATGGAGAGAAAGAAATCCACAAGGTAGGCTCGTAAGTTTGTGGGCAGTACCGCCTCAGGGATGCCGCGGATCCTCAGGTTCTGGCGGCGATCCCTGTTTTCCTGGTCTTCCAATCCGTCGCGCAGTGTATGTATTTCTTGGCCTAGACGTATAATTTCATCATCGGCCTCCGATTGGTGTTGCAGGGCCTCATCCAGTCTGGCCTCCAGCGTGGTGGTGCATTCTTGTAGGCCTTGGATATCGTGTCTAATTTCCGCCACCGCTTCCTTTATGTTGGATTGTCGCGATCGTTGGAGCTTGGCGTGGAGTTCCTCCAAATACTACTTCGTGATCCTTCCGTCCGGGGAAGGGCGGGTCTCAGCGGGACTTGTCGGGTCTGAGAGGCCTTGTTTGCCTCATGGGCCTGAAGTCTGGGCGCCATCTTGCCGTCTTCCCCCCGCCTCAGTGGGCTGCTTTGCGGGGGTGAAGAACCTGCCAACCCCTTGGATCGGGGGATTTTTCCCTTTATTTGCCATCCCACTGGACTTAGGGAGTTGTCAGGGGCTTTTTTCGGGTTTTTGGTCGGGCGAAATAGGTCTAAAATCAGAGTTTATTTGGATGGGTCTCTGGAGCTCTTCCTTTACCCGTCTGTCCTGGATAACGTCATCGGCACCCTCTCTATTCACTTTTAACAATTCTCCTCTGTCGATATTTTCTACCTTTTCCCTTGCTTTTGTAATCAATTCTTTGTTATAGTTTTTTTCAAAAAATGTATTCTGTATTTTGTCTGATTGTATGTTGCATTGTTCCCTGTCTGTGCAATTTCTTTTTATACGGATGAGTTGACTAGCTGGCACATTATCCATCCATCTTGGTAGATGGCAACTGTCTCTTCTAATAAAGTTATTTTTGTCGGTGTCTTTAAAATGAGTTTTTGTTTTTAACAAATTGTTCTCTACGTAGATATTTAGATCCAGATAATTAACTGATGAATAGCTCCATTCGTTAGTAAAAGTAAGATTATACGTATTGGTATTCGTGTTCTCCAAAAAAGCAATTAAATTCTCTCCACCCCTACTCCAAATAATAAGCATGTCATCAATGTAACGACGATAGAGGACAGGGCCTGCGCCCAGCTCACAATTCTGCCAAATGTTATCTTTTTCCCAATCTGCTACAAACAGATTGGCAAAGCTAGGCGCGAACCTCGTCCCCATCAACGTCCCGCACTGTTGCAAATAAAAAGTGTTACCAAACCAAAAATAATTGTGGTGAAGTATAAAATTAATACTATTGATAATAAAATCAATTTGTGACAACGGCAAAGTCTCATCTTCCTGTAAAAATCTTTTTATTGCTGCACATCCCTGTGTATGCTGGATTACGGTGTACAGTATAATGATGCAACATCACATGTTGCTAAGATGTAATGGTCCTCCCATATCACGTCTTTTAACAGATTCAATAAATCAACTATCCCTCAGATATGATTTTTGTTGCACCACGTATTTCTGCAGGAATGTATCGATATACATGGATAGATTGGTTGTTAGTGAGTCAATCCCCGAGACTATTGGTCTGCCTGGGGGATTGACTACACTTTTGTGCACTTTAGGAAGGAAGTAAAAGACTGGCATCTTGGCTTTATCTTGATACAGGAACTTGTACTCTTTTTCATCCAATATGCCAGTCTCTCTTCCCTCATCCAAAAGTTTTTTCAGATCTTCTGTATATTCTTTAATGGGATTGGAAGCTAACACTTTGTATGTATTACCATCCCCAAGTAATCTTAATGCCTCTCTTTCATAATCCGGTTTGTCCATGAGGACTATACCCCCTCCCTTATCCGCTTGTTTTATTATTAAGTGTTCATTGTCCATTAGTTCTTTTAGGCCCTCTTTCTCAATTTTTGTGAGATTTTCTACTTTTCTTTTCTGATTTGAGTTATTTTCATTCGTAGCCAAATCATCGAAGTCTTTTGTAATCATTTGGAAAAAGACCTCCAAATGATTACCAGAGGCAAAGTGGGGGAAGAAAGTTGATTTGGGTCTTAACCCTGTATGGACGTATTGTCTCTCCTGCTCTACACTTGGGGGCACGTCTTTGCTTAAATTTGAGTTCAGATTTCTTCCTAAAAAGTACCGTTTTACAGTTAATTTTCTCAGATAACGATTAGCATCGATAAATAAATCAAAATTGCTATGTCCCTTCATGGGTGCAAATGATAGCCCTTTAGATAAGATACTTTTCTGTGAGTTAATACAGTATTACTTAGGTTGAAAACATTATCTGTCTTTATTTTGCACTCCTTTTTGTTTCTCTCCCTTTTTCTTCTACCCCTCTTTCCTCTGACTGTCTTCCTCGTTTGGTGCTGCCATCTTGATATTTCTCTGGTTTTTGATTTGATACACTCTTCCTGTCCCATAAATTGGAAGATCCTGTTCCTGTCACCTGAGCATACACACTTTACTTCCACATTTACAGGTGAAGTCTTCAACATCGAAACTTTCATGACCTGCAGGACAGACCATGTAATTTATCTCTTGGAATGTTCCTGCAGGTTACAATATGTAGGAAAAACAATAAGACCTGTGCGAACAAGGATAACTGAACATCTTAGCAGTATCAATCGGAAATTGATAAACCATACCATACCGAAACACTTTGCGGAATGCCATGCAGGTGAACCCACAAGCTTGCAGTTTAAAGCAATAAAAAATGTACTGCCACACTGGAGGCGAGGAGATAGGAGTTCAGAATTGCTAAAAAGAGAAGCATTCTGGATCCATCGTTTGAGAACACTTAGCCCTAAAGGTCTGAATGCAGAGATTGATCTGGCACCCTTTCTGTTGTAATTATGTTTTTTTTTAATGATGTTCCTTTTCCTGCTTCATCCTTCCCATTACTGCCTTCTGCGTCATCGTTGATATGCCTTTAAATATTCCTCTTTAGTTGGATTGTATAAATTGCATCTTGTCTATGCGAATAGAGTTTATTATTATGTCTCTCTAATATTGTATGAACTTTGTATTTAATAGATGTGTCAACAACTTAATAAGATGATATTAACATTTGTTCTGTATATATTAATTGAACTATAAACATCATGAGCTTTGCTGAGTTGGTTAAATCATGTTGTAATAATATTGTATAATAATGTTCTAGAAAGGACTTGTTCACTGCCCTGTAGATGTAAATGAAACGTCATCACCCATAATTAATTAAATAAATAATAGTATAAAACCAAAAAATAAAAAACTATAAAATAAATATATATAATAGATTCATATGTTTTATGTCGATTAATTAATATAAACACAAGATGAATTATGTGAAATATGCTAAGTCTCACCCTGTCAATCAAATAATTTTATTGTTGAAAAGTATAATTAATATGAATTGCTGTTAATCCTCTATATATGCACCTTATATCCAAATACATATAGTAAGATCGGTATTTATTCTCCCTTATCCAATGATAGGCTGTATAATCATTGATTCAGTTAAACATCCAATTTTACCCTCTAAATACGGATTTATATATAATGTATTGAGTCTAATGTGATTGCAATTCGTTAATGAATTGATCTAGAGTATTGTTTTTATTTGAATAGACTCATTATCCATTAAGGAAAGTCCATTAGTTCCTTTCTATTGTCCATATAGTGCCCTTAATCTGTCCATTTACTGTATAGTAACTTCCTTTTATGACCACAGAATCACTATAGTTTTTATCTCTAAATTTGATGATGTTTCATAACGATAAATATGTATTATATATTATTATTCTTTTATACCTTTGTGAAAATGTATGTATTAATGAGTTCAGCTTTGCTCAATTAGACCGCACGCAGGTGCTCTAGTATTGTCCTTGACGATTGAATCAAATAGGGTATATAAGACACATTCACATCCAAGAATCTTCACTCCTGACGAAGCCGGAAGCAGTCACAATTTGTGGGCTGGGCGAAACGCGTAGAGTGAGGATTCTTGAACCAGTGGAGGACCCGTAGTTCATGCCGCACCTCAGAGCCGTGACGTCAGACGCCTACCAGGACGGAAAGCTGACAGTGAAGCTGCGATTCTATACTGCAGCCGGAGGACAATTGGATGATCCAGGGGAAGGCGGTGAGAGCGGCGACAAATCCACAACACATAATGATTGTGTAACATGCCTGTTTTTATCTAGCACATTGTAAGTGCACATTTTATATTCCTTTTTTATATAAAGTACAATACCCACATGATCGCGCTATGTAGTGCTTTTCCCATTCCTTTGCATACTGTTCCGCCCTATTGAGGGGACGAGCCTGGAGGGAGATCCACACACCATCACTACCACGGGGGCTGCAGCCCAATGTGCAAAAGGCTTTTTTATCTGTATCATCTTGTAAGTAGGAACACCATTAGAGCCAAGACTTCAATCAATATCTAACCCATTGTCAATACATCTACACTTAAATTTGCACTGTTTTCTTCTTTATATTCCCCACATATGCTCCTCCTGGATTGTATGAGATCATATCAGACATATATATAAATGTAGCCCTTTTTCTGAACCCCTGAACAAAGGAACTACTGATTCTGTGTTTTACCTGTGGCTCCAGGAGCTCTAAGCCTCCGCTTTTGGGGAGCCTGGGGTCTTACCCGCTCTTAACATGGTGCAGCGCCTCCACTTACCCAGGATCCCCATATTAGAAGATCTACCCTGAGTAAGAAAACATCCCAAACTATATTTGTGCAACAAGCAACCTTTTTACTATTTCTCTAACGAATATGATAAAGCAGAATATATATATACAACATGCATGGAACTCTTATACTCTATAATCATAGTCTCTCATACTGTGGCTCGGCCACACCTTAAACGGGATATTGTCCTGTACACAGGTGGCTCTGCCACGCTCCAGTGGAGTATGTCCTTGTGACCAGTATTTACAGTGAACAGTCTGCTAGCACGCTAATGCCCCAATTAGTTAGTGGGAGGCGGGATCAGCGCCTGGTAACCGGTGTAGGTGCACTTGATGAACAACAATACCTCCCGGTCACTGCGGTGACCACACCTCTTCAAAAAGGGTCCGTGATGTCACTCCAGACCTTTAGCTGACACTCTGCTTGGCGGTCTGTTTCCAGACCAAGATGGCGTCCGCAACTCCTGCCGTTGAATCAGCACTAATGGGGTCCTTCCCTAAGTACTATGGCCGTCCCTACAAAAGCAGCACCCTACGGTGACAGGGGTAATACTCCTTGGGGCTGGGGAATGTCTCTGTCCTAAGCGGAAGGGTCACTGACCCTCCGCTCGCACACACGAGGTTCCGCCACCTTCTCCTTCAACTCCCTCTAGCGTGTCCTCCCACACCTTCCTGTCTCTCTCCACTCCAGAATTCAAGCACCCTATTGGTTCCCAGCCTCAGCTGACTTCGCCACGGTTCACAGGGTTAAGGTTCAACCCCAAAGTCCATCCTTATTGGTTGGCGTTCGCGCGCTTCCCTCGCGCATGCGCAACCTTGCTCTGACACAGTGACCTTACTTGCAATTAACACAGTATGGCGGCTCCCTGCATTAATAACAGCGCGGAACCCATATATATGCACACATTCCTAACACATCCTTACATTCTCCCCTCTCCAGAATCCAACGTCCCCGCTGGACTACCTACATAACATATATATGGGTTATTTACACAGCCCTCCTCCCCTAAATTAGGTTACACATTTCATTGAACAGTACTACCATCGAATGCATTCTATGCCGAGCCCAATGCTGAGCCTCATAATGGGGTGCCCCAAATTGATCGTACGCCATTCTCATGGGAGGCTGACTGGTTCTTTGACTTCGCCGAGGTTGGTCCTCCTCGGCTTCCTCCGCAGAGTATTCAGTCTCAACTGGTGTTTCCATCTCTACCCTTGAGGGGTTCCCAGCATTTGCAAAGTCTCTCTGGGGTGTAAAACATGGGCTTCGTGGATCTAATGACCGACTCGTTGGAGTCAGATTGTCAGTTTTCGGGCCAAGGGGCTCTTTACCCGTAGCTCCTTCGGGAGATGCCCCCGCGGCCGGAAGGCCCCATTTGAGAGGTTCCTTCCATCGGATCCTCAGAGGTGGCAAGTGTTACAGTCTCTATGCCAGCCTCTGGGTTCTCAACTTCTCCATCTAGTGAGGTAGAGGGTACTTCCAACTCGTCGTTCCCTACTTGAGGTATGGGAAGCAGGTGATTCCTATGCCACACTTTTACGCGGCCTTCGGAGTCCTTGATCCGATACACGGGAAGGCCAGGCATCTGTGACTCCACCTCGTACACACCTTCTCGCCAACGGTCAGCCAATTTATGTTTCCCGGGGACACCTAAGTTGCGTAGGATAACCGCATCCCCGGGGTGAATTTCCTTGTGACGCACTTTGTGATCGTAGTGTGACAGAAACCAGGGGATGGTAATAAATTCCGTATATAGGGCTCCCAGGATACTAGACAGTTTCTATCCTGTTTGGCCTGGGAGTGCAGCCTTATAATACATACACTCCATCCCACAGTTTGGCAAGCGCTGGAACTGAGGGATGAGAGATCCAGACCAGAGTTTGTCTGCTGCCTGATTTCTGTCACCTGTCATGCTAATTAGGAATCAGGTATGAAAGACTGATTTCCTGTTTGCTCTGGTCTCCCCACAAGAGCCAGGAGGCTGGAAGGCTGCTGAACTACAGAGGGGAGAAGCCTCTTCCCCAAACAGGTTCAATCTTTCTGTTCATTTGTGTAAGACTGCAAAAGTACCGTGTTTTGATGTTGGAAGTGGAAAAGCCACTTCCAACCCTGAGTCAGGGATATCTAAGTTAAGTTATCGCTCAGGTGAGCAGCTTTTGTTTTGATCTGTTTTCTGTTGTATGCACTGTGGCAGTCTCAGTGCCTGGGACTGAATAAACCAGGCATAGCCTGTTTAAAGGAACAGTACGTGACGCCTCATCATTTAACCTACCCTAAAAGACCGTGTTCTAAACAGTCCCGGACAAACGACGGAGCCCCGGAGTAAGCCGTTTGTCACATATGGTGGAGAATGCGGGCAGAACACTAGGGGGTCTGCGGGTTGAAGAACTTTGAAAAAAAAAAAAAAAAAAAGTTTTTCATCCTCTGCAAACAAGATGGAAGACGTGGTGGGTGCGCTGGTACGCAATGTCGCTGCCCAGAAAGACGCGAATGAAACCCAGCAACAGCTGTTAATAGCCCAGCAAGAAACTAATGCAAACCAGCAGCAGACGAATGCAGCCCATCAACAGCTGCTAATAGCCCAGCAAGAGATTAATGCCAACCAGCAACAGGCGAATGCCAACCAGCAACAGGCGAATGCAAACCAGCAACAGACGAATGAAGCCCTGCAAAACGCGAATGCAAACCAGCAAGAGACAAACCGCTTGCTGAGAGAGGAGCAACAGCGGTTCGCTCAGGGCTTACAGCAGGAACTCGAGATCCTGAGGGGGACTATCAGTAACCTTCCACTGGCAGCGGCAGCCCCAGTACCAAAAATGACCAGGGCAAGCCACTACCTTCAGAAGATGGGACCCTCGGATGATGTGGAAGCCTATCTTCTCACGTTTGAACGCACGGCACAGAGAGAGGGATGGCCAGAAGCTGAGTGGGCTGGTCTAATCGCACCCTTCCTAAGCGGCGAACCCCAGAAGGCTTACTTTGATCTAGAGCCAGCCGAAGCTAACGTCTATGCAAAATTGAAGTTCGAGATCCTCGCCCGCCTCGGCGTAACCACGGCTGTTCGCGCCCAAAGGTTTCACGCATGGTCCTTCACGATGGATAAAGCCACCCGAAGCCAGATGTATGACCTCATCCACCTCTCCCGGAAGTGGCTACAACCCGAGATCAACTCAGCCAGCCACATCGTGGAACGGTTGGTCATGGACCAGTTCTTGAGGAAACTTCCCTCTGCCTTACGCTGTTGGGTCAGTCGGAGTGACCCCCACAATGCGGATGAGCTTGTGGCCCTCGTAGAAAGGTACAATGCAGCAGAAGAGCACCCGCAACCCACAGTCGTGGAGCAACCCCACTACCCGAGGTTCCAGGACTCTTCCAGAGACGGTAAAAGGGTACCGGGGTTAAGGGGCGCTGAAGAGCGGCGACCACCTTCACGCAGCACCAGCAACAGTGGTTCGCACACTAAGGGCAATAGCCAACATGGGGAGCCGGGAAAAGGCTCTAAGTGGGACACAGACTATGTACCTAAATGTGTAAATTGTCATGAGAGGGGCCACACAGCAAAAATCTGCCCACTAAATGATGAGCCCATGCAATGCAACAGCGTGGAACCTTATTCGCTGTTGTCCCAATGTATGGGCCCTAGCCCAGAGGACCCCTTGAATAACCATCTGTGGGCATTTGTAAAGGTTAATGGTAAGAGGGTTCGGGCACTTCTTGACTCTGGGAGCATGGTCACACTAGTGTCCGAATACCTCTTGCCCATTAAGAAGAAACAGGGAAACAGTTCACAAAGAGTGGCAATTTGTTGTATACATGGGGATAATCATGAATATTCCACTGTTGATGTTTTTTTTGAAACAGAGTTTGGTTCTTTAGATTTCAAGGTGGGTATTGTACCCAAACTGGCACATGATGTGTTAATAGGGACCGACTTTCCCCATTTTCTAAAAATGTGGTCCCCCGCTCAGAATAGCGCCCAGAGTTCAATAGCGGACCATAATGAAGTATTAGAAGAAACAAATCCTTTCCCTTTTTCAGAAATGGAGGTTGACGAGGGCCCAAATAAGAAGGGGGAAAAGGAGGAGTGCTGTAAAATTCCCTTCCCCATCACTACTTTGGTAGGGAATACCCCAAATCAAGATGTTGAGCAGACACTTACCACCCCAGAACCGGATAAGACCCTCGCTGACATAGAGGTCAGTCCTGGGAGTTTTAAGAAGGCCCAGTGGGAGGACCCCACATTAGCGGTAGCAAGGGGAAATATACGGGACCAGAATAGTACTCCTGGCCAACCAGATAGGTCACTTGCTTACCCCTACTTCGAGGTAGAGAACGACCTAGTATATCGGGTTGATAAAAGGAAATCAGTTACAACTAAACAATTGTTGGTACCACGGACATTCCGTAACGTAGTATTACACCTCGCACATAGTCATCCATTGGGGGGACACCTAGGGGTGGAAAAGACAAAAGAAAAGGTTCTCCGAAGCTTCTATTGGCCTGGGGTTCTGGCAGAAATTACGAATTATTGTTCCTCATGCCCAGAATGTCAGATCACCGCCCCGTTCAAGGCGTACCGCAGCCCATTGGTACCCCTTCCCATAATAGAGGTACCATTTGACCGGATTGCTATGGATCTAGTAGGACCCCTAATAAAGTCTGCTAGGGGACATCAGCATATATTGGTAATATTAGATTATGCCACCCAATATCCGGAGGCAGTTCCCCTACGTAGCACCTCAGCTAAAAACATAGCAAAAGAGTTAGTAGTTCTGTTTTCCCGGGTCGGGATTCCTAAAGAGATTCTATCTGACCAGGGAACACCATTTATGTCCCAAGTAACGAAAGAGCTATGTAAACTCCTAAAAATCAAGCATCTCAGAACCTCAGTCTATCATCCACAAACAGATGGTTTAGTGGAAAGGTTCAATAAAACCTTAAAGAGCATGTTACGGCGGGCGGTTGATAAAGATGGGAAAAACTGGGATTGTTTGTTACCGTACCTGTTATTTGCCATTAGGGAAGTTCCCCAATCATCCACTGGCTTCTCCCCGTTTGAACTATTGTATGGCCGACACCCAAGGGGCTTACTGGATATAGCCAAAGAGACTTGGGAACACGAGGTTACCCCTTACAGAAGTGTAATAGAGCATGTTGCCCAGATGCAGGACCGCATTGCTGCAGTCCTACCCATAGTGAGGGAACACATGGAGAAAGCTCAAGAAGCACAGAGGAATACATATAATAAGGGTGCTAGGGTCAGAATTTTTTCTCCAGGTGATAGGGTACTAGTTCTGGTTCCCACCGTGGAGAGTAAATTCCTTGCTAAATGGCACGGGCCATATGAGGTCTTGGAAAGAGTGGGAGAAGTAAATTATAAGGTAAGACAGCCAGGTAGGAGGAAACCTGAGCAAATTTACCATATAAACCTATTCAAGCCCTGGAAAGATAGAGAAGTCTTGTTAACCCTAGTACCCCCAGCTCCGTCAGAGAATCAAGAAACTGACCCAGAGGTTAGCATAGCTGAAACCCTGTCTGTTCATCAGAAACGAGAGGTTCAGAATTTAGTGAAAAGAAACAAAGAAATCTTCTCTATACGGCCAGGTAGAACTAGCGTAATTGAACATGACCTAGTCTCTGAACCGGGGGTCCGAGTTAACCTTAAACCGTACCGAATCCCAGAGGCCAAAAGAAAGGCTATAAGTTTAGAGGTTAAAAAAATGCTAAAACTAGGTGTAATTGAGGAATCCCAAAGTGGGTGGAACAGCCCTATAGTCTTAGTCCCAAAGCCAGATGGTACAACAAGGTTTTGTAATGACTACCGGAAACTAAACGCGGTGTCAAAATTTGATACTTATCCTATGCCCAGGGTAGATGAACTTGTAGAGAGACTGGGAAAAGCCCGATATCTCACAACCCTAGACCTAACAAAAGGGTACTGGCAGGTTCCCCTCACAGAAAGGGCAAAAGAAAAGACAGCCTTCTCAACCCCAGACGGCCTCTTTCAGTATAAGGTGTTGCCTTTTGGCTTACATGGAGCTCCCGCCACATTCCAAAGAATGATGGATAAAATTTTAAAACCACATGCTCGGTATGCTGCCGCCTACCTGGATGATGTGGTAATCCATAGTGAAGATTGGCAATCCCACCTTCCAAAGGTCCAAGCTGTGCTTGACGCAGTCCGGTCTGCTGGACTAACTGCTAACCCGGCTAAATGCACTATTGGTCTGGAGGAGGCCAAGTATCTGGGATATTCTATTGGCAGAGGTTTACTCAAACCCCAAACACTCAAAGTGGAGGCGATACAAAATTGGCCAAGGCCAGTTACAAAAAAACAAGTAAGGACCTTTTTGGGGTTAATTGGGTACTATAGAAGGTTTATTCCCAATTTTGCAACTAAGGCAACCCCACTAACTGACCTCACAAAAGCAAGAGGACCGCTAATGGTAAAGTGGTCCCCCGAAACCGAACAGGCCTTTAGAAGCCTGAAAGAAGCTCTCTGTGCCCAACCAGTGTTGGTCACACCTGACTTCTCCAAAGAGTTCGTAGTCCAAACCGACGCATCTGAGGTAGGGCTGGGGGCGGTACTCTCCCAGGAGTCTCAAGGTGAGGAGCACCCCATCCTTTATTTAAGTAGGAAACTAAATCCCCAGGAGAAAAATTACTCCATAGTAGAGAAAGAGTGTCTCGCAATAAAGTGGGCTGTAGAGACGCTCAAATACTACCTGTTGGGGAGAAAATTCCGGTTGGTCACAGATCATGCACCCCTTACCTGGATGTGTCAAAACAGGGAAAAGAATGCTAGAGTGACCAGGTGGTTCCTAAGCCTACAACCCTTTAAATTTTCTGTGGAACACAGGTCAGGGCACAAACATGGCAATGCTGACGGGTTGTCAAGGATGCACTCCCTAATATCCATGGTCGCTCATCCCTCGAGGTCTGAGCTGGGGGGGAGGATATGTGACAGAAACCAGGGGATGGTAATAAATTCCGTATATAGGGCTCCCAGGATACTAGACAGTTTCTATCCTGTTTGGCCTGGGAGTGCAGCCTTATAATACATACACTCCATCCCACAGTTTGGCAAGCGCTGGAACTGAGGGATGAGAGATCCAGACCAGAGTTTGTCTGCTGCCTGATTTCTGTCACCTGTCATGCTAATTAGGAATCAGGTATGAAAGACTGATTTCCTGTTTGCTCTGGTCTCCCCACAAGAGCCAGGAGGCTGGAAGGCTGCTGAACTACAGAGGGGAGAAGCCTCTTCCCCAAACAGGTTCAATCTTTCTGTTCATTTGTGTAAGACTGCAAAAGTACCGTGTTTTGATGTTGGAAGTGGAAAAGCCACTTCCAACCCTGAGTCAGGGATATCTAAGTTAAGTTATCGCTCAGGTGAGCAGCTTTTGTTTTGATCTGTTTTCTGTTGTATGCACTGTGGCAGTCTCAGTGCCTGGGACTGAATAAACCAGGCATAGCCTGTTTAAAGGAACAGTACGTGACGCCTCATCATTTAACCTACCCTAAAAGACCGTGTTCTAAACAGTCCCGGACAAACGACGGAGCCCCGGAGTAAGCCGTTTGTCACAGTAGCTTCTTTTGTTTCCCGCATTCAATTGTGCTGTCGTTCTTTCAGCCAATTTATAGGCCTGCTGCAGACTATCCCATAGCCGCTGTACGTACCGGAAGTGCGTTCTGTTTGATACCCCATCGGTAGATATACGCAGCTGCACATCCACCGATAATCGGGCTTCTCTTCCCGAACATCAGAAAGTACGGTGTGTACCCTGTGGACTCATGCCGTGTACAATTATAAGCATGTACCAATGTCTCCACATGCTTACTCCATTCCGTTTTCTGTGAGCCTGTCAGGGTCCCTAACATATCCAGCAAGGTGCGGTTGAACCGTTCGGGCAGAGCATCCCCTTCGGGGTGGTACGGGGTGGTACGTGACTTAGCAATGTTCAGTAGTGTTAGCAATTCCTTTATTAGCGTACTCTCAAAGTCCCTGCCCTGATCAGAGTGGAGGCGATTTGGTAATCCATAATGAATGAAATACTTTTCCCACAGGACTCGAGCCACCGTTACGGCCTTCTGATCTTTCGTAGGGAACGCTTGGGCGTACCTGGTGTAGTGGTCAGTAATCACTAGTACATTGCTAATGCCCCGACTGTCGGGCTCAATACAGAGAAAATCCATACACACCAGATCCATGGGGCCCGAACTTTTCAAGTGCGCCATGGGAGCCGCCCTGGTGGGCAGTGTTTTCCTTTGTAAGCAGCGGTTACACCTTCGACAATGCTGTTCCACGGACTCTCTCATCCTAGGCCAGTAGAACCTATCCTGTAGTAGCCCGAAAGTCTTATCAATGCCCAGATGGCCATGGTCATCGTGAAGGGCCCGAAGGACCATATTCCTCAAGCGCTCCGTCAGGAACAGCTGACGCCGATCGGGATGGTTGTGATATGGGATCACCCGATATAATAAACAATTGTCCATTTCGAACTTTCCAAACTCATTCAACAGGAGTTTCATCAAGTTTTTGGGGGCTTGCTTCAGTATAGAGGGATTTTCTTGTTGTACCGCTTGACGGGCCAGCTCCACTACGGGGTCTTGAGTTTGGTAATGCACTAAATCCCTCCACGAGATGATGTTATCTTCCGTAATATTCATCCCCTCTCGACCCTGATAAGCCCGGGGAATGGCTCGCGAGTGGCATCCCAGAGAATCAGCAACCCGTAGTTCCGAGAATGCCACCTGATTATTGACTACTGCAGCTACAGAACAGAGGGCACGGATTCCTGGACCTGGGATTTCTTCCCATACTTCTTCATCAGGGGTGGATTGAAGGCCCGTCGACGAGACAGGGCGTCGGCCCCTCTGTTGGTGGGTCCTGGTTTGTACTTAAGATTGAAACTGTAGTTGGCCAGGGCAGCTAACCAACGGTGTCCCGTGGCATCCAATTTGGCGGATGTATTTATATAGGTCATGGGGTTATTGTCCGTGCGTACTTCGAACTGTACCCCATACAGGTAGTCGTGCAGCTTGTCCACCACTGCCCATTTTAGGGCCAAGAATTCCAGTTTATGGACCGGATAGTTCTGCTCACTAGGTGTCAAGCTTCGGGTCGCGTACGCCACTGGGCGGAGCCCCGTCTCATACTTCTGATGCAGGACAGCTCCCAGCCCACTAAGGCTGGCGTCTACATGTAGGACGTATTCACGTTCTGGGTCTGCATAGGCCAAGACCGGGGCTTGGGTGAGGCTGGTCTTTAAGTTCAGGAATGCCTGTTCACATTCCGGGGTCCATTTTTCCCCAAAGGGTGTTTGTGCCGTGACCCCTTTTTGTTCGGTCTCTCCCGGATAGATTTTTAGAAGATTGTTCAACAGCTTGGCTTTGCTGGAATAGCCCTCCACGAACCGCCGGTAATAGCCACAAAATCCCAAGAATGACCGCAACTCTTGGACATTATGGGGCCTAGGCCAATTCACCACAGCCTCTATCTTCCCTGGATCGGTGGCCACCCCTTCAGCCGACACGATGTGGCCCACATACGTCACGGAAGACCGACAGAACTTGCATTTGTCCAGAGACAGTTTGAGGCCCTCCTCCTGAAGTCTATCCAGCACCTTCATCAGCCTCTCGGAGTGTTCCTCTAGAGTTCGCCCGAACACTATAATGTCATCCAGGTACACTAAGCATTCTTGCGGGTTCAGGTCTCCGAGAGTCTTTTCCATCAATCTCTGGAATGTGGCCGGGGCCCCGCAGATCCCTTGCGGCATGCGGGTAAATTGATAAAATCCTAATGGGCAGATGAAGGCTGTTTTTTCTTGGTCTTCCTGGCCCATGGGTACTTGGTAGCACCCTGACCTGAGATCGAGCACACTGAACCATTTACTTCCCGTCAGAGCGTTCAAGAGATCCTCGATTCGGGGCAGTGTGTACTGATCGGGGATGGTGCGGGTATTCAGGGTTCTGTAGTCCACACAGAGACGAACCGTCCTGTAAGGGCTTCGGGATCCCTGCACGATCCCAGCCTTCTCCATTTCAGCGAGTAATCTCCTCACCTCGTCTACGTCCCGCGGGGCGAGCCGCCGGGAACGTTCCCGGAAGGGGGTAGCGTCGTTCATTCGGATGGTGTGACTGGTACTGCGGCTGCACCCCACATCCATATCACTGGTGGAGAATACACATCGTCGTTTCTGTAGCTCGACCCGCAGTCTCTCCCTCCATTCTTCCGGGAGTGGAGAATCTCCAAAGTCGAATTCTAGCAGGGGTTCGAGGGTAGGACCATGGTTACTGGGACGCCCCGTCAAGCCCTTTTCTTCGGGGGTCACGGGGTATATCCTGCCCAGCAGCTGGCGCCGATCAATACTCATGGGATATGGAGAGATATTCCGCACGTATACCCAGGTGCGATCCGGAATCTTCCCGGGCCATTTTTTGACGGAGGCCAACACCTCGTAGCCCAGCCGTTGTTCGTCTTGGGCCACACTCTCTAAGGAAAAGAGCTGATCCTCCGGGCGTCGGTCCGGGTAGTGACAGGCGGCGACCATCATTCTTCCTTCCCCCGGGGGAATTTGAGTCAGCCCCCACTCTTGACTATAGAGCACCCCATGCTCTTCTTCAGTTGCGATTTTACCACAGACCTCTTGGAGGACGGGGCAGGCCGCCAGGGCTAGCAGCGGAGCCTCGCCCGCTTCTTGCAAATACATGCGGAACACCGCGCGCACAATGTCAGTGTTAGTCCCTAAGATGATTGGGGCGCTGGGGTGATCCTGAGGTTCGGGGCACACTAAGGCCTCCACTTCCATGGGGTGATGTTTACCAGTGTTCAGTTGGGGAATATCTAACTGCACCTTTACTATTCCCTCGATGGGGTAATCCTCATGACTCAATCCCCTGAGTCGCAAGGCATCCACAGGGAGCAACGGTAATCGATGTAGGTGTTGGTCGTAGAAGGGCCTATACACGATGGTCACCTGGGATCCCGTGTCCAACAAGGCGGCGGCGTAGATGCCCTCAATAACTACCCGAATAATGGCGGCGGGGCCGATTCGGTTGCTTGGGGGGGGCGGCGACGCCTCTCCATCTTCCAGGGTCTTGCACGGCATCGACTGCGCCGGCCGGGACGCCGTTTTACGCAGGGTGGGGCAACGGGCACGCAGATGTCCCATCTTTCCACACGCGTAGCACTGAGTTTGGCTGAGGTAATTCTCGCTTCTCCCGGTTGGTGAACTTCGCCCGGTCGGGGGACGAGATCTGGGCGTCACTGGTGCGCCGGCGTCCTCGGGGTCCCCAGGTTCGGGCGCATCGGTCTTTGGTTCCACCTTCTTGACCTCCTTACTCCCGGGCTGGGGATTTTTCCCAAGGGCTAGGTCACGTCCTAACAACACCGTCTCGTGCGCTTGGATCCGGTCTATTAGGTCGTGAAATGATAAGGCTTTCCCGGGCGTTAGGCAGCTACTGACCCGCACCGACACGGGGTGCAGGGGTAGGAGCCCCCTCAACAGCTGAGTGGTGCGCAGTCCATTGGCTTCTATCCTTGGCAACATGCCCTTCCTCACCAGGTTCCATAAGTCCAGGTGCAGTCGCCTGAGAAAGTCAGATACCATCTCCCCTTCCTTCTGGGCTAACGCATGGAATTTGGCCATCAACGCATAAGTATCCACAGGAGCCCCATAAGCCTTCGTCAGGCAGTAGATGAGATCCGCTGCATCAGCCTCCGGGTTGTCATCCCGGTAGTAGTGCACCATGTGGGACGCAGGGGGTCGTAAGCACTCAACGATGCGCTGTCTCCGGACCGCGTCCGTGCAGGTCCATTCAGGTAGCACCTGTTCTGTATGGTCTAACCAGTCCTCTATCCCTACTTCCCCTTGGGGCGTGGGTTTCTCACCGGAGAAGGCCTTTAACTTCCTATATTGAAGCGACTGTGTGGTGTGGTGGAGAGCGGCTGCTATCGTGGGAATAGAGGTGTCTCCAGGTAAGCTATCCCCAACTGAGGGGTAGGTGTCCAGTCTTGATAGGCTAAGTCGGTTGAGGCCAGACCGCAGGCCGGACGGGGTGGACGAGGAGCCTAGGCTCAGGGCTGCCGGCCAGCGAGGTTGCAGGCAACGGTCAGGGGATTGGTCTGGGCCCCCAGCCGCGGCACCTGCTGTGGGTGTATACTCTCTCTGTGGGGTGGAAGTGGCTAACGGTGCTGTGGTGTCCACTTGGACTATGGGGCAGCGTACCCCCGGGGCCTCTGGCAGCAGTAGTATACGGGGCAAGGCCTCGGGGCATATTTCTTGTTCAGTGGCATACAAGACGCGGCGCCAGGCCTGGTCGCGGTCGTAGAAATGGTCTTGCACCTGGGCATTGTCCAGGAGGGGAAGCTTCCGGACCTGTTCGGTCACAGTACCTAACGAGATCGTGGCGGGAATATGGCCCAGCGCGAAAACATGATTTAGGGGAATCCCGCGCCGCTGGGCCCACTTGCACACCTCGAGCGCCGAGGGCACCGACATGATGTGGGTTGGTTGCACAAATGGAGAAAAAAAAATGTGGGGGCACCCCAGGTCTAAGATCTCAGCAGCGCCTCCAAATGTAGCCCTTTTTCTGAACCCCTGAACAAAGGAACTACTGATGCTGTGTTTTACCTGTGGCTCCAGGAGCTCTAAGCCTCCGCTGTTGGGGAGCCTGGGGTCTTACCCGCTCTTAACATGGTGCAGCGCCTCCACTTACCCAGGATCCCCATATTAGAAGATCTACCCTGAGTAAGAAAACATCCCAAACTATATTTGTGCAAGAAGCAACCTTTTTACTATTTCTCTAACGAATATGATAAAGCAGAATATATATATACAACATGCATGGAACTCTTATACTCTATAATCATAGTCTCTCATACTGTGGCTCGGCCACACCTTAAACGGGATATTGTCCTGTACACAGGTGGCTCTGCCACGCTCCAGTGGAGTATGTCCTTGTGACCAGTATTTACAGTGAACAGTCTGCTAGCACGCTAATGCCCCAATTAGTTAGTGGGAGGCGGGATCAGCGCCTGGTGACCGGTGTAGGTGCACTTGATGAACAACAATACCTCCCGGTCACTGCGGTGACCACACCTCTTCAAAAAGGGTCCGTGATGTCGCTCCAGACCTTTAGCTGACACTCTGCTTGGCGGTCTGTTTCCAGACCAAGATGGCGTCCGCAACTCCTGCCGTTGAATCAGCACTAACGGGGTCCTTCCCTAAGTACTACGGCCGTCCCTACAAAAGCAGCACCCTACGGTGATAGGGGTAATACTCCTTGGGGCTGGGGAATGTCTCTGTCCTAAGCGGAAGGGTCACTGACCCTCCGCTCGCACACACGAGGTTCCGCCACCTTCTCCTTCAACTCCCTCTAGCGTGTCCTCCCACACCTTCCTGTCTCTCTCCTCTCCAGAATTCAAGCACCCTATTGGTTCCCAGCCTCAGCTGACTTCGCCACGGTTCACAGGGTTAAGGTTCAACCCCAAAGTTCATCCTTATTGGTTGGCGTTCGCGCGCTTCCCTCGCGCATGCGCAACCTTGCTCTGACACAGTGACCTTACTTGCAATTAACACAGTATGGCGGCTACCTGCATTAATAACAGCGCGGAACCCATATATATATGCACACATTCCTAACACATCCTTACATTTATATATATGACAAACACACAAACAGAATGTCGACACACTACATATATATGTGGAAAAACCAGACCCAATAAGTAATATTGACTATCTTGGAATTAAAAAATAAACCAAGTAAGCCTAGAGTAAATGGGAAACTGTAGGTGCTAGGGGATAACAATAATATTGAACACACAAAAGACTAAGACAATCCCCGAAAGCAGTACTCTAAATATACCACAAAATAACTGATAACATAATACCAAAAGACCAGGAAACTAAAGTCAAAATAGAAAATGAATAGATTTTAATAGCGAGCAAAAAGAACACTAAGATTTAAAAACATATGCACACTAAGGGCAGCAAAAAATACAAAAAGACTGTGACTGACTAAAATTTACAAAAATCAATAATGCTGAAAAATAAATCAAAAGCAAAAAATGTGTCTGCACAATGAGCCTGATAACTATATAAAGCGACACAAAGAAAGCTGAATATTTAAAAAAAAAAAAAACCTGGTAAAGACCAAGGGGGAAGCACATGGGAGACAAAATGAAACAAAGACTCAAACCCTGAACAGCAATACAAAATATCAAAATCAAAAAAAGATGCATACAATGCCTGTGGTGGCTGCACAAAAGCAAGTAAGACACATGGCTGTAGAATCACAAAAACCCAGTGCTGGTTGCACATATGAAACAACCTAGAGTAAGGGTTCCATAGGAGATAATGACTCCAGATAGCAGAGAAAATGATACTCAGCCATATAGTGATGATGGAGTCAGTCCCACGGAGTTAAACTCCAGGATGTGTGAAAATAAGTCATACAGTCCACAGGATAAACTACAACTAACTAAAAAAACACTCTCTATCAGCGCTTGATCCAATAAATAATATGTGGAATAATGTGAATAAACTAAGACAAATTAATGATAAGTGCAAATACAATTGCAGCCAAGGGGACAACAAACAATAGACAGTTCCAAATCTAGTTAACAAAATACATACTGTACTGTATACAAAAGCAGTGTCCCCGGCGCTAGAAGGTTGATGACCACAATACCATATCCCAAGGACAGTCCTGGATGGAATAATAGTCCTGGTAGATGAATAATTGCACCAACGGGAGTTCTGATTGGAATAAATAGTCCTCAAAAACTCGATTCTAGGTGGTTTCTGTAATTACAAATGAACAAAGACACACCATTGCGCAGTATTGAAGACCACAAAGCCCTAACCAAGAAAAGGGAAAATCCCCACTTGCAAGATATATTCTTGTTGATTCAGGGGAGATAATCTGTTTCAGACTCCTTCTCCACCTCGATATCCACGGACCCCACGTGGTTCACAAGATGAATCTCTTAACACTGGAAGGCGCCCTCACGGGAGCAGCATACACCACAACAGCCAATGTGCAAAGAAATAAAAACAGCCTAGTGTACTATGCATGTACACTTTAATAACAAAAAAAAAAAGCCGCACTACTCACACTTACAATATGTACGGGCAAGGGGTGCCGCTTACGGATGCCGTCCGCAACTTGTATCCAGCCAGGTAGGAGACACACACAGTCACATGCCGATTGATGACGTCAGCGGCTCGGGTCACCTCTCCAACACCGGATGGACACAGCGGTTGTTCAGCTCACATGCACTGTACTAAGCTCCTCCTCCCCTTTCACTTGCAGAGGATCGCAGCGAAGCAGGTTGCCAGCGGAGGAGAGCAGAAACACAGCGCTGGTGGGTGGAGGGAGGGAGTAACTAACTAAGTCCACAGGATAAGCACCAAGAGTCACACCAACAAAATAATGAATAGCTGCCTAGAGTGGACACTCAACGCGTTTCAGCCAAGGGGGCCTTCTTCCCGGAGTGGTAAAAGAGTAGTGGAGGCTTGCTAAGCTATATACTGTGTTCAATGAGTATCAGCGACGCCCTTTCCTGTTGGTGATCAGTAACGATGATGTTACTGGGGGGCGTCGTCGTCTGCACAGGTGCTGTAAGGTAAGGCATTCAGAGCTGTGGCATCCTTGGATACTGCAATCCCAGCTGATCACATAGCAACTCAGCTGCACATGGGCATATGCTGCAGATTGAAGCGTCTGAGTGCAGGAGTCTTAGTGAAGTCATCCAAACATTGAAAACAGATAGAGGCAGGATTCATTAAATTCTGATCTGTATCATGAAATTCAAAGATAAAAGCACAAAGATGTTAGACTACACATAGATGGTTCTGCCTAACAAAATATAAGGCATGTATAAAAGGGTAGCAGATACAAACAGAAGAACATATTGAGCATCTAAAAAATAGCCAATTGTTAAGAGAATAAATAGTAAAACAGAAAGAAGGGAAGTATAGTATAAAGGCAGGGGCAGAGAGAATACAGTGGGATGTACTTGTAATAGCAACAAATGTGTAAGTTGCTATGTCTCACAGTTACACTAAGCTATATGGTACAAATCACTAAGTAAAGTTATAAAAACATAGCAAAGCCCAGAGAGTCATTCATTCCCCTGGGTTGCATAGTATTTAGTAGAACAATCCAACGACATTCTTTTTTAAGAAGGGCTTTTTCCAAGTCCCCACCTCTAATACCCAGTGACACCCTATCAAGAGCAAAAGCTGAAATAAATGTACTATCAGCAGCATGGCACTGTAAAAAATGCCTTGCTACTGAAGTAATTTTTTTAAAGGCATCCAAATCCCGCTGGGCTGATCTAATATTCCTAGAATGTTCTAAAATTCTGAACCGAAGTTCGCGGGTCGTCATACCCAGTGCTTGACAAATCACCCAAAAATCTACTCGCTGAACCAAAAAATCTACTCGCCACCTAGTCCCGCCCCCAAACCTAGTCCCGCCCCCAACCCCGCTTTAAATAAAATATATAAATAAAATATTTAATAAATTCCTAGTAAGAACAACATTCGTTTTTGACATAAATGTATTTATTGTGTATGTCGGATCTAGAAATAAAAGCCAGATGTAAATGACTAGTTTCCTGAACCCCTTAACCAGTGTCTGGACGTCGCCGCTTCACAATATCTAAAGCAGCTATCCCGCCTGGGATATTACCTGATCCGCAATCCCTCAATGTCCAGGTACCCTCATTCCCTCAATGTTATACATTGGAGAGGTGGTGTTTCTTACCTGTCTTCTGGGTATGGGGAGATTCCGATGTCTTCCGTGTGAAGCTTGAGTCAGATCTGGAAGAAAGCAGTATAGGTTATTTCGGTGTAGTATAGGGCAGTTAAGATATATAGGGTAAATAAGAGATCCAGAAACAGAGTGTGAGACAGACATAGAGTGTGGGTGAGAGACAGAGTGAGACACAGAGAGAGGGAGAGAGAGAGTCCAAGAGAGAGAGTGCAAGAGTCAGAGAGAGAGGAGAGAGAGACAGTCAGAGAGAGAGAGAAAGTCAGAGAGAGATTCAAAGAGAGAGTCAGAGTGAGAGAGAGAGGGTCAGAGAGAGAGAGAGAGAGAGAGAGGGTCAGACAGACAGAGAGAGGGTCAGAGACAGACAGAGAGAGAGGGTCAGAGACAGATAGAGAGAGAGGGTGAGAGACAGATAGAGAGAGGGCGAGAGACAGGGTGAGAGACAAGGGGTGATTGGGGGGGTGATTGGGTGGGTGGGGTGACAGGGTAATTGGGTGGGGGGACGGGGTGATTGGGTGACGGGGTATTGGGGTGGGGTGACAAGGTGATTGGGTGGGTTGATGGGGTGGGGTGACACTTCTGGTATCCTACACACACACATACACACACACACACACACACATACACTCCCATACATGCACACACACCCACACACCCAGCATGTCACACACACACCCAGCATGTCACACACACATCCAGCATGTCACACACACATCCAGCATGTCACACACACATCCAGCATGTCACAAACACACACACACATCCAGCATGTCACACATACACACATCCAGCATGTCACACACTCACACACACACACGCTCTCTCTCTCATACATACACACTCATACACACACTCCCATGCATGCACACACACACACACACACACATCCAGCATGACACACACACACACACACACACACACACACACACACACACACACACACACACACACACACACACACACACACACACACACACACACACATCCAGCATGTCACACACACACACAGACACACATCCAGCATGTCACACACACACACAGACACACATCCAGCATGTCACACACACACAAAGACAGACAGACACAGCATTCGCTGGACACAAGGGGGGGGGGTCGGGCGGGCTGTGGAGATGGTAATGCATGAGACAGGGGGAGCACTTACTTCCTCTATAAACAGCTCTGGAAAGGATTGAGGACGTCACTGCTCCTGCTCATATAGAGCAAACCAGCCATCCCAGGCGCTCAGCACACAGACCCAGCATAGGTCACACACACACACACACACACACACACACACACACACACACACACACACACACACACACACACACACACACACACACACACACACACACACACACACACACACACACACACACCATGTCACACACACACACACAGCATGTCACACACACACACACATCCAGCATGTCACACACACATCCAGCATGTCACACACACACACATCCAGCATGTCACAAACACACACACACACACATCCAGCATGTCACACATACACACATCCAGCATGTCACACACACACACACACACACGCTCTCTCTCTCATACATACACACTCATGCACACACACACCCACACACCCAGCTTGTCACACACACACACACACAGCATGTCACACACACACACAACCAG
The DNA here is from genome assembly GCF_040206685.1 of Ascaphus truei. NCBI lineage: Eukaryota > Metazoa > Chordata > Amphibia > Anura > Ascaphidae > Ascaphus > Ascaphus truei. Next base: position 200,511,290 of record NC_134487.1, on the reverse strand, counting down.
CATGTCACACACACAAAGACAGACAGACACAGCATTCGTTGGACACAAGGGGGGGGGGGTCGGGCGGGCTGTGGAGATGGTAATGCATGAGACAGGGGGAGCACTTACTTCCTCTATAAACAGCCCTGGAAAGGATTGAGGACGTCACTGCTCCTGCTCATATAGAGCAAACCAGCCATCCCAGGCGCTCAGCACACAGACCCAGCATAGTTCACACACACACACACACACACACAGCATGACACACAGACCCAGCATAGCACACACAGAGACACAGCATCCATTGGACACAAGGAGGGAGGGGGGGGGGGTCGGGAGGGCTGTGGAGATGGTAATGCATGAGGCAGGGGGAGCACTTACTTCCTCTATAAACAGGCCTGGAAAGGATGGCGGACGTCACTGCTCCTGCTCATATAGAGCAAGCCTCCCCCCCCCAAATAAAAAAAAAGTATTGGCAGCGGGCCAACTCGAGTCAGGCCAATCAGAGAAGGGGATTTTTTTTTTATCGCCTTGAGCAGGGGAAATTGAAAGAAAACCGCATGCGTTGCAGGGGCGGCCATTACGGGTCGCCACCGGGCCAAATCAAATCGCTCCTGGCGAGCGGGCGACCGGATTTGTCGAGCACTGGTCATACCTATATATTTAAGTTTACAGGGACAGGTGAGACAGTAAATGACTCCTTTAGATTTACAATTTAAAGTATAGCCAATATTGTAGGTTTTAGTGTTGTCACTATTGGAAAATCTGTCAGTCTGTGTCATACATCTACAGGCCGAACAATTACTGCATTTCAAGAAGCCTTTTTTCCTAATGGTAAGGAAAGTCTCACTGGTGTGGGGAGTGTAATGGCTATGTACCAGACGGTCTTGTAAGTTAGGGTTAATTTAACAAGTCGCCGTTCACCTGTCACCTAGTGTATCCCTAAGTTACTCATCGGTACATAAAACAGGCCAGTGTTTTTGGAGAATGGATTTAAGTTCTCCCCATCTGTCATTGTAAGTTCCAATAAAGCGAATTTTGGAATCTGTCGTTTTCTTTTTTGGATGTAACAATGTTGTACGTTCATTTATTACACTGTGTTGGTACCCTTCATGGAAATTTTTTCTACTATATCCTCTAGATTTGAACCTCTTTTTCATCTCAGCTGCCCTACGTACAAAACATTCCTCTGTAGAACAATTGCGTTTTAACCTAATAAATTCACTACGAGGAATGCTCTTAATCTGATGCTGCTAGTGGAAGCTGGGAGCGTGTAAAATAGAATTAGTAGAAGTCGACTTCCTGAAGATATCAGTCCCCACATTGCCACTGGCATCAATAGAGATCTGAAGATCCAAAAAATCAATCGATGTGGGGCTACATCTGTAGGTAAGTCGAATATTGTGTTCATTGTGGTTGAGCACATCAAAGAAACTCCTAAACTCAGCGGCAGTGCCCTGCCATAGGATAAGAATGTCATCGATGTATCTCAACCACAACAGAACATGCGAGGTCAAATGGATATTATCCTCACAAAACACCACTTCCCTTTCCCACCAGCCCAAAAATAAATTTGCATACGAGGGGGCACAAGTGGCCCCCATCGCTGTCCCTCTTGTCTGCAGATAAAAACGATTCTTAAAAACAAAAAAGTTATGGTGTAAAATAAAGGACAAAAGTTGTAGGAGTAAATCAATGAGATTAGGGCTGAATTGTGACATTCTAAGGAAGAACTCAGCAGCAGATAAACCGTCTTTGTGGCTTATAGACGTGTACAGAGCTTCCACGTCACATGTGGCAATGATTGTATTTGCATCCACCGTGACACCATCGAGTCTGGATAGGACATCCATGGTGTCACGGAGATACAATGGCAATGCTTCAACCGCTGGACATAAATAGGGGTCCAGGAATTTACTAATAGGTTCACGTAAGCTACCGATACCGGCCACTATTGGCCTTCCTGGTGGATTAGTTAAGCTTTAATGTATCTTGGGTAATAAATAGAATGTAGCAGTCGTCGGATGTTTCGTGACCAGACTGTCTCTATTTTTCGATGTTATTGTACCCAAGGCACATGCTTCACTGAGAATTGTGTCAAGTTCAATTTTGAACTTGTCTGTCGGATCAGCAGCCAATTCCTTATAGCAAGTTCGGTCCCTTAACTGTTTGAAGGCTTCGCGTTCATACTGTGATTTAGGCCATACCACAACATTGCCTCCCTTGTCCGCTGGCTTGAATTCAACTGATGTCATTTTTTCAAGTTCCTTAACGGCAAGCCATTCTTGGAAAGTAAGGTTCTTCGCCTCTGGTCGTTCAGATAATTTGAGAATATCATTGGTCACAAGGGAAACGAAGACCTCTATTTGCGGACATATTTGAAAGGGTGGGCAAAATGATGATTTTGGTCGGAAGTGTGAGAGGACCTTAGTTTCACTCTACAGATTCCGGATCCGTTGTAAATTCTGTGGCCATATCACAGATAAGTTGGCGTTCCATGTCACTCCAACCCTCAATATCAACTGGTTGGGTGACATTTTCTTTAGATTTAGAAAAGAACTTCTTAAGCAGCAGCTTGCGGCATAACAGGTGTAGGTCCTTGACCCATTCGAATTTATCCAAGGTGAACGTTGGAGCAAATGATAACCCCTTTTTCAAGACATTGGTTTGGTCTACAGTCAGAATAATTTCTGTAAGGTTCACCACAGTCAGTTTTTCCGAGACTGGTGCATCCATCATTTGTTCTTCCCTCTGTAACCGTAGCGTTGCTGGTCGCGATGTCTTCTTGCCTTCCTTCCTTGCCCTCCTTTGCTATGTGATCAGCTGGGATTGCAGTATCCAAGGATGCCACAGCTCTGAATGCCTTACCTTACAGCACCTGTGCAGACGCCGCCGCCCCCCAGTAACATCATCGTTACTGATCACCAACAGGAAAGGGCTTCGCTGATACTCATTGAACACAGTATATAGCTCAGCAAGCCTCCACTACTCTTTTACCACTCCGGGAAGAAGGCCCCCTTGGCTGAAACGCGTTGAGTGTCCACTCTAGGCAGCTATTCATTATTTTGTTGGCGTGACTCTTGGTGCTTATCCTGTGGACTGTATGACTTATTTTCACACATCCTTGAGTTGAACTCCGTGGGACTGACTCCATCATCACTATATGGCAGCTGAGTATCATTTTCTCTGCTATCTGGAGTCATTATCTCCTATGGAACCCTTACTCTAGGTTGTTTCATATGTGCAAACAGCACTGGGTTTTTGTGATTCTACAGCCATGTGTCTTACCTGCTTTTGTGCAGCCACCACAGGCATTGTATACATCTTTTTTTGATTTTGATATTTTGTATTGCTGTTCAGGGTTTGAGTTTTTGTTTCATTTTGTCTCCCCTGTGCCTCCCCCTTGGTTTAAGTTATTATTTGTCTTACTGTATGTACATCATTTTTGTATATAGGTTTATTTATGCCATACCTTTCTTTATGCCCTTAGCTTAGTTATTTACTTTTTTAACTTAGGTCTTTACCAGGGTTTTTTTTAAATATTCAGCTTTCTGTGTGTCGCTTTATATAGTTATCAGGCTCATTGTGCAGACACATTTTTTGCTTTTGATTTATTTTTCAGCATTATTGATTTTTGTAAATTTTAGTCAGTCACAATCTTTTTGTATTTTTTGCTGCCCTTAGTGTGTATATGTTTTTAAATGTTAGTGTTCTTTTTGCTCGCTATTAAAATCTATTCATTTTCTATTTTGACTTTAGTTTCCTGGTCTTTTGGTATTATATTATCAGTTATTTTGTGGTATATTTAGAGTACTGCTTTCGGGGATTGTCTTAGTCTTTTGTGTGTTCAATATATATATATATATCTACAAAAACACAGAAAAAACAGGCGCACTCATAGCGTAAAATTGTATAACAATAAATTTATGGAATGAGGGATTAAAAGTACACACTCACAAACAAAGCTGATCAGAAAGCATTTTTGAGTACAACTCAGCCTAGTTCTACCACAGGGAAAATTACCCTTTTTAGATGTTACGGTGGTGATTTAGTGATGGGTTTAAGTCCACTTGGGGCAATCATGGTCTTCAGGCATCTTGCTTTTTTAAAAACAATAGTAGCTCGTGTTGGCACCCTGGGCCCTAGAATAGGATCATTCTGAATAATGTTCCAGTGTCTATTGATAATATGTTTGACCTGGTAGGCCAGTCTGTTGTACTTAGTAATGAACTTTGGAAAAGAATGCAAAGGATTCCCGCTAGCTCTGTCCACTGCTGGATCAAGGCCAGCATGATCAGATCTGGTCCTGGACCTCTTAAGTAAAGCACTCCTATCAATACTTTTAGCGTCATCAAACACCCTCTGCACCACCGTTCCATCATAACCCTTTTGGAGAAACTTATTAATTAAAGTCTCTCCTTGGTCACAGAAATCCGAGTTAAGGGATCAATTACGGCGGATCCTGAAGAATTGGTTTCTAGGGATGTTATTCAACCACTTTTTGTAGTGGTTGCTACCGTATTGCAGGTACCCATTGGTGGAGACAGGTTTGAAGTGTGTTTTATTATGTATCCTCATGTCCGACCTATCAATGATCAAGATCTAAAAATACCACCGTATCTGGATGTATGGTGTAGGTAAATTTGAGCCCCATAATGTTGTCATTAAATGATTCCAGTATATCTTTCAGTTGGCCCTTATCACCATCCCAAATAATAATAATGTCATCAATGAAACGACCTTAGAATACCAGACCCGCCACCAGCCGCGCATTACCCCAAACATGGAGGTTCTCCCACAACCCCATGAAGAGGTTCGCATAGCTGGGAGCAAATCTCGTACCCATGGCCGTTCCACAGGTCTGCAAATAAAAAGTACCATCAAAAGTGAAGTAGTTATGTGTCAAAATAAACTTAACATAGGATAAAATAAAATCTTTTTGTGACACGTGTAAATTTGGATCTGATGATAAAAAATGATTAATGGCTTCTAGGCCCTTAGTGTGATCTATGCAGGTGTAAAGAGAACATACATCACATGTAGCCCAACAAAACGTGTCTTTCCAAGTGATCTCTGAGGTGGAGTCAATGACGTGCAATGTGTCCTTAATGTAAGATGGTAGCAGTTTCACATACGGTTGAAGGAAATAATCGACATATTGGGACACGTTCGACGTCATTGATCCCACCCCCGAGATGATGGGTCTACCAGGGGGGGGGGGGGTGTAGTGTCTTTGTGCAGTTTGGGCAAATGATAAAAAACAGGTGTTCTAGGGTGTCTAATAAACAAAAAAGGGCTCTCTACTTTAGTGATAATACCCATACTAAGTGCATCGTGAATAAGTGTTTGATAGGCCAACTGAAAATCTACAACTGGATCTTGGTCCAGTATACGATAGGATGAGCTGTCCATTAAGAGGCGGACCGCTTCGGACACATAGTCCTGTCTATCCTGCAAGACGATAGCCCCTCCTTTGTCAGCTTGTCTTACCACAATATTGGTGTTAACTTTAAGGTTTTACAAAGCCAATTCTTCCCCCTTGCTCAGATTCCTGTGTGTCAGATGAGTATTATTCTGACATAGCTGTTCATGGTCCTTCAGAACAATGGTGTAGAAGGTGTCAATGAAGTTCCCCTTAGAATGGTAGGGAAAGTAGATGGAAACAGGATGAAAGGGTGAGTGCTTGAAGTCCAGGGCCAGATCCGAATCCCGAACCAACTGCTGTGAAGATTCCCCACAACGGTTCAGGAGGCTGGGCTGGGACGCCTGATCAAATATCGGCCTCCCAGTCAAGTCTGGTTCAGAATGGGTAGTAAAGTTGTGTGGTAAAAATGAATCACACATATAATTGATTTGTGTATTAGTAGAAAAATTATCTATAATGTCATTCTCTGCAAGAATAGAGGTAAGTGCACGAATGCATACTTGTTCCTGTGTATTAAAGTTGGTATCTGTAATGTCTACTGACTCTCTATTTTTAGATGAGAAATGTCTCATCAGTGTAAGCTTGCGTATGAACCTGTTAAGATCCACAAACAGCTCAAACTGATTAGGTAGGTGAAAGGGTTAGGGTGCTCAAACCCAGGGTAATTCCATCCAATTCAATAAACAATGAGTCATTAACCCTGGAGATACCAGTGGGAGTTGGCAGGTAAATCTAGACTTGTAAGTGACAAAATGACAGCAGTCAATACTTAACTATAAGAGTCTAATACCAATGAGGCCCACTCACGTCATCTCCAGGGGTGATATGCAGGCGTGCCAGCCATGAAGGATCCAGAATCCAGATCCAGAATCCAGATCCAGAATCCAGGTACAGCCAGAAGAAAAAAACGAATGGCGCACAGCCAGGGAGCCAGGTGTGGGGGTTAATCTAACCCTCATACTCATCACATTTATCTCATTACTAATCCTCTGTCTTCTATGCTCTGATTGGTCTTATGTACTATATAAGTGTATCCAATGCCTATGCTATTAACTCCTGATGAAGTCTCGTTCGAGACGAAACGCGTAGAGATTGCTGTGGAGCCTACTGTCCAGTTTGTATATTTTATACTGACACTGATCTGCTACATCATACTTTTGCTGCGCTGTTAGCATTTTTACCAGCCATCCAGACTTTTGAGTCCCTGTTTACACTGTGAACTTTCTCCGACTGAAACCTCACTGACGTCATTGAGCTCACGCGAGATTTGGTTCAGTGTATGCTCTGTGTAGCGCCGGAGCAAGGGGAAGGCGGCGTCCCTCGTGGCTTTCGGTCCCTGCCAGGACACAGAGGGGCTATTGTGGCAGGACACACCGCGGACATTACACCGAAGTCCTTCTCATTGGGTTCCTGCGTCTGAACGGGCTGAGTTGTACTCAAAAATGCTTTCTAATCAGCTTTGTTTGTGAGTGTGTACTTTTAATCCCTCATTCCATAAATTTATTGTTATACAATTTTACGCTATGAGTGCGCCTGTTTTTTCTGTGTTTTTGTAGATATCTTCAAGGAAGTGGTGTTCCCTTCATTCGGGCAGCAGAGACTCTTTTGGATAGCAATTGGAAAATTTGGGGATTTGTATATTTTTTATATATATATTTTTCTGGACATTTTCTTTTTTGGTGTATTTTTTATGCATTTTATTGTTTTATTAAATTAGTTTTTTATTTTTATTCATTCCACTGTGCATAGCATAGGTTTTTATATTTTTATTTTTATAGAGGATATATATAGTGTTAGGTTGGCGCCAATTTTTTCTTTTGTTGTGATATATATATATATATATATATATATATATATATATATATATATATATATATATATATATACACACAGAAGCAATTAGTAGCGCTAGTGAGTCAATAGTAGTGCTAAATTGTGCAAATTAATTCTATATATGTGTAATGTAAAAGAAGAATTAAATATGTGTAACAAGTGAATAATGTGAGCATCAAATGATTATAGCATAGGGACAGTCTGTACGGAATAGGTGAAGCTTCTGTGTGGTTAAGCCTGACCAAATGTAAACAGAAAACAAGAAAAAAGAAGCGCCAGTTCCGTATGGTATAAAAAAATATGTGTAAAGTTTTTTAAATGCCCAGAGTAGTCAAAAGGACTAGTGGTAGACTGGTGTGATTAAAAAGCAATAATATGTCTTATATAAGCAGATAGCAGCAATTAGCAAGTGACATATAGAAGGGGATGTGGAGCAAGGAAGCAAGATATCATGATGGCCAAGAACAGAAATGGTGAATGTCAATAACAGTCCATATGGCTGATGATAGCCCAGTAAAGAACAATAAACACCCACTAGAGAATGTCCCTTCTCAATGGTGATGTGGGTTTGCTGATGACAGACCTGTTAAATCTGTTGAAGCACGGAATATACCTCCTCAACGTGCGGTCCGGTTAAACTGGTGTTGTTCTGATGTTGTAAAATCAATTACCTCCTGTGGCACAAAATCACTTCCTGCGTGTCAGACCTCAGTTTGAGATGAGGCTTCCTGCGTATGAGTCCTTGCAGCGGCACCGGATGTGTATGAAAACGGGTGCCTCTATCCCCAGATGTAGAGCAACAAGTGATCCTAGTTGCTTCACACAAAACGTGCCCGCGTTGCTGCGCTGCTACGTGATGACGTCCAACGCGTTTCGTCACTCTAGGTGACTTTCTCAAGGATGAGATTGTAGTGGCTGAACTGGATTAATATAACCACCGTGATTGCCACTAATAGCAAGAACAGCTGTAAACAATCTAAGTCGTAAGTCGTAAGTCGTCTAAGACATGTAAATAAATAAAGACATAGAGTGAAACTTGGATGAATATGATGAATAAAAAAATATATATAATAACAAAAAAACACATCAATACCCTGCACAATGCCGACAAACCATATAAATAAAATCTTAATTAAAAAGGTCCTTTTCAGTGAAAAATTAGAAAGGACTAAATAAAAAAGACAGGTTTGAGGGAAAGAATAAACATATAAATTAAATCACTCTAATATAGAAGGCAGGGGGATATGATGAGGACAGACTGGAATCAAATAGTTAATACTAAAAGTGTTAGAAAATAACGGCTATTACATATACTGTATAGTGATAAGTGTGTGTCACAGACACCCTGCTACAGTGTAAGTGATGCACTGATGCAGGTGAGTGCACACACTATACAGTAGGGGAACGAATATATAAAAACAAGTGCAGATATATTACAAATTCACATTATAAACAAAAATAGCGGATAAAGAATCACCTGTAATCTACAATACATTGGACGAACTAAACGTCCTCTGTGTGTTACATTCTTGGAACATCGTAAAGCTATTATCAAAGGTGTCCATAATCACAGTGTTCCCAGACATTTCACCACGGTACATTCTAAGGATCCCACGAGCTTGAGAATAGCTGGCGTAGAACACATTTCTGACTCAAAACTGGGTGGTGAAAGGTTTAAGACACTGCACTCATGAATCTTTTTGGATCTATTCTTTGGGAACTTTAGTCCCTAAAGGTCTCACCGAATGCATAGATACTAGTATTCTAGTTTAAATGACATTGTGCTCTCTTTTTTCTCCACATTGCCTCTTTATATTCCCCCTTCTTTTTATATTTCAATTTTAATTTCTGATTCTTAATCCGCTCTTTTTGTTTAGAATGTGAATTTGTAATGTATCTGCACATGTGTTTTTAAGAAAGCCTATCATAGATCACTTAACACATCAAGACCATCTCTATTAACAGAGCATTCACGACAAGAGGATGAGACTTTACAAATGATACGCTTCATCTGTACCTTTAGTAATCAGTGGGAGTCGGTACGCCAGATCCTAAATAAGCACTGGCACATTATACTTCAGGATGACGATCTGTCCAAAATATTACAAAGCACACCTAACATGGTTTGTCGGAGGGCACGGAACCTCCGGGACCATTTTGGTACGGAGTCATTTTCAGGTACATTCTACACATACATGGCTAGGTAGTAAACCATGTGGGACATACACCTGTGGCCACTGCAAGGCCTGTCCATCCATTAAGGTCAGTAAAACCTTTACCGATTCCTCACTACAGATTACCTATACAGTTAAAGATTTAATCAACTGTCTGACCACAGGAGTGGTGTATCTAATCCAGTGCTCCTGTGGGAAACAATATGTTGGGAAAACCCACAGAGCATTCAAAGTGCGGATCCTGGAACATCTGGGGTCCGTTCGGAATGGGTTGGATACGCCGGTTGCCAGGCACGTAAATGATGTACACCAAGGAGACACCTCCAACCTATACTTCATGGGCATTGTGCATATACCCTGGGGCCCTCGTAAGGGTAACTGGGATCAAAAGCTGCGACAATGTGAATGTAGGTGGATTCATTTTTTCATAATTTCTTTGATTTTCTGAATACTTATTATTTTTTTGGGTAGGTCAGGTTTCTCTGAGGCCTAGGGGGATCCAGGTATATAGGGCCTCGCTATTTACCATCAGTTTAGTAGGTTCCGTTTTGACTTTTTAGGCGGATCCGTCAGAGTAGTTCATTTCTACACCAGTACATTACCATTTGTCCTATATACATTCATGGTTCCTGTTTAGTGCCTGGCAAACTGGCTGTATACTATACCCAGGGTATATATGTTATCCACCTTGCATATTGGGGCAACTTTTTACTGACCTCATACATGTTATGTACTTTGATATCTGATGCTTTCTACACATAAGCGAGGTTATTTATTTGTTTCCCATATGCACTTAGAATGTCTGTTCATACTCTGCTATGCAGGTTTATTATTATTTGCACTGTTCTCCGGTTTCCCTCTCTTTCTCCCCCCTCCCTTCTCTTGTTTGATTCCTTAGATCGTTTAGTGTTTAGGTGTTACTTAGGGACAATTGATTTCCCTGCACCCGCTCTCCACTACCCAGCATTTGATTGAACGATCTGTCAGCTCCTCCCTCATGGGAGGGTATATTAGATTACACAGCACACACCGTCACACTCCTCCCCCTTGAGAGTGCGCGGTGACACGCGAAACGTACGTCAGGGTTTCGTGATGTCATCACGCTGACTTTCACGTGCTTAAGGCTGAGGCAGAAAGTGTTTGCTCTGGACATCTATCCTTCTCTTCTATGCGGGCCCTTTCTAGTCTCATGGCTGCCTCTTTCTGAGCGTATATGGCCCTTACGCGCGAGTAGCCTCTGCATTAGCTTGCACCTTGGTAGCCTTTGCACTAGGCGCGTTAGGCTGCGCTGATTTTGTTGACCTTCATGAATGGCTGGAGCGCTGTGATGCGGTCTCCCGCGCGAGTGCCTCTCCTTTCTCCTACTCTCATCTTCCGTGACAACGATCTGCACGTGGCTGTCACGTATCAGATCAATATTATTCTGTAAGCCACGTTCTTGCAGGCTTTCGCTGGTATTAGTCCTGGTCGAGTAAGTGATGTATGTCTCCTACAGCTCTCGGTAGCACGAGTGATCAGACTTGAATTGATTTATTGCCTGCTCAAGCTGCTTTTCATAATTGCCAATGCTAGCAACATTACGTATTTAAAGCCTTCTCTAACTTGTCGCTGTGTGCGTCAATGTCGTCTTCATATTTTTCGCGGGCCTTTTGTGTCGGTGTGACTGTCCACTTAGGCCTTGCATCTGTTGCAGTTGTGTAGCGGTTCCAGTGTCTGAGTTGTCACTCTCCTGCGTGGTGTCTGGTGAGGGTCTGAGTTTTCCCATGCTGTAGGTGTATGTAGGCCTTTAGGCAATGTGTGTGGCATGCAGTCTGTTACCTGCATCAGCGATGGATGACTGTCTCAGATGGTGGCGGTCGGTGTCCTGCAGCGGTCAGCATAGTGGTAGCTGTACTTACAGGTGTCCGTGGCTCTGACCCGTGTCCTGGCGGATGTCCGGTGATGTGACCCTTGATAGGCCTAACTGTGGGGACGTAGCTCGGGTAGGTGTGATGGATGTAACTCACTGTATAGCTGTGCAGCGTGTGAACTCAGACAGGATAGGAGAGTGATAGTGCTGTGTATAATGCACTGATCTGTGTGGAAGTGCTGTGTGACAGTGCTGCAGCTTCTGTGAGGCTGTGTAAAGCTGTTTGCTCTGTGTAGCTGTTTAAATGCTGCTGCTCTGTATACTGTGGCTGTTTAAAGCTGGAGGGCAGTATCTGATCTTCCAGAAAGGCTGTAGTATTGCAGCTTGCTTCCCAGCAGTATGGCTGTAGAAGCTAGCTTTTCTTTGCTGGATCCTTAAGCACAAGTGTCCTTTTCACTATTCTGGATCCAGGCTCACCTAGCATGTGAGAAGATCCATGTAGCTTAACTCACCCCCTTTTTAAAGCACACAAAGTCCTTCTATTTTCTTCAACTTTATTGAGTGGAGTTAACAGAACTATAAAAGTTCTTGCATATGGATTGTGATAGCAAATTTCTCTTGTCAGGAGAATTACCTTATGTGCTCTGCTATGGAGGGAAGTTTTTCTTTGAGGGGAAGGTAAAATAATTTCCTTTCTGAGGGAGCAGTGGAAGATGTCTACTCACTTTGGCTGCTGTTGAAGAGAGAGAGCACACTTTCCTTTGCAGACAGGAACAAGCTAAGGGGTATAACAATACCAGAAAAGGGGGGAGAGGGCTAAACCAATCTCAACTATGAGTATTGGGACGTTACCAGGGCAATTGACTAGTGGCTGTGTAAAGGGGATTACTTTTAACAATAATGTCGCAAGATACACAGGCAATGGCTGTTTCAGAGCAGGGGAAAGCATGTAACTTAACTAGGGAGAGCTGGTAGCCTGAGAGCTGCAAAGGTACACAGAAAATAAATGTAGCCCTCTTTCCCTCTAGGGTAAAGAGTCTGGCTTTACCTGTTGGCTCGCAAAGATTCCAAACCTCCGCCATGGGGAGCATGGGGTGATTCCACAATACAACTTAGTACAGCAAAACAAAACAAAAACCGGCGCACAACGCTCATCGTAAAATAAGAACAAACAGTTTACACTTTAAAAATAATTCAAGGTTCTGCGTACATCAGAAAAAAGTATATCAAGCATGTAACTGTGAAAATGACAGTTGTTACCACTCAGACATCAGGACGCATGGGGGGGCTGCGACGGATCACCCGATCTCAGGATACTGTATTCAGATGGCCTGCCGTGCTCTCATCTGCTGCACTGTGTAGGCAGAGGATCCCTCAGGAACATCCACGTCGTCAGAGTGAGTAAGTCCAGAGCTCCGTCGGGGAGTAGCTGATGTAGAGGCAGTCTCACTGGTCAGCGTCTGTTCTGTTCTGTTCAAAAATTTGTATTTGCATATTGATTTGGTATACTAGAGTGCTATTATTTGGGGCTTTCTTTTTTCTTTTCTCATATATATATATATATATATATATATATATATATATATATATATATATATATATATGTAACGGGTTTCCCCCCCCCCCCAATCGCAGATTATACTGTGTTAGTGCAGGAAACATATATTGTTACTCGGTGTGGTGCATAACCTGTTGGCTCACAGGAGGGCTGAGCTTCCGCCACGGGGAACCTGGGGCAATTATACTCTAATGAGTAACCACTTACTCGATGCAGCGCCTCCACCTGCGATGGCTCCCACCAGAGGGGGAGTGGTTCCTCGCAGGACAATCCCAATAACCAAATACACATACGTGATATAACCAAAGAGCTTTTAGTTGAGAACACAATAACACAGATATATCACACTTCATATAACACGTGTCCCTCTATAGAGGAGACACTAATCACAGTATACCACACCACTCTACCTCTGCACCACGGCGGGTGCCCACACTTTATGCGTCACGGCGGACGCTAACACCATATGCGTCACGGCGGACGCTAACCTTCCAAAGAGTGATCCCACCCTGTGTCCAGTAACCCCAACCCAATGTCTCGCACTCCCAAGTCATATACCAATGTGTGTGTGTGACTGCGCAGCCACTATGTCTGGTGATAGGCCTTGTTGGTGCACGTGAGTTTGTGGGTTACCTGCCCGGGCTCCAGCCACGGGTGCCGCTATACCACTGGGGTTGGATCTGCCGGGATATCCTCCTACGCGTGGGGTGAATTCCAGCGTGGATAATATCACCGCAGCTCCGCACCGTCTGTACCTTGGCGAGGATTTGTCTGCTGCCCGCAGGCCGCAGTCACTGCTTGCTCGGCCTCCGTGCAGATAGTCCAGCTCTCTTTAAGGCTAGGGCTTGAGCCCAAGCCTCGTGGCGGGAAACACAGCGTCCGCTGGATCCCTAACTTGCGAATAGCTAATGGGGCAGGGTCCCTAACCTAGGGCCTGTCCCTACAACACTCAACTAGTGTGACACAGGGCTATCTGGGGCCTAGGGGAATTACTGGCCTAGTGCAGAGAGTCACTGACTCCTGCACCCTACCTCCTTCCCCTAGCTGCTCCAGTCACCCACTGCTGTGTGCAAAAACCCCGCAAAATGTATCCTTTCCCTGCAAGCAGGGAGCTCCTCCAGCCCTATTTGCTCCCTGGCGTCACATGGGGTTCCCTAAGGCTCATGGGATCTGTAGTCCCTGGCCAATACCTTCCCTGGTAGGCTAGGGCTTCACGGGCTTACCTCTGCGCATGCGCGAGCTGATTAGCATTGGCGGCGCCCTGCTCCGCGGACCGCCAAGACCCCAGCAACGCGATCGCGGCCTCGGCAACTGGCCCGATCGCATCCCCGGCAACCGGCCCGCTCCCTAGCAACCGGCCGCAACTACCAACAACGCGCGGCTCGCGTATCAGAAGGAGGGGGTGAGTGCGCAAGGGGGGACCTGGCTACATCCTCCCCCTGGTAAAATCCCCAACGTCCTCGCTTGGGACACCATGAAATACAACTATATACAGCAGTTATATAATGAAAATGCATTTGAAAACATAACTTAACACATACATGACTCTACACAATATTACACAATTCTGTGAGCATCACAATCACAGATTGTATCTTGCTTCGAGAGCACTGCTGAGCCTCATAATGGGGTGCCCCCATCTGATCATAGGTTACCCGAGTTGGAGGGTACCTGATTCTTTGGCTCCGTCGGAGTTGTTCTTCTGCAACTCCCTCGGAGGAGTAATAAGCACAGTCCTGAGGCACAGCCTCTTCCCTTGAGGGGAGAAATGTCTCTGCACAGTCTCTGTTAGGCACAAAGCTCGGGCTCTGTGGATCCAAAGGCTGGCCTGTTGGTGCCACCTTAGTAGGCGTTGGCCTACGGGGCCCTTTACCCGTAGCTCCTCCGGGAGATGCCCCTTCTGTGGAGTAGTCCCTTTGAGAGGGTCCTTCCATAGGATCTTCAGGAGTTTCAGAGTGGGTCTCGTTATTGACAGTCTCTTGACCCAGCTCTGATAAGTTGGGCTCACCGTTGAGCGGTGTAGCCAGTATCTCTGTCTCTTCATCTTCCACTTGTGGAATGGGGAGAAGATGATTGCGGTGCCATACCTATACCCGGCCATCAGTGTCTTTGATGCGATAGACCGGGAGGCCAGGCATCTGGGATTCTATTTCATACACTCCGTCTCTCCATCGATCGGCCAATTTGTGTTTGCCTGGTACGCCCAAGTTCCGAAGCAACACAGCATCTCCTGGCCGAAGTTCCCGATATCTGACCTTATGGTCGTATCACCTCTTATTGTCAGCATTTAGCTTAGTGGTGGATTTCTCTGCCTGCTGGTACGCCTGCTGCAAGCTGTCTTTGAGTCGTTGCACATATTTGAAGTGGGTAGCATTATGTATCCCATCCGTTGAGACTCTAAGACGCACATCCACTGGCAATCTCGCCTCTCGCCCAAACATGAGGAAGTATGGGAAGAATCCAGTTGACTCGTGTCTGGTGCAATTGTACGCATGCACCAAGGCTTCCACGTGTCGACTCCACTCCGATTTCTGAGCACTCTGTAGTGTTCCGAGCATGACTAATAAGGTCCAATTAAAACGTTCGGGTAGTGCATCCCCTTCGGGGTGATACGGGGTCGTTCGGGATTTGGCAATGTTCAGCATTTTGAGCAGTTCCCTGATCAATGTACTCTTGAAATCCCATCCTTGGTCAGAGTGAAGGCGGTTGGGAAGGCCGTAATGTACAAAGTACTTTTCCCATAATATCTTCGCCACGGTGATGGCTTTCTGGTCTTTAGTAGGGAAGGCTTGAGCATACCGAGTGTAATGGTCTGTGATGACCAGCACGTTGCATATTCCCCGGCTATCAGGCTCAATACACAGAAAGTCCATACACACGAGGTCCATGGGACCAGAACATTTTAGATGGCCCATGGGGGCGGCTCGGGTAGGTAGGGTCTTGCGCTGAATACACCTAGTACAGCGGCGACAGTGATGTTCAACGGCCTCTCGCATCTTGGGCCAGAAAAATTGATCTCTGACTAACCCAAAAGTCTTGTCTATACCAAGATGTCCATGATCATCATGTAGGGACTTCAACACCAGGTATTGTAAGTTCTTAGGGAGGACTAGTTGTCGCCTATCTGGGTGGTTGTGGTATTGCACCACCCGATAGAGCAAGCAATTGTCTATTTCGAATTTGTCCCATTCCCGCATGAGCAAGGCCACCAAGTCATTGGGGCGTGTTTCAGAAGGGCTGGGTTCTTCTTTTCAACGGCGTGCCGGATGATACTAACGACCGGATCTCGTATTTGGTAGTCTACCAGATCTTTCCACCGGAACACCTTGTCGTGCGTGAGGTGCATCCCCTTTGGGTCGCAGTAGGCGGGTGGGACAGCCTGCGACTGGCATCCCAAGGAATTGGCCACTCGTAATTCTGAGAAGGCCACTTGGTCATTAACTATGGCGGCAGTTTTACACATAGCCCGCACTCCGGGTCCTGGGAGTTCTTCCCATTCCTCATCATCTGGGGTAGCAAGTAGTCCTGGCCTTCGGGAGAGGGCGTCCGCCCCGATATTCAATGGTCCCGGCTTATACTTCAAGGAGAAGCTGTAGTTGCTGAGGGCGGCCTGCCATCGGTGGCCTGCTGCATCTAATTTGGCCGACGTATTGATGTATATGAGGGGATTGTTATCCGTCCTTACCTCGAAGGTGACACCGTACAGGTAATCGTGGAGCTTCTCTGTGATAGCCCACTTGAGAGCCAGAAACTCCAACTTGTGGACTGGGTATCTCTGCTCACAGGGTGTCAAGCTGCGGCTGATGTAAGCTACAGGCCGCAGACCCTCTGGGTGCTTCTGGTGCAGGACGGCGCCTAGTCCATTTAGACTGGCATCCACATGCAGGACGTATGGCTGTTCGGGATCCGCATATGCAAGCACGGGCGCTTCGGTCAGACACTTCTTCAGTTTCAGGAAGGCCTGCTCACACTCAGATGTCCATTTGTCACCGAACGGTTGGCGGGCCGATACAGCCTTCTTCCCGGTCTCTGAAGGGTATATTTTCAACAGATTGTTCAGGGGTTTAGCCTTGCTCGAGTACCCTTCCACGAAGCGGCGGTAATACCCACAGAACCCCAGGAAGGATCGCAACTCTGTGACATTCTCTGGGCGAGACCAGTTCACTACGGCCTCTACCTTGGCAGGGTCGGTGGCGATCCCTCTGGCGGACACTATGTGCCCCACGTAGGTCACCGAGGTATGGCAAAATTGGCACTTGTCTAGGGATAATTTCAAACCTTCGTTCCCCAGACGGTCGATCACCTTACACAATCGCTCTTCGTGCTCTTCCAGAGTCCTTCCAAAGATGATAATATCATCCAGGTATACCAGACACTCCCGTGGAATCATGTCCCTGATAGTCTTTTCCATCAACCTTTGGAACGTAGCAGGCGCCCCACATATACCTTGGGGCATACGGGTAAATTGATAGAATCCCAGGGGGCAGACGAAAGCTGTTTTCTCCTGGTCTTCCGCATTCATAGGCACCTGATAGTACCCCGATCGGAGATCGAGCACGCTAATCCAGTGACTTCCATTCAGCGCATTCAGGATCTCTTCAATGCGCGTAAGGTTGTACTGATCCGGGATCGTGCGATTGTTCAGAGTTCGATAGTCGACACACAGTCGTACGGACCCGTTCTTTTGCCGCACCACCACTATGGGCGATGCGTAAGGTCCTCGAGATTCCGTCACAATCCCAGCGGTTTCCATGTCTTGTATGGTGTTCCTCACATCGTCCACATCCCGAGGGGCGATGCGACGAGAACGTTCCCGGAATGGAGTGGCATCACTCATTCGAATGGTATGTTGGGCACTGCGGCTGCACCCCACATCCATCTCTCTCGTGGAGAACACATGTCGTCGTTGAAGCAGCTGGGTGGTCAACCGTTCTTTCCACTCGGTGGACAGCGTCGACTCGCCGAAGTTGAAGTCCAGATCGACTACCCGCTCATGCGCGGCCGCCGCCTTCACCTGAGGTGTGGCTCCCACCGGGCTGACCGGATATATGCATCCCAACTTCTGATCGACATCAAATTCCATCGGAAAGGGGGAGAGATTCTGCACATACACGTGGGTTCGAAGAGGGATCTTAGCCGTCCATTCCCTCACTTCGGGTAGTACTCTATACCCTCCATGAACCTCCTCTTCTTCAGGCGCACTCTCCAGCGAGAACAGTTGGTCGTTCTCGTCTCGGTCGGGATAACAACACCAGACGGCCATCTTTTGCACTCCCCCTGGTAATATGGTCGTCAGTCCGCGTTGACGATTGTAGAGGTCCCCATGACGCTCCAAGGCATATACCCGGTGGCACTCTTCTCGTAAGATGGGGTCTAGGAGCGAATCGGCCAGCGGCAATTCGTTGGTCTCTTTCAAGTAGGCTCGGATTATAGTTTGTACTATGTCCGCATTGGTTCCCAAGATGATTGGGTACTTGCAATGGTCTTGGGGCTCCGGGCATACCATGGCCGCTACCTGCATGGGGTGCTTCTTGCCGGTGTTCAGTTGGAGTATTTCCAGCTGGACCCTTACAATCCCATCGATGGGGTAGTCTTCATTACTTAACCCCCTAACCTTCATATGTTCAGCCGGCCTCAGGGGGCAGTGTTGAAGGTGCTGGTCATAGAACTTGCGATATATTATGGTTACTTGTGACCCTGTGTCCAATAGGGCCGATGCGTATATCCCTTCCAGTACCACGGGCACGATGGCCGCAGGGCCCACTTGACTGTAAGCTTCACAGGGTGAGGCGTCATCACTGGGGCCAGCGTCAGAAGGGGCATCCGTGGTTCCAGAATGAGGGAGTTCGGGGTCAGCTTCTGCCATAGGTACACTGCAGACCATTGATCGGGCTGATTTCCCTCTATCGGAAGGGTGTTCCTCTGGATGACCTTCTCTTTCTGGACAGTTACGGAGGACGTGACCCTTCTTACCGCAGTTATAGCATACAACCGGGCGGCTTTCCGGACGACTCGGGGACGGGGAAGGTGGTCGGTTGAGTGTAGCATAACATGAGCCTCCTGTAGTTTCACTTGCCGCAGCAACTCGTGAACTTATAGGGGCCCCCGTCCATTATCTTGCTGCGGAGCATGTTGGCTATGGGGTGAGTGGGGCTTGATCCCCGCAGATACTGCTTATGGAGCGCTTCATCCATCCCAGAGGCGGGAATCAGCTTATGATTGAGGAGGGTTCCCAAGACCAGCTGTAGGCGGTGAATAAAAGCCGACAAGTCCTCTCCCTGATCGCTCGTCCAGATCGCTCCTTCGTCTTCTGCTAGCCCGTACGCTTCCAACAGGAACGCCACCATTTCCAACGCCGTCAACTCGAGGTGTTGGTCCCTGTGGATGGTCACAATGGTAGAGGCGGGAGGCCAAAGACATTCCATGATACGCTGCCGCTTTACATTGTCAGTGCACGACCATTCCTCTACGACTTTTACTGCATTCTCCCTCCAAAGGTCTATTCCCTCCTCCCCCTGGGGTATTGGAAGTACTCCCGAGAAGGCCTTAAGTTTCCGGTAGCCTTGGGACTGGGAGGCCAGGGTGAAAGCTTCTACGAATTGAGGTAGCGTCACCCCCATTATGGAACCTTCGCTCGTTACCCTCTCTCTGGTATGCCTGGGGTGTACCTCGCGGGGTACGGGGTCGGGTGGAGAGGGCGGACTGTCAGCCCAACTATTGGCTTCCGTGAGGGCGCTTGGGGTAAAGGAGACTTTGGGTTGGGGATGGCCACCCCGGTTTGGGGTACTTGACACGGGTGCAAGTGGTGTCCAGGTACTGGTGGACAGTTCGTCTGGATCTTGAGGAAGAGCTCTTAGTGAAAACATTTCCCTTATTACTGGTAAGTCCGAGTATATAAGGGGGTATCCTTTTGGCGGGCACTTGGGAGCTACTAGAGTGTTCGGGGCCGCTTCTGGGCATATGTCCCGCCCCACGGTGAATAGTAGGGCGCTCCAATGACAAGTAGAGTCGAACACCCTGCCACGGTACCATATTTTATCTGGCCCTAAGAGCTTTCTTAGTGAGTCCCGGATGTCAGTTTCTGCCACTAACGCCGGGACGTTCCCTACGGCAACAACGTGTTTAGGTGGTTCACGGACGGTGGTAGCCCATGCGTGGACCTCTTGATGTGAGGGAATTACCATGTTGCTGGTCTTTGGTGATACTGTTTTGAATAGGGCACCCCAGGTCTGAGATCTCAGCAGCGCCTCCAAATGTAACGGGTTTTTCCCCCCCCAATCGCAGATTATACTGTGTGGGTGCAGGAAACATATATTGTTACTCGGTGTGGTGCATAACCTGTTGGCTCACAGGAGGGCTGAGCTTCCGCCACGGGGAACCTGGGGCAATTATACTCCAATGAGTAACCACTTACTCGATGCAGCGCCTCCACCTGTGATGGCTCCCACCAGAGGGGGAGTGGTTCCTCATAGGACAATCCCAATAACCAAATACACATACGTGATATAACCAAAGAGCTTTTAGTTGAGAACACAATAACACAGATATATCACACTTCATATAACACGTGTCCCTCTATAGAGGAGACACTAATCACAGTATACCACACCACTCTACCTCTGCACCATGGAGGGTGCCCACACTTTATGCATCACGGCGGACGCTAACACCATATGCGTCACGGCGGACGCTAACCTTCCAAAGAGTGATCCCACCCTGTGTCCAGTAACCCCAACCCAATGTCTCACACTCCCAAGTCATATACCAATGTGTGTGTGTGACTGCGCAGCCACTATGTCTGGTGATAGGCCTTGTTGGTGCACGTGAGTTTGTGGGTTAACTGCCCGGGCTGCAGCCACGGGTGCCGCTATACCACTGGGGTTGGATCCGCCGGGATATCCTCCTACGCGTGGGGTGAATTCCAGCGTGGATAATATCACCGCAGCTCCGCACCGTCTGTACCTTGGCGAGGATTTGTCTGCTGCCCGCAGGCCGCAGTCACTGCTTGCTCGGCCTCCGTGCAGATAGTCCAGCTCTCTTTAAGGCTAGGGCTTGAGCCCAAGCCTCGTGGCGGGAAACACAGGGTCCGCTGGATCCCTAACTAGCGAATAGCTAATGGGGCAGGGTCCCTAACCTAGGGCCTGTCCCTACAACACTCAACTAGTGTGACACAGGGCTATCTGGGGCCTAGGGGAATTACTGGCCTAGTGCAGAGAGTCACTGACTCCTGCACCCTACCTCCTTCCCCTAGCTGCTCCAGTCACCCACTGCTGTGTGCAAAAACCCCGCAAAATGTATCCTTTCCCTGCAAGCAGGGAGCTCCTCCAGCCCTATTGGCTCCCTGGCGTCACATGGGGTTCCCTAAGGCTCATGGGATCTGTAGTCCCTGGCCAATACCTTCCCT
Source organism: Ascaphus truei (assembly GCF_040206685.1). NCBI lineage: Eukaryota > Metazoa > Chordata > Amphibia > Anura > Ascaphidae > Ascaphus > Ascaphus truei. The sequence goes on along the minus strand of NC_134487.1, from coordinate 200,490,068 downwards.
GGTAGGCTAGGGCTTCGCGGGCTTACCTCTGCGCATGCGTGAGCTGACTAGCGTTGGCGGCGCCCTGCTCCGCGGACCGCCGAGACCCCAGCAACGCGATCGCGGCCTCGGCAACCGGCCCGATCGCGTCCCCGGCAACCGGCCCGCTCCCTAGCAACCGGCCGCAACTACCAACAACGCGCGGCTCGCGTATCAGAAGGAGGGGGTGAGTGCGCAAGGGGGGACCTGGCTACATATATATGCATACAATAGTTGATATGTACATAAATATTTCAAACAACAAAGGAACCGTGTGGAAATGCACATGGGCATACAAGGAAAATGAAAGCAATGCAAACTTATTACTGAAGGTATATAAACAAGGGGAGAAAATGTCAAGAGGAGGGGGACTCACATTTAGCAAACATATATGCCTTGAGGCAAAGGTGCATGCATGAGGCAAATGAAAACACAAAACAAAATCAGCAAACATCAGTAGCTCGATGTCAACCATGCATATAGTTCAGTAGGACAAACACCTGATGTGTGCACCTCTAAAAGAGAGACGAATGTCTCTATTCGTAAAAGAGATGTGATAAATGGAGGCAATATTTCAACAAGTATGGCACTTTTAAATGCATCACCATTTGACACATTTGTGTCTAGGGCCAAATCGAAAATGACCAGAGCCTCTAGTCAGCAAACAAATGGTGCTCACAGCCCACAGACAAGGACTGAAAGTTCACAAATGTGTAGTTTGTACTAGTGATGGATCTGCATGCTTCACATTTACCTGCTGCTGTTACCTCACTAATTGTTGTGTTTATATTTGCCTCATTCCTGTACCTTAGCATGTATGCATACATTAGTTTGGTACATGTGAGTACCCCTCCAGTTATAAGTTAGTACCCTTGTTGTTTTGTTTTCGGTGAAACATGTGCATTGTTAGCATTTTGTTTATATGGCACTGTACTATTTCACAAGGTTGCTATTCTCGTTGTTATACATACCCACTATCCTTTAACTTCATTGTCCATTTTTTGTATATCACCTTTAAAGACTGGTAATGGGCAACACTTATACACTGTGTGTATGCGGTATACTGCTGTGTTACTTCTATATGTTTATATAGATATATATATATCTATATATATATATAGATATATATATATATGTAATTATATAAATTAAAAGCTACTGACATATATATCGTTATATGTTTGGATCGTTTATAGCTTCTATACACACTATGCCTTGTTGTGCAAGTGCAACAATTGGGTACTGTTAAATAGAATTGACGATGGCTTTGTTGAACAGGGCAGTACGCAAAATGTTTAGGACATTTCTTAATAATTTAATGACTTTGGGAAATGGGGGCTTGTTAAGAACACATGTACAGTAAACATCTATATACTCCACAGTGTCTACAGCATCGGTCGTTGAGAATGAAGAAACTGTAATATTTTCGGAAATTGGACAAGATACGGCATCCCCTGCATCACCCATCAATATTCCATTAAATGACGGTGAGAACATACATGTGCCATTGCTAATCAAAGTGCAAGTACTATTAATCGTAGTGTACAGTATCCTTTCATACATTATGTCTAACACTTGTGTCAGTATTCCTGATGTTTGTGAGCTTACATGACATAATACATTAAAGTACTAGTATACGGTCTTTCATGGTTCCCCTAATATGTGACTGTAGAATGTTAACCATTTGCATTAAAGTCAAGGACAGGCCTGCACGACTGTATTCGTGTCTGTGCAAAGAAATGGGTGTTTGTTTGATATCCATACTTCAGCACTGCTGCATACAGTTATTGGTGTGTATGACAGTCATAGTGTAGTATATAAAATTATATTGTGGTAAAACAGGTGAGTATTGCACGTACATCAAATTCAATAGTTACTAGCAGTACATGTTTTGGACATGTTACCAGTCAGCAACAGATGGTGGGTAAAGATCACCGGATGGCTCCCCTTCTCCTCTCCCGTTTCGTTCAGGATGCCGTGATGCAGGGCAGCAGCCCCTCAGCATGAATACAGCAGTCCGGTGGAATACAGCTGTCTCTCCACGTGTAAACTGTGGCTGTTTGCGGTAGAAGCAGGCTCTCAGTCACTGGCTTCAGGCGTGCGTCTGCACGTGTGGCGTCTGCTTGCAGCGCGCTTCGGATGACGTCATCAAGCGGCGCCGATCACTCTGCAGTCTCAGCCAGCCACAGAAGTTAGATGGCATAGATTGCAGTAACGGAGATGGGGCCAGGTGACAGAAATAGGGTACTGGCACACTGCAGGTAGTATCAGAATGCGCCCTCTAGGATAAGATTTCTGTCACCTGGCCCCATCTCCGTTACTGCAATCTATGCCATCTAACTTCTGTGGCTGGCTGAGACTGCAGAGTGATCGGCGCCGCTTGATGATGTCATCCAAAGCGCGCTGCAAGCAGACGCCACACGTGCAGACGCACGCCTGAAGCCAGTGACTGAGAGCCTGCTTCTACCGCAAACAGCCACAGTTTACACGTGGAGAGACAGCTGTATTCCACCGGACTGCTGTATTCATGCTGAGGGGCTGCTGCCCTGCATCACGGCATCCTGAACGAAACGGGAGAGGAGAAGGGGAGCCATCCGGTGATCTTTACCCACCATCTGTTGCTGACTGGTAACATGTCCAAAACATGTACTGCTAGTAACTATTGAATTTGATGTACGTGCAATACTCACCTGTTTTACCACAATATAATTTTATATACTACACTATGAGGTTTTTTGCGCTGTTTCTTTTGTCTTTGTATTTCTAGCTCTGGTCTGTGGAGCCATTCCTTGAATATAGCAGCATATCCTCACCAATTAAGTAACAGGTTTTTATTATATTAATATCACATTAATATCACATTATAACACTAATCACGATTATTAGAGCGCAGTTCACCCTTTGTGTGTATGACAGTGCAACAATTTCACCCAGCTGTGCAGAAATACACATATCATTGTAGTGTTCAGTTTTGTCCTGCCTACCCCACCACTCCCAGTTGAAGGCATCTGGCCGAAACGCGTAGGAGTGGGTGCTGTAGGCTGGATCCCCTGGTTTGTCCCCCCTCAGGGACACGTAACTATGTTTTGAGCTATTGCTGCTTGCTTCCTCTACAGATTATATGTGTGTTTTATGATTATGTGGCATGTGATTTAGGGTATGCAGCTATTTGGAGTGTGCTTTTCCTAGCTTCATATATATTGCTCTTACACTGTACTGATGTACTCTACTCCTAGAGATTATTATTTAAGATTTCATAGGAATGAGCTTTGATACGATTTGATTATATGGTTATTGCCACTCCTCTGTCATTACAGCCTTTTCACTGCAGCATATATACTCCCCTTGTCTTATATACTCAAGGGTACACACTTTTTCAATTGGGACGTCTTGTCCATCTTTGAATTCATTATTAGAGGATTATTGTCAAGCCATACGCACAGGGGATCTATGCCTGCTTTTAATTATTCTCTGCTTTATTTTAGACCTTTTGTTCTGTGACAGTTTATTCAATAAAATTTGTATTTGCATATTGATTTGGTATACTAGAGTGCTATTATTTTGGGCTTTCTTTTTTCTTTTCTCATATTACATAATTTGGCCCTTATAGCACCACTGACTTACTATCTAGTACTTATTTATAGTCGGTAATTAGTTACTTTTATTTCATCTTGTGGATGCGGGGTCCGCTCTTTCTCTT